>NC_056590.1:6704695-7062195 GCF_018340385.1 Cyprinus carpio
GCCAGAGTCTGGAGGAAGACTGGGGGAGAAGGAAATGCCAAAATGCCTGAAGTCCAGTGTCAAGTACCCCACAGTCAGTGATGGTCTGGGGTGCCATGTCAGCTGCTGGTGTTGGTCCACTGTGTTTTATCAAGGGCAGGGTCAATGCAGCTAGCTATCAGGAGATTTTGGAGCACTTCATGCTTCCATCTGCTGAAAAAGCTTTATGGAGATGAAGTATTTGGTTTTTCAGCACGACCTGGCACCTGCTCACAGTGCCAAAACCACTGGTAAAATGGTTTACTGACCATGGTATTACTGTGCTCAATTGGCCTGCCAACTCTCCTGACCTGAACCCCAATAGAGAATCTGTGGGATATTGTGAAGAGAAAGTTGAGAGATGCAAGACCCAACACTCTGGATGAGCTTTAAGGCCACTATCGAAGCATCCTGGGCCTCCATAACACCTCAGAAAGTGCTGACAGGCTGATTGCCTCCATGCCACGCCGCACATGGGTTGCTTGTTGCGGTTTGTTTTAGGTTAATTTTAAAAAATGGTTGCTTGTTAGGAAAACATGACAAGCAACTTCGTTTCTTTACATTTATGTTTTTTTTTCCAATATATTGTTGATACTGTCTGCTTGCAGCTAACAGCCAATAAGTGCAATAATAAAAGTGCTGTAGTAATTCGTCATCGCACATCGCACCCCCTCCTCCTTCTCATTGAAGTAAAAATGTGTTAGCATGCAGACATGTCAGGTTGTAATCCAAGCAATGATTTTTAGTAGATGTAATAGTATAGATGTTTAGTACATGACAAACAACAAAAAAATTACATCACGCCTTTACTACTATTATCAATCAAAAGAAAATAAATCCTTAAAACAACAACCATTCAGTTTTCACTGGTTAAAATGCTAATCCTTGATATCAGGAATTGGGTTTTTACTAGTCACAATGGCTATTTTTGATATCAGGAATTACATTTCCACTAGTAAAAATTTAAATGCTTGATATCAAGAATGACATCATCATTCACAGAAATAGAAATTCTTGATTTAAAAAATTGAATTTCAACCAGTTAAAACTATCATTCTTGATATCTGTAATTGTAATTTTACTAGTTAAATGTCACCATAGGCTGCCATTCAAATTCAATTGTTGATATCAAGAATTGATTTCTTCTTAGTTCAAATTCCAATTTCACATATCAGAAATGCAATTCTTACTAGTAAAAACCTTTATTTTTGATTTCAGTAATTGCTTGGTTACTAGTGAAAATGTATATTCTTGATATAAACAACTGAATTGCTACTAGTAAAAATGCTCATTTTTGATATCAATAATTTGATTTTCACTGGTGACAGTGTTAAAGGGTTAGTTCACCCAAAATTGAAAATTGTCATTAATTACTCACCCTCAAGTCGTTCTAAACCCATAGGACCGCCGTTCATCTTAGGAACACAAATTAAGATATTTTTGATTAATTCTGAGAGCTCTCTGACCCTCCACAGACAGCAGTGTAATTAAAATTCTTGATTTCAAACGGACATCATAATGATTTAAAACAGAAAGAATATGAGTTTTTAACAACACAAAACTCATTATTTAACGGAGGTCTTAAGTGTTTAGAACAACATGAGGGTGAGTAATTAATGAAAGAATTTTCATTTTTGGGTGAACTTACCCTTTAATTTCTGATATCATGAATGTGATTGTTACCAGATATACATTTTTAGATATCAGAAATAGGCTTAGAAATGTACCAATTGAACTGATGTTGCAGGCTTATTTATTGATAATAAACAATTGATAATAAATAATAGACCAAAAATAAAATACCATTTCTGCATGGGTATTTGAGAGTTAAATTCAATTTTACCATATAAAATATCTTCTTTAAATCTTTTTAATGTATCATCCAATCATATGTATAGTGTACTATAATAAATTAAGTAAAATTATGTCAGACTCAGACTCCTTGTAAAGAACCTAATGAAGATGAAAAAACATCTTCATTTACCTGACAGGACACTTTTGATTCATTTTACATTATTCATTATAAGTATTAATATTAATTAATAACACCAGCTAAAAGAAAAAGAATCAGTAGTAGTAGTAGTATTCATCGTAGTAGAAGGAGAATGAAAATTTTGACACATTTATATAATCTTACTGCAGTGTTTCCAGTTTACAGTAAGTATCCTTCAGTCCATCAGACAGCAGCTTCACTCCTGAGTCTCCAAGGTTATTCTTAGACAGATTCAGTTCTCTCAGGTGTGAGGGGTTTGATCTCAGAGCTGAAGTCAGATCAACACAACCTTTATCAGTGACTCCACAATCATACAACCTGTAGAGATTAAAGAACATGAATGATGAACTGACACCAGATGCAATTAAAGAAAAAAATTGAAAATACAGACAGTAAAACATACATATAAACATAATTCAAGGGCAAACAGACACTGTTAAAGTTGCTGTTTGCTGTCAGTTTTGATCCCCCTCTCATTCAATCCTTCATCACGTCTCACACACTGACCTCTACAATCATCAGCTCTCACACAGACACACACAAGTCTGCATCAGCTGCTTTAGCAAGTGTGCAGTTTCACAGTCACACACCTCTCCTGGGGCCTCATGTATAAAACTTTGCGTAGATTTCATCCTTAAAGTGTGCAATGCACAAAAGATAGATTTAGCTTTTTCACAAAAAGCAAAACTGACAAAAATCTGTTTTCAGTATTAACTATAAGCATTATTCTCACCACACCATTCGCAACAGGGATGTGCCAAAGTTTTAATTCTCACTAAAAGCAATCTGTAATGACTCTGCTGCTTCAGATCCAGTCCGAGGTTTCCATTTCTTGTTCGCACCCATGCTCTATTCTCACCATCGTGGCAACTTTCATTTTACATTCCAGTCTATGGTGAATCTGCAGAAACTCCTCTACAGGGCTTTTTATTTGTTTGTTTTATTGATAATGTTTTGCTCCTTTCCTGCTGATTCAAACTGTTGTCTGTGTTACAGAATGGACAAGCGGACTAGTGAAGTGACCAGTGCTGAATATTTAATTGTATATTAACATATTTCTGCCTTTCATGATTAAATAAATGTCAGCAGAATTGGTGTGGAAGCAAGCAAAAAAATATAGACAAATATATTGGTGTATATTGTCATCATGGGCTGTGAATGATAGACTTACACAAGCTTGTTAATACAGGACATGTCCACACAGAACTCAGCAGACAACACTTTCGGACACAAAAATGATCTAATCTTTTGCAATAGACATTTATTCACATCAAAATGAATGGAGTAATTTTTAAATGGTATGTCATTTTTCTATAATAAAAGTCTAAAGCAGTGATTGCCAAGCAGGGGTACTCAAAATAGATATGCTGCCAGCTATTGGCAAATATTGGCCCTTAATGGAAAAGGTAATTTTTCATAATGTTGGAAAGACCACAGAAGGGGGTTATGATTGTGATCAGGCCAGGATGTGAAATTAACAGTAGGCTACTACACTACTGCAGCGTGTGGCCTACAGTAGCTACTGTGTCATCAGACCTATTCAGACTGAATAATGGACTCTTTGTCCAAAACAACACCACCTACAATTAAATAATCAAAACATAACATGCAACAACACAGCAATCATTCAAACGTAGGATGCAGCAGCACATCCATTACCAATATTTTTATTTATACCTTAAATTCATATAATTCTGGATGATGGTGTCATGTGATTTGTGTGCTTACCTCCATACATGCGAAACATACATTAAATCTAAATGTGTACATCAAATCTATTGTTTACATCTATTTTTAATGAGTCCCTTGCTACCTCGGTGGTTCCCACCTCCTTCAAAAAAACTGTCATCATCCCTGTGCCTAAGAACAATAACCCCTCTTGCCTGAATGACTATCGTCCGGTTGCCCTCACGTCAACAGTCATGAAGGTCTTTGAGAAACTTATAAAGAACAACATTTGCTCCTCCATCCCTGATACTTTGGACCCTCTTCACCCCAATAGATACACTGAAGATTCCATCTCTCACATCCTGCACTCTTCTCTCATGCACATTGACAGCAGCAATGGGAACTATGTAAGACTGCTATTCATCAACTATAGCTCAGCTTTCAATACTATAGTCCCCATCACACTAGCTTCTAAACTCATGGACCTCAGCCTGAATTCTTCACTATGCAACTGGATTCTTGATTTCCTCACCGGCAGACCTCAAGTGGTGAAAGTAGGCCAGTACACCTCCAACTTCATCACCCTGAATGTGGGAGCTCCACAGGACTGTGTTTTGAGTCCCCCGCTCTACTCTCTCTACACAAATGACTGCGTGTCTTCCCACAGCTCCACATCTATTATCAAATTTGCTGATGATACTGTGGTTCTGGGCCTCATTTCCAACAACAATGAAGCCGCATACTTGGATGAGGTAAAGAAACTCACATCATGGTGCCACGTCAATTGTCTCTCTATGAATGTGAGTAAAAGCTAACGAGCTGATTGTGGACTTCAGGAAGAGACAGCAGCAGCCTTACACTCCTCTCATGATCAGCTGGACCCCTGTGGAGAGGGTGAGCAGCTTCAAGTACCTCGTGTAGACATCTCAGAGGACCTGACTTGGACTACCCACATTCAAACACAGGTTAAGAAAGCCAAAGACTGTACCATCTGCATCAGCTGAGAAAATTCAGGGTCTCACCAGCAATCCTGAAAACTTTCTATTCAGGGGCCATAGAAAGCGTATTGACTCAGTGTATATCAGTGTGGTATGGGAACAGCTCCAGTCATGACTGCAAAGCCCTGCAGAGAGTTGTGCACATAGCAGAGCGCATCTCAGGGTCTGCTCTCCCCTCTCTGCAGGACATCTACCTCAAACACTGCAAAAGCAGAGCTGTTAAAATCATTAAAGACACAAATCACCCTGGTAACTCTCTTTTCATTTTGCTGCCATCTGGTAAGCGCTTCTGTAGCCTGATGGCAAAAACTGAGAGACTTAGGAGGAGCTTCTTCCCCCAGGCCATCAGGCTCCTAAACTCAAACTCAGTCTCTTAACCTCTACATGACTCCACTTAATTATCAGTAAGATACTGAATATACTGATATTGACACTTGCACACAGCAATTTCTATAATTTGAATTTTTATTTTCTTTTTTACCTCTATTGCTGCTATGCAAATACCCTGTACAACCTGTTTGCACATTCTCCTCTTGTACATTCCTGCTCATCTTAATATTTATTAAGTCTATAGTATACTGTCCTGGACATTTTTTTTTATAAGCATCTTATTTTATTCTTATTTTTTTATCTTACTTTTTCCATATTTTTTTTTTTTTTATATATAATTTTAATAATTTCACATTCCATAAAAATTACACTCACCACACAGCGGACCTGACCAAAATCTCACCACATTACAAATCATCTCAAAAAAAAAAATCATGAGACAATGAAAAAATTAAAACACAAAAAATGGAAAACAGAGTTTAAAATTATTCTGTTTCCTTTAATACTTCAATCACACCAGTATAAGAGCATGTGGCAGCTTGCATGGCAGTGCGCACATTTTCACATCAAGTTTGCTTCTTATGAATCTTATCATGAACATGTAACATTTTTGTGCATACGCGACATTATTACATGAGGCCACAGGTCTTGACAGTGATTTTGTGAACATTTCTCCTTTTGATTTTTGGTAAAAAGCACATGCTAAAATCATGAATGTTATCATGTTTATCAGTGTGTCAGTGTGACTTACTGAACTGATCTGGATTCTTTAATCACAGGCAGCAGCTTCAAAATAACTTCATCTGCTGTATTTTGGGATCCAATAAACTTTTTTAGAACAAAAACATCCATCTCCTGCTCTGATGTCAGCAACACATAAACCAGAGCTGACCACTGTGAAGAGGAGAGTCTGGTTTCTCTTATTTTTTTAGATGTCAAATAATCTTGGATCTCCTGCATCAGTGAATCATCACCCAGTTCATTCAGACAGTGGAACAGATTGATGGATCTCTCTGGAGAGCGATTCTCCATGATTTTCTGTTTGATGTACTGAACTGTTTCCTCTTTGTTGTAAGAGCATCTTCCTGTCCGTGTCAGTAGTTCTCGTAAGAGAGTCTGATTGGACTCCAATGAGAGACCCACTAGAAAACGCAGGAAAAGATCCAGATGTCCATTCTTACTCTGTAAAGCCTCATCCACAGCTTTCCGATGCATCTCTGATAATGAAACATATTTTCTCAGGTTTAAAATCTCAGACAATAAACTTTCTTTTGTTTTTTCAAACAGATTTATGTTGTTGGTAAAGAAGTGTGCATATAGAGCTGCTAGATGTTCTTGGATGGTCAGATGAACAAAGCAGAAGACTTTCCCTTGATTCAAGCCTGACTCCTCACCGAAGATCTGAGTGCACAACCCTGAGTACACTGATGCTTCTGTCTCATCAATGCCACACTCTCTCATGTCTTCCTCATAGAAGATCAGGTTGCCTTTCACAAGCTGCTCAAAAGCCAGTTTCCCTAGTCTGAGTATCATGTCTTTATCTTTGACTTTTGTCTCATAGTCCTTCTCATGTTTGATGTTGGTCTGAATGATCAGGAAGTGTGTGTACATTTGAGTGAGAGTCTTGGGAATCTCTCCAGTCTCTGCTCGACTCAACATCTTCTCCAGAACAGTGGCTGAGATCCAGCAGAACACTGGGATGTGGCACATGATGAAGAGGCTCCTTGATGACTTCAGGTGTGAGATGACTTTATTGGCCAGACTCTGATCACTGATTCTCTTCCTGAAGTATTCCTCCTTCAGTGGCTCATTGAAGCCACGTACCTCTGTCACTCGGTGGACACACTCAGAGGGAATGAGATCAGCTGCTGCAGGTCTGGAGGTGATCCAGATGAGAGCAGAGGGAAGCAGATTCCCCACAATGAGGTTGATCAGCAGCTCGTCCACTGAGGCTGATTCACTTACATCACACAACCTCACATCGCTCTGAAAATCCAGAGACAGACGACACTCGTCCAGACCATCAAAAATGAACAACACTTTATATTCATCACTGGATATTTCCATTTGTTTTGTTTCAGGGAAAAAGTTATAAAGAAGATCTGAAAGACTGAGTGTTTTGTCCTTCATCAAGTTGAGCTCTCTGAAAGGAAGTGGAAATATGAGCTGGACATCCTGATTCTCTTTTCCTTCAGCCCAGTCCACAATGAACTTCTGCACAGAAACAGTTTTTCCAATGCCAGCGACTCCCTTTGTCAGCACAGTTCTGATGGCTTTGTCTTGTCTAGGTAAAGGTCTAAAGATGTTATTGTATTTGATTGGTGTGTCCTCTGTTGCTGTTCTCCTGGAATGTGTCTCAATCTGTCTCACCTCATGCTCATTATTGATCTCTCCACTTTCACTCTCTGTGATGTAGAGCTCTGTGTAGATCTCATTCAGGAGTGTTGGGTTTCCCTGTGTCGCTGTTCCTTCACACAGACACTGAAACTTCTTCAGCAGATTTAATCTGAAAGTGCTTTGGTCCAGTTGAGAGTCAAAAATGGAAAATAAAATAACAGATTACAACATTAAAGAAGTAAAAGTGACAGTAAAGCAAATAAACAAGCGTTAATCTATTAATCTATTCATCTAAACCATGTCTACACCAGACATGACAAAAGCAAATATTACTCTTGACCCTTTTCACAAGACTGTAATGACACATTTAACAGTCATCAGCATCGTAAATCCTCGAAAGTTCTTCATATGTATATTAAAAAAAAAAAAATATGTACATTTATAATTCTTTCTATTCTTTGTATTATATCACCCTTGCATCAAATTACAAAAAAAAAAATAAATAAAAAAAAACCGGTTAAAGCTAATGCATTTTTTCTTTTGCTATCTGAGCAAATGGGAATGCAAAAAATATATTTGTTTTACTCTCTCATTCACTGCACTTCAAGTTAACCCAACTATGATGACTTCCACTGCTGAGAAACCCGGAAATGTGAAAAGGGTCTATTAGTGATGTTACGCTGGATGCTGTACCACACAGCAAGTTACCGACATGAATAGATGCCCCATTGAGGTGAGTTTTATCTTTCACTGTGGAAATTACAATAATAGAATAGAGACAATAGAGTAAAGATAATAGACTACAGGCAATAATTCATATAGGATAGAGTTGACATTAAAAGAATAATTACAAGAAATGGGAGGTATATTCTGCTGATTTTAAATAAATTAATAAAACCTCAGTAACTATACAATTTTTTTCAAGTGTCCACAAAGAAGCCAATTAACTAAAATAAACTAAACCACTTTATACCACATTACATTTCAATCCTATTGTATCTGATTAATTTTCAAAAATTCCAAAATATTCAACCATTTATATCCATATATCCATATAGTTCCATATCAAGAAAACAAATATGACAAACAATAGTATAAAAATGACAAACTATTTCCATGTTTTTTTCCCCCAATAAATTAGCCTTCATTATGGCACGCTGTCATACATACAGGTACAGATGCACACACAAACATAAACGTTAAAATTATTTTAATTATTTTGCATTATTTTTCAATAATTCAATAGCCTGTTGTCAATTATTCCTTACTTCATTTTAATTTTCCCAGTGGAAATGCATCATTCATTTCATTGTCACTACAATCCCCCAGCATATGGATATGTATGGAGAGCTGAACTGCTCAAAATTAAATAATGAAATATACATTATACTACTCTTTTATCATTAAAAAGATAATGAAATAATTAAATACACTAAGTTCTTAAAATAAATCACTAAGATAAATCAATAAATGTCACTTGTCATTTTAGCACTAGGTCGCATGGGTGGATTTTTGATCATTTGCCAAATTCTGCCCTGCATGCTTTATTAGTTTGTGTGTTGGTTGTCTCTCTGTATGGCTGTCTAAACAAAAAATTTTGTACCTCAGATCAGTTGATGTGTGTCCTCCCTCAAGTTGTACTGGCCGCTCCATAGACCGGTCACTCTTCATGGACACACAGCTGGACTCCAGTGAGTTTGATCTGTCACTGTGGAATTGAGTGTAATATAATAGACAATAGCAGAGATAATAGAGACATGAATTCATAAAGTTGCTTTAATATATATAATTTATCTGCCTTGTACCTCAGATCAGTTGATGTGTGTCCTCCCTCAAGTTGCACTGGCTGCTCCATAGACCGGTCACTCTTCATGGACACACAGCTGGACTCAGTTTAATATGATCAATCTATGTGTATAATATTTTAATTCATATATTGATTGTATTTTACATTTACAATAGATAACAAAATAGAGAATCTTTAATATGAAAATCTATTCAAATATTGATTGTATTTTGATTGTTTATGTTGCTAAGGGTGCTGCGCAATGATACACAGGAAGTGGTCAGCTGTGCTTTACCGTGAATAAAACACAATAAAACACAAATCAAACACCAGAAAAAAACACATAATAAAACTATACATAAAAAAGAGATATTTTGAAAAATTTCACTAGTTACTTTACTGGTGCTCTGCTGTGCCAGGAGATATTTAAAAAATTTCACTAGTTACTTTCACTTTTGTGGCAGAGTCCTTTTATGTCTTACAAATGAGTCATATTTATGTATGATAAATTGCACAGCTTTCAGAAGGACTGTTTAAGGTTATTAGTAAAGAAATACGAAATAAGAAACTTTAATCTTTAATTCAACTTCACATTGAAAGCCCTGCACAATTAATTCCATATTGCAACTTAATTATTGTTTGTTGCATATTTGTTTTTAGTTGTCTATGGACATAATCAAGTTACTATTATTGAAATGTTACTGGAAAAAAAAAACATGTATTTTATAACTTTATATTATTTTCTGCTTTGGCTCTTTTAGGAAACACACAACTTTCCAGGTAGGTCTTGACCGCATTACAGTACATTATCACTGCCAATTGATTTCAGTTACTTCAAAGGCCCTTACAGCCTACAACAGCAAAAGAACCAGAACCCACAGAGATACTGACCAAGAAAACAAATGACAAACAGTAGGATAAATATTCCAAACTATTTCAATGTTTTTCGCACTAAATTAACCTTCATTCGTGTTGTCTTTCTCTGGTTCTCCCTCTTTACACAAACACAATCTGTACAGACACACACATGGAAACATATATGAAAGTAGCCACAGAAACTTGTTGTCAGCGCTGTCTGGCAGCATTATCAATAAAACAGTTTCGCCATTGAAAAGCTTCATGACATTTTTCAGAAGTGAGGTGGTAATGCCATTGGATTTGAAGCAGTTAAACTTACATCTTTATATGTTTTCATCTCTTGCTGAGTTGCTACTACCGAACACTACTGAGAGCAATACGGTCTCTCTCTCTCTCTATCGTAACTGCATATCAGTAACTCAAGTCTTTCTTACTAGCTCTAAAATTACATTTTGGAATTAGCAACAAAGCCATGAGATGAGATGAGTAGTAATATAGTCCTCTGCACAAGACAAATGTCTTGAAATAAAATCTAAATTCTAACTGATGTCATGAGGTGTGGTTACCATGATGAAGTAGAATTATTAAAAAAAAAAAAAAATCCATTATTTTTCAATAATTCAATCGCTTGTCTCAATTATTCATTACTTCATTTGAATTTTTCCTAGTGGCAATGCATAATTTGAATAAAAAAAAATAAAACTGATGATTTCACAATTGATTGTCACTACAATCTCCTAGCATATGGATACGTATGGAGGGCTGAATTACTCAAAATTAAATAATGAAATATTCATTATACTATTCATTTGTCATTAAAAAGATAATGAAATAATTAAATACACTTAAAATAAATGATAAAATCACTAAATAAATCAATAAATGCCACTTGTGTTATTTGTCAATTTAGCACTAGTTTGCATCTGCCAATAATTCTCAACACTGTTAAGAACAGTCGAGACACCTACAGTAAGTCAGTGTTATTTACAGCATTTATTTCAGCCAGTATTGCCCTTACATTGTCTGTATGGGTCAAAATGATGTTGTTGTCAACAGTTTGGTTCTGCAAGTGTTGTGTTATTTTTTTTCTAAACCTGACATTGCATGTTATAAATATTGATGCTCAATCACAAATTGCTTGTGATTTGTATGTCGCTTTGGATAGAAGCATCTGCTAAATAAATAAATGTACATTTTGCATTCCACTGTGCTGCTGGTTTTGTATTAGAAATTATAATTTAATATAATTGTGCTAGACAGATGTGTTTGGCTTTTGCTACTCAGTCTTGTTTCTTTTTCAGCATTTTGCATATGACTGCTGCGTTTTTAAAATACTTTGTCAAGTTAATAAAGCAATAAGCCCCAATTATCCATGGTTTAAAGTCATTTTAGAACAATTACGGTGTTAAAAAAGCCTGAAATCACATTGGATTCATTCGGACTGATAACAATCTCTGTCTGGACAGCATTCTTGCAATGTACTTTTCTGAGAAGAGCAATTACACAAGACTCAAATAATCAGACACTGCTGTTTTTTTACGTAACATATTTGCCATTATGAATTATGATACAGCTTGGTTTGCTGGTCTATTGGGTGAGATTACTTTCTTTTCACCACCACCATGTCAGGAACATCAGTGATGGGGGTCAGCAATGAAATATCTGGACTGAAGCTCTGGACCAGCTGTGAGAAGGAACCTGATCCTGTGTTCAATTCTACTGCAGAGCCTTACAATAGTATTAGTGGAGGTCACTGAGTTTTAATTGCTTCCAGATTTTGATTGATTTCTTATTAATTTTGTAAGTTTGATAATTTGCCAAATTCTGCCCTGCATGCTTTATTAGTTGTGTGTTGGTTGTCTCTCTGTATGTCTGTCCAAACAAAAAAAGTTGCACCTCAGATCAGTTGATGTGTGTCCTCCCTCAAATTGTACTGGCTGCTCCATAGACCGGTCACTCTTCATGGACACACAGCTGGACTCCGGTGAGTTTGATCTGTCACTGTGGAAATGAGTGTAATATAATAGACAACAGCAGAGATAATAGAGACATGAATTCATAAAGTTACTTTAATATATATAAATGGTCTGCCTTGTACCTCAGATCAGTTGATGTGTGTCCTCCCTCAAGTTGCACTGGCTGCTCCATAGACCGGTCACTCTTCATGGACACACAGCTCAGAATAGAGACAATAAAACAGAATATACATAACAAAATAAAGTCAAGAATTCATGACACTGATTTTTCAAGGAGTTTACATTTACATTTAATCATTTAGCAGACGCTTTTCTCCAAAGCGACTTACAAATGAGAACAGTAGAAACAATCAGATCAACGAGAGAACAACAACGGTATACAAGTGCTATGACAAGCCTCAGTTAGTCTAGTACAGAACATGAATATGATAGACAAGAAAAAGAAAAGGTAAGTACTAGTATTAGTTGGTTAAGTGCAGGCAAAAAAGAATATTCCAAAGAATTAACTCTTTAATATGAAAATATATAGATATCAAAATAGAGTCAAGAATTCATGATGCTGATTTTTCAAGGAGATAACTCTTTAATATGAAAATCTTGTCTATTCAAAAGAAGCTTAGGAAATGTCTAAGAGTGATGATATTTTCCAGAGATACTATCTATATATCCATCTACCTGTCTATCTAACTATCTACCTACCTGTCTGTCTGTCTGTCTGTCTGTCTATTTATCTATCTATCTCCCTGTACAATGTATTTTCTGTAAAATTAAGATCATATGAAGACTTAAATTTACCTGCATTCTGGAGAAATATCTTGTTTTAATTTTTGTTTGTCCTCCATGATTCAGTCAGTCTTCATGGAGCTGCATCTGTTTGCTTGATGAGTCAAAAACACTGATTGAGACAAAATGACATACAAAACACAAAAGATACAAATTTATGAATCTGCAATTTTTTCTGTTTACTTATAGGCACTCAAGCTGCTCAGTGTTGTTACATTTTTGTTGCAGTTAGATTACAGTAGCCTACAATGTTTTAATACAGGCTAAAAACTACACTTGCAGTACAAAGATAAATAAATAAAAAATTAAAAAAAAAGCAACATTCAAAAAAAAACACTTAAAAAAAAGCAACCAAACCAAAACATTAAGAAAACTTATATATAATTTTATATATAAATGTTTTCTTCATAGAGTGAATTTTAAAATACATTCAATTAAATTGAAACACACCCACACCCATACACACACACACACACACACAGACAGACATTAAAGCGAAAATTGTTAAGATGTGTATCCAGAACGACGTTCAAAAATAACACGTCGTATTTTGGTTTCATTATACTTTTTGTTTTAGATGTGTTTCCAGAACAACGTTTAAAAGTAGTCTATATGTTCCCAATCTGTAGCCTACCGAAAATTAAATAAAAAGTGTAGGCTATTTTTAAGCATATAGCATTTTAATAGTTATTTATCAGTCCACCAAAGCCAATTAAGATATGATGATCAAGATCTTCATGTTTCGTCAAGTGATTCATGTTAGTGATTAAGTAAATATTTTTACGGATAGGCCTATAACGAGGAAGTAACTTCACACACCTCACCTGAATATTCATTGGCTTAATCGACATATTTGTCTACTCAACACAGGCTCCCAAAATGTTCCTAATTTCTCCTTACACTTAAAATCCTACATAAACAGCTAATATAAATATTGTTAGACACTTTGATGCTCAGTTTTTTTCCCCGATTCAAATTGCAGACACGTTTGTTATAATTTTCTTTTGTGATTTCACTACAACGAAAAATGCAAGGAAAAGTGTCGAGTGAAGCGCTTGCTTAATGTTTCTTTATTGTCTTATGCGTTAAAGTATTTCACCTGCTTAAACCAGTGAGATCCGCATTTTTAGCGAACCCCACCTGGAGACTCACCTTGAACGAAATGTGACGTTACAGCTTCTCGAAATGTTTATTTCCCATCAAGTAGAAGTTCCTGCACAAGCTACTATTAAATATTAGTCTACAATTAAACATAAACATCGGTTACTAAACGTAGATCCTCGGTTTTCCTGATCTAGTTATGCTCAGGTGTAAAATGACGCATGCAAAACTTGTAAAGACTATACTTTCACTTTCACGTATATTAAAATATGCTTGGCCATCCTGACTGGAAAGAGCAATAAAGCTCATACGATCCCTATCATAGACAGCTTGGTTAATAAAGGGAATAAAGATAACACTTAACCAGTCTTGACCTGTTTTGGCAAAAAAATAAATAAAATAAAGTAGGTTACTTATAAATATCCTACAAGTTTGGGATGGAGAAGGCTTTATAAGCTTTAAAGGTAATGAATATTAAGTTATACATGATCATCAGCAAGATAATTACATCTTGTAACTTGTGTGAAGATCAGAAGTACTAGCAACCGACCTGTTTTAATGTGAATATGTGGGATGTCCTGGACATGACCTGTTGACCTCAAACCACTCATCAATACACCTGGAGGAGCAGAAGATGAGATGATTTCCACTGACCACAGCAGGTATGTGTGTGTATGACTGTGTTAGTGAATGTAGGAGTGATGTGATCATTTTTACAGCTTTTCTGTAGAAATCTGGCAGCGGCATTTCGGAGCTGAGCAATTTGTGACTCTGAAATACTGTAATATAAATAGCTGAAGAAATCTAGAAGAGAAGTAATGAATGCATGGACCGCCATCTCTAAAGTTTATTAGTTTGATAGTGTTTAATTTTTGACAGTAGACAGAGTTGAAAAAAAAAAACTTCAAATATCCTTCTGTGAATTAAAATCGAAGCCACTGACGTACCGTACCTGTGATGCCCAAATCTGTCTCTTGAGAAGTTGGAATCACCAACCTCTGAGAAAGAGCATGTCTTGATCTTTCAGAAAGTTACCCAGTTGACCTGAAGGATGATAGATGAGAACAAAATGAATTTTGGCAGGATTAGTAACAGTAATGGCATGATATTCAAAAGTTGTGTTAAGCAATCCCGTTTCTCACACAGAAGGACGAGGTGTGTGGGAGAAAACAAAGCTGTTAGAGATGCCTGAAGAAGTCGCTGTGTTGTCTGCTGAAATCCACACTTCATTCATAGCTCTAAATGAGCATCAATTACCAAATCTTACCTTAGTCATCTAAGTACAGTTTAGACACTGTTTACTAGAAAACAGCTGCTAATCCAGTTCAACAAAACACAATAAACAAACAACAGCTACTGTTCACTCTGACAGACGAAATGCTCAAACTTGCAGATGCAATGCCCTAAGAATATTAGTGAACGAGAAGCTTCTGTAAGAGAGGAGGATTGAAAGACTGTAAGCAGGATACAAGAAACAAGAATGTTAGTAGGATACAAGAAGCTGTGATTTCTGCAAAAGTTTTCTTTAATTATTTTCCTGCCACATTTACAATTATTTTTCCCCCATTTGTTAAATTAAAAAATAAATAGATTCATAAGAATAAACAACAAATCCTACATTTAATACATACAACAACAAACAAAACATTTTATTTGATGCAGGCTGCTTAAACATTTGCATATAATTGTATTACAGTTCTTGCATGTGTTTCAGACAGGAACAGGTTCATGAAGGCATGTTCAGCCATTAGAGGTCAAAGTGGAAATACAGGATGTTTCTCTTCTGGACATACAAGATGAACAATTTCAGATCCTGCTCACCTTCACTACAGTACAAAAAAAGAGCTATTTTTACAATTTACTGTACCATCAATCATAAGCTTAACTGACTAAAGCAAGACATTCAGTAAAGGTTAAGGGTAAAAATTGCACAGTCCACCCCACTGATCAAAGATTAACAAGTGTATCTTATTTGGAGATGTTCTCAACATTGATTAGCTCTCAATATATTATTTTTCACCACAAATACTATATTATGTACAAGATAATACATCATGAACATCTATTTACATAACTTTCTTGAAAAGTGTCAGGAAGAGTCTCATCTTCATCTGAATGTTTATTTCATCTCATTCTGCATCTATCTTGTGTTTTTAGGGGCTCAACAGAACAGCTTGCCTCAAAACTACATACAGAAGCTGGAGACAAACAACTACAGCGGCACCTCCATACTGGATCAGATTACAGACATCCAGAAATGACCTGCAGGAAATTACCTTTTTTATGAAGCCTGATCAAGTCAGTTAATCATAAATAAAGAAGCAGACTTTAACCCAACGCAGAGCATATTTTATTTTATATTTTATGTTGGGTTAAAATTTAACAGAAGGATCCAACAGAAGATACACAGATTGTCATAAACAACAAGTATGTAAAATGTGGCACCAGTACAAATGTCAGTTCTGAAGAAGAAACAAAAGGTTTTCTTGTTTGACTTCAGATCAAGGACTGGATCATTCTGTAAAGTTACACAAACACACGTGTGTGTGATGATCA
Organism: Cyprinus carpio; assembly: GCF_018340385.1. Lineage (NCBI taxonomy): Eukaryota > Metazoa > Chordata > Actinopteri > Cypriniformes > Cyprinidae > Cyprinus > Cyprinus carpio. The sequence continues at coordinate 6,721,100 of NC_056590.1, forward strand.
CTATGAGTTTGTGTCTGTTGATTCTCTTGAATGTGATGTCTGTCTGTAGTGACTCTTTATTCACCATCAGCTGATCCAGAAGAGATCAGATTAACATCTAAAACCTGAAAATAAAACAGAGACAATCAAATGTATCACATTACGCATTACCACTTTAGAGCTATAATTTTGCTTTATTAGAGAGAGATAATAACATAACTCTGTGATAAATAATGTCCAAAAAACCCTTGATGTTAAATCCAAACCACCATGGATGACCTTTAGCAGTAAGCACTTGACCATTAAAACAAGCAGTGATCTCTATCACAAACATTGAGACACTAGAAGAGTACAAAATATAATTTAAATATACCCAAAGATCAAACAAATAACTATAAACATTTTAGTATAGGACTCATTCAATGGAAAAATAAACTAAATCAACTTTCAAGTAAAATATGAACATTTTTCATCATCACTACTCACTTAAGCGTCTTCAGTTCATGATATGGGTCATCTTTCAGATCAGAGAGTAGCTTCACATCTGAGCGTCTTAGTTTATTTCCAGTCAGATCCAGATCTCTCAGGTGTGAGGGGTTTGATCTCAGAGCTGAAGCCAGAGCAGCACAACCTTCAACTGTGACTCTACAATCACTCAACCTGTAGATATTAAAGAACATTAATGATGAACTGACACCATCTGCAAATAAAGAATAAGAAATGCAAAACACATTATAGGACAAACAGTGCTAATTATACAGCATCAATGTACAGAAAAAGACACTGTAAAAGACACTGTTGCTGTTGGCTTCCTGTTTTGATCCTGTCACATTTAATCCTTCATCACGTCTCACACACTGACCTCTACAGTCATCAGCTCTTTCACAGACACACACAAGTCCACATAAGCTGCTTTAGTAAGTGTGTCTCACACACTCTCCTGCTCACTGTCAGTGATGAGATTTTGTGAAAAATGACAAATTTTCATTCTTTAGTAAGAAAGCACATGCTAAAATGATAAATGTTATCATGTTTTATCAGTGTCGTGATTGTTGTCAGTGTGACTTGCTGAACTGATCTGGATTCTTTAACCACAGGCAGCAGCTTCTGAAGAACTTCATCTGCTGTATTTTGTGCTCCAACAAACTGTTTTACATTAAACTCATCCATCTCCTGCTCTGATGTCAGCAACACATAAACCAGAGCTGACCACTGTGAAGAGGAGAGTCTGGTTTCTCTTATTTTTTAGATGTCATTTAATCTTGGATCTCCTGTATCAGTTGAACTGTTCCAGTTCATTCAGACAGTGGAACAGATTGATGGATCTCTCTGGAGAGCGATTGTCCCTGATCTTTTGTTTGATGTACTGAACTGTTTCCTCTTTGTTATAGAAGCAGCTTCCTCTCCGTGTCAGTAGTTCTCGTAAGAGAGTCTGATTGGACTAAACGCAGGAAAAGATCCAGATGTCCATTCTTACTCTTTAAGGCATTTTTTTAAAGCTGTCTTATGGAGGTGAGATATTGAATTATATTTCTTCTCATTTAAAACTTTAGAAAAAAAGACTTTGTTTGGTTTGGTCAAACACATTGATGTTGTCATGTGTGAAGGAGAGGTGTGCATATAGAGCTGCTAGATGTTCCTGGATGCTCAGATGAACAAAGCAGAAGACTTTCCCCTGATACAATCCAAACTCCTCTCTGAAGATCTGAGTGCACAATCCTTAGTACACTGATGCTTGAACACTAGTTCTCAAATATATCAACACAACTCGATTACATTCCATTCTCAATTCGACCATTGATTAATTTGAGAAAGAAAAAAATAAAAACACTTCATGTACATAATGTGAATAATTTTAAAGTGGTCATCGGATGCCCATTTTCCACAAGTTGATATGATTCTTTAGGGTCTTAATGAAAAATCTGTAACATAGTTTGGTTACAAATTCTCAATGGTAGTGTAAAAAGCACATTTTTTACCCTGTCAAAAACAGCTCTTTTCAGAGCAAGTTGTTTTGATGCATTTTCCTTTAAATGTTAATGAGCTCTGCTGACCCCGCCCCTCTCTTACGAGCCACTCTCTGAGGGACTGTTTACTTTAGCCGCATTTATTGTGAAACTTGCAAATTAGCACATTATTGGGAAAGGCAATTTGCAAAGATTCTTTAAAAAACATTATAACCCCTTCTTCTGTTGATGAAGCTGGATCACGAATGATTCGCGTGAACATAGATGCATTTATGTAGATCGGAGGTGCATTTCCTTCAGAAACAAAAGTAATCCACCATGTCTCCAGCGGCTCATATGTCGGGAGTAAATGATGACTGCTATGTTCATTATTTCATCAAACAACAGAACACCTCAATCTCTTAGGAGACATTCTTGTCAACATCTGCTCCGGTGGTGAAACAATGGCGGACTGATGTCAGTCAATCAGGTCTAAGGTAAGAAGCCATTTTAGTCTGTGCTAAAATGCTACTGTCAATCAAACTATCCTGGGAGGGGCCTGTTTTTGTGACATCACACAGACAGGCATCTAGGATTGATTTGAGAAAGGGGTAAAGATAGCACATTTGAAAAAAAAAAAAAACACTGGGTGGATTTTTATCATTATAGGGTGGTCTGCCAACACACATTTCAGTTCAAACAACTTGTAAAAGTACATGTAGCATCCGATGACACCTTTATGGAAAAAAAAAACATCAACTAATTTTATAAACTATTCATACAATTCTATCATTTGGTACATTACTGCAATATTGCAAATGAAAAATAAATAAATAAATAAAACAAAAAATAACAATGAATACCAAAGTAAATAACTGAATTGTTTAATAATGGAAACATTAAAGTTTTATTCATTCATCAGCAGCACAGACTATAAAATTAAATTAATCGTTGGATTTGAAAGATCAAAAATACACTGAAAAACAAACAACAACAGATTTTTAACCACCCGAACAATCCATGGTGATTTTCAGAACACCAACCAAATTGATTTATTAGAAAAAATACTACATAAATAAATAAAATAATCAATATAATACACACAACACAAATCTAATCAAATAAAATAAGAATTGTGGCTAGTTTGCCTAGACAGAAACAGTGCCAGCCTGTCCTATACAGGCAATACCTGGGGTCGCCTGGGGTCCCAAAGTGCCTAGGGGCCCCGCAAAGTGATATAATGGTTTTAGTATAGTTATTATTGAATAAACATTCTTTGTTATTCATTGACCAAATGCAATCTGCACACTGTCAACAGTATATTTTATCAACAACCTACACTGTGCATATATTTAGTGATTTTATTTCAGTGTGTTAAAATATTTTATTTACCCTATAGAAAACAATTAAAAAAGTGACTTTGCTTATTTGTGAAAGTTAGTTTGCCTCATATGTGAACTGGGTGCATTTGAAGGCCTCAAGGCCAAACTAACTGAATATGTACTGTAGGCCTCATGGCCTATGTGACAGTGCTTATGAATAGAGAATATAGAATGAAGTACCAAAGATGGGAGATGCTACAGGATGAGATAATGCAGAAATAGATAATGTGTGTAAAACTCATTAAAACCCTGACAGCTCGTTAAAATCCTAAACTGTACTGTAAATGCCTTAGCAACCTTGGGCACCCAGAAAGTGGTAAATAAGAGAAGTTATCTTTTGAAAAACAGCAGGTGGTTTTCTACAATGAAAGCAAGCATTATGAAGACTAATAAACAATTGTGGAAAGTGCTGGGAATGACGTATCAAAGATTGGTCTGTACGCTCACTGGACAGTAAAATATAACAAAAATGTAAAAATATACAAATAAAGATTCAGAAATACTCAAATAATCTCCACTCATCTCTCCTCTTTCAACAAATTTTCAATATTGCTTTTCTCCACAACAAGTTCAATTGTCATGTTTGTAGTGGCTATACAGATTTAGTACCATGTCAGTACTGATGGGGCCATTTTCATGATCTTGCCCAGGGCCCCCGACAAACCCATCAGCCTGCCCTGGACAGAAATGTTGTACCTCAAATCAGCTGATGTGTGTCTTCCCTTTAATGTTCCTGGCGTGACAATAGACTGCTCACTCTTCATGGACAATGAGCTGGACTCCGGTGAGTTTGATCTCTGCCTGTGGAATTGAGCAGGAACTTTAGAATAGAGATAAGAGAATAGAGCAGTCTTCCTCATGTTCTTGAAGGCACATAAACAATAAATATATTTGTATTTTTGTTTCCCTTATCCGAACCATCACATGCAGACATTCTATCTATAGAAATGTTGTGCCTCAGAACAGATGATGGGGCATTAAAAAATAGAGATAATAAAAAGGACTGAATCTATCTATCTATCTATCTATCTATCTACATCCTCATGTTCTTGAAGGCATATTCTATTCGATCTCACTATCAAGATGGCGCGAGCATCTTGAAGTGTTGCGACCCGATAACACATGCCCTACGTCGCGGAACGGACATTCTATCTAGAGAAATGTTGTGCCTCAGAACAGCATGATACGTATCTCATACCACCGCATAAAACAATAGAGATAACTAGATAAGGACTGAATCTATCTATCTATCATCTATGCTATCTACATCATATACACCGCTGTTTACATCTCATGCAAACACAGACCAGAAGGGAAACCGCGTACACAGATGTTGCATAAAAACAAAGCCAACTTCAATATCCGAATTTTCAAACACTCACCATCAACCACGTATTGTTGTTTCCCTTTCGCAGTCCCCATTCTGAACCATCACATGCAGACAGGGGCAGCGTTCTATCTATAACGTTTGTCAATGTTAGTGTGCCAAACATCAGAACAGATGAGCCGACCTGGTCAGCGGATGATTTTTATCAGGCATTAAAAAATAGAGATAATAGAAAAATGGACTGAACCTCTTCCAGCTAGCCGGTGTTTTTACAGACATTTTCAACCCCTCCCTCTCTCTCTCTGTGGTTCTCGTGCTTCCATCTATCCAAAGAAAAATATCACATGCTTGAATGGACTGGAGGCCTGTTGCTCTCATCTATCTATGCTTTCACCTCACATGCTCCTACCGAAAATAAGAACACATTGTGCTGTTTGTGGACATGTTGCGAAGGACAACTAAACTGTTGTACCCTCAGAAAAAAAGTGAATCCCCTCTGACCACACTGGTGTAGGGGCTCATTGTGTTTCCACTACAGCGGAGGTGAGCAACCTGACTAAATGGTGTAAGGACCGAAATCCAAGAATAGACAGTTTACAACCATCTCGATAGGGGTAAGCAGACTGGTGTTACATCGTGACTCTTCTTCTGCGAGGCTGAGGAAGTGGGGGAGTGAGCATGGACGCAGAGGCGCGGGAGGAATTGACTGGTTTGGAACACAACCGATGGTCGGAAAAGAGGTTGACATCTACACCAGGCGGGTATACGGAAATCCCGGAGGATCATCAGTGACTGAACATCCTACAGACTGCTGTCAGCAAGAGATCCGCACTAGCCGACTGAGGGATAGCTTTTCTCAGGCTATCCGAGGTCTAATACAAACCTACAGGAATATGGCATCAGCCCACACACTGCCACTTTAAACTCAGTAACAGTATTCAACCCTGTACCACTGGATTCCATCAGTGCCATCCATAAACCATTTCTGACAGGGAATTAGGCATATTTTCATGCGTCTGGCTAGTGCTAAGATCTGAAACTGTGCGGTCCGTATTTCCAATACTGTACGACTTCCGCACCGAAGTTACCAGTTTCATCCACGCTCCCATTTCAGTGGTGATTGAAATCAGGAATCAGGTGACGTGACTATTATCGCTATCTATCATCTACTCAATCCATCGAGACAGGAAATGTTGTACCTGCTCAGTCATGTGTGGGTTATAAAAACGTATCAGCGAAACGGATACGTCTGGTCTGAAGTCTGAAATACTTCTCGCACTGAAGTCTGATATTAAAAACGTATCAGCGAAACGGATACGTCTGGTCTGAAGTCTGAAATACTTCTCGCACTGAAGTCTGATATTTCAGCGGTGATTAAATCAGAACTGAAGGATGCCCTTGCAAAAGTGTGTTTTTTTGTGTGAATTACTAGCGGCGAAATCTGAAATAATAAACAGCACCGCGGCGCTTCGCTCGGAGTTAGACCAAGTCAAAGCGAGTGTCAACGATATAGAGGGCGGTTTATCTAATTGGTCGGATGAGGTTGTCGCCCTACAGAGTACAGTGGGTGAGTTGAAATTGGAACTTAAGGAACCAAAGGTGAAATGTGAGGACATGGAGGGCCAGATGAGGAGGTGCAACGTGCGGATTCTCGGTGTTCCCGAGACACCAGATTCCAGCTCATCCATAGCAGTTGCCAAGATGCTAACTGAGGTGCTACAGCTTGAGGAAGAGCCACTGATTGATCGCTCACATCGTACACCAGGACAAAAGAAACCAAGACAGGGAAGGCGGTAAACCAAGAGTAACTGTTGCTAAGTTACACTATTATCAAGACTGTGCAGAGATTCTGCGCCGTGCACGCACTCGTAGCCCACTTAGTTTCAATGACGCGCATATCACAATTCTTCCTGACTACACTGCAAGCGTGGCCAAAGCCCGGGCGGCGTTCACAGACGTGAGGAGGCTTCTTCGAAACTGACAGGGTGTTCGCTACGGATTACTTTTTCCGGCACGACTTCGTATCACCCACGGAGAAGATCAAGGTTTGATCCAAACAAGGCCATGGCTTATGTGAAAGAGAATATTATCTTGGCGACAGATGACGGACATTGACTGTGAACCGGGTTTCCCTTAGCCTGCATACTTTTCAGGTTGTATTGTCACAATTGTTTTATACCCCGAAATATGTACATTGTCTGCATACAGAAAACGTTTTCTAGGGAATGGTAGTAGACTACTTTGTTTACAACTAACTAATTTTGGAGGGTCAACATTTACATTTATATTATTTTTGTTGAGAATACTACTGTATCACTTTCTTTTTTTTTGAGATTTTTAGATTTCCTTTTCTAATTATATCTGGGGGCTAGTCGGGAGCCCTAGCAGTTAGAGTTATGTTCCTCAATACAAGCACTATAATGTGAGGATCTTTTTGTTGTGAGGTTTTTGTTTTCTCCTGGTTCTTGTAGGAGAAGGGGGTGGGATTATACTGGATTTGTATACCATTGGGTTGTTTCTTGTCAGGATCTTATGTGTGATCTTTTGGAGCTGTATATATCATTGTACACAGTTTTAACATGGCTAACAAAAAAGTGACTAGGCATTCTTCTGAATATCCAGTTAACTGTGTGAGTTGGAATGTGAAATCCCTGAACAGTCCCTTACAATGTAGAAAAGTTATAGCGCATTTAAAACAGCTTGATACAGACATTGCATTTTTACAGGAGACCCATGTGTGTTTAGCGGATAGTCTACGTCTAAGTAAAAAATGGTCTGGTCAGGTGTTTCAATCAAATTTTCACTCTAGATCAAGAGGAGTGGCCATCATGATTGGTTAAAACATACAATTCACTGCTTCGAGTGTACATACAGACTCTGCTGGGCGATATGTTCTCGTGGTAGGGAAACTCTACACACTTCCAGTTGTCTTAATCTCGGTTTATGCACCAAACTGGGATGATTATACCTTTTTTAACACATTATTTTCAAATATGCCAGATATGTCAACACACAGTCTCATAATTGGTGGAGATACTAATTATGTGCTCTCATCTTTAGATCGGAGTGCAGCCGGAAAAAAAAAACCCTTACTAAGTCTGCTCAGTCGATCAAATCATTTCTGGAAAACGTATGGTGTTGCTGATGTGTGGCGCTTTCGCAATCCTACCTCGAGGGCATATTCATTCTTCTCCTCTGTTCATAAGACGTACTCCCGAATTGATTTTTTTCATCGACAATTGAATTCTACACTTGGTGAGGGAATGTGACTATGGCGCCATAGTCATTTCAGACCATGGGCCCCTCAGTATGAAATTGTGTTTTTCAGATTCACAATCAATATACCGCCCATGGCGATTTTAACACTTTATACTTTCAGATGAGTATTTTGTCAGTTTTTTAAGGGCAGAAATTAAATTCTTTCTTGAAGTTAATCAAACCCCAGGAATGCCATTTTCTACGGTCTGGAGTCCTTAAAGGCCTATTAAAGGGGTCAGATAATCTCATATTGTGCTAACAAGAAGAGGAGAAGCTCTGAACGGTTAAGATTGCTGACAGATGAGATATTACTTGTGGACAGGGAATATAGCCATTCCCCTTCGCCAGATTTAGTCAAGAAAACGTATGTCACTTCAAACTGAATTTAATACTCTGTCTACCCAACAGGCCAAGTACCTGATTTCTAAGTCAAGGCATGGGTACTATGAACATGGTGAGAAGGCGGGGGGTGTCTGCTCGCACATCAGTTACGCCAGAGATCAGTTACTCAAAATATTCCAGCTATAATCAATGGCCAAGGTAATCAATGCTCAGACAATGAGAAAATTAACTCATGTTTTAGTCAGTTCTACCAGTCACTGATGAATCATCCTCTAATCAGTTGATTTGGCGATTCTTTGAAGGGAAAAAAGATATTAAGTCGGTAAACCGATGAGAAAAAGACATTAGAGACATTTTTGCAATTAGTGACATGAAAGTGGCAAGTCCCCGGGACCGGATGGCTTTCAGGCAAATTTTTCAAGAAATTTTCAGAACCGCTGTCTCCCTTATTCCTGTCAGTTTTCAATGAGTCTTCTGTAACCTTGTCACTTCCAGTATCTATGCGTCAAGCTATCATCTCTTTACTACTTAAAAAGGATAAAACCCATCTAAATTGTAGTTCATACCGGCCTGTGTCGCTTCTGAATGCGGATGCCAAGATCTTCGCAAAGGTTTTGGCAAAAGGGGTAGTTCCCACTGTTGTTTCACCTGACCAGGCAGGGTTTGTGAAAAATCGCCAATCCTTTTTTAACATTAGATGACTGTTTGGTGTGTTGTATGCTCCCACTCCACCCGGCCACAAAGACAATGAGGTTCTCAAAGACAATGAGATGCTGAAAAAGCATTTGACCGGGTTGAGTGGGGTTATCTCTTTAAAACTTTAGAAATATTTAAATTCGGCCCTAAATTTATATCATGAGTAAAATTGCTTTATTCTTCACCAATGGCTGCGGTACGTACCAATAATAATATATCCAGCTATTTTGAATTACAACGAGGTACACGTCAGGGATGCCCGCTCTCGCCCCTCTTATTTGTGATTGTGATTGAACCTTTGGCTATTGCCGTAAGGCAGAGCTTAGTCATTAAAGGTATAAATCATATGGGCTTTGTGCATAAGGTCTCTCTTTATGCCGATGATACGCTTTTGTTTGTTTCGGACCCTCTGTCTAGTATCCCTGAGTTATTGATCTTACTTGGTAAATTTGGGAGAATTTCTGGCTATAAGGTTAATGTTCAGAAAAGAGAGATGATGCCTGTGACCTCTCTTGAAGGGAAACTTAATGGCACAGTCCCATTTAATGTTAGTTTGGAAAAATTTAAATATCTGGGTATTTGGATAACACGCAATTTTAAGAATCTTTAAAGGGCGAATTATCATCCTTTGTTGGCAAATCTTAAACAAGACATTGCTCGTTGGGAATCCTTGCCTCTTTCCCTGGGGAAGGATAATAAATTAAAAAAAATTATCATACCAAAAAAACTTCACTACTTCCAAAAAAACCAAACAATTCTTCCTAAATCATTCTTTTCCAACCTGAATAGCCAGCTATCATCCTTTGTTTGGAATAAAAAGCAAAGCATCCAAGGATCAACAAAAGATATTACAACTGCCCCGTAATTTGGGGGGCATGGCACTTCCTAATTTCATGTACTATTACTGGGCAGCTAATATTAGAGCCTGGTTGCATTGGTTGAGAAGGAACACTTCTCTAACAAGCTGGGTGACTTTGGAGAGGGCCTCAATTACATCCAGTTCTCCTACAGCATTGCTCTGGTCTCGGTTACACTTTAAACAATCAATTTCAACATACTCTTCCAACACAGTTGTTGTCCACACAGTTAAGATTTGGAATCAATGTAGATGGTCTTTTGGTTTCACCGGGTTATTGTTTGCTGCCCCTGTGTCAAATAACCACAAGTTTATCCCTTCGGTAACTGATGAGGCTTATAATAGTTGGGCTTTGAACGGACTACGTTCACTTTATAATCTGTACATTGATAATAAGTTTGCCTTATTTGAACAACTGGTAGAGAAATTTAATATTAAAAAAATCACAGTTGTTTAGATATTTGCAATTGAGAAACTTTGTTATGGCCAATTCTGATTGTTTTCCTCAGTGTCCAGCTCAGTCCCTTGTGGATAAGATATTTGACTGTAGGATAGACACTAAACAGGTCTTGAGCAGGATTTACACACTGCTCAGTTCATACCATGAGACCAGTCTGGACATTCTGAAACACAGGTGGGAATCTGACTTGGATGAAGACATATCGGATGTTGTCTGGCAAAAGGTCATACAGAACATTCACTCATCTTCAGTGTGTCTGAGACATGCTGTTATTCAGTTTAAAGTGGTACACCGTCTGCATTGGTCCAAAGACAAACTGTCCAAGATAAAGTTTGACTTGGATCCTGCATGTGATCGTTGCAAACAAACCCCTGCTACACTTCTTCACATGTTTTGGACTAGTTCAAAACTTCATGGATATTGGCTATCTATGTTTGATGCATTTTCCAAAATATGTGGAAAAACTGTGCACCCATGCCCTTTGACTGCATTATTTGGGGTGATCAAGGTGGATGCTTCTTTTAGCAGGTACCAGGTGAACATGATCGCTTTTTGCTCTTTGCTAGCTAGAAGACTTATTTTGTGTAGGTGGAAGGATTCATGCCCACCAACATATGGACTCTGGATTAGAGAGGTCATGTGTCATATACATTTGGAAAAGATTAGACACAGTGTAAAAGGGTCAGATGTTTTATAACATGTGGATGCCATTTGTCTTATTTTGAAAGTGTGTCAACTGACAATTTTGTATAACTGTTTACACAAACCTGTGTTAAGAATTGTATGATGTTACATACATGACTAACTTTTACATCTCTTATTGATCCAGTATGGGGTGGGGGGGGGGAGGGGTGTCCTTTGTTGCTGTGTTAATTTAAATGTGAAACTGAAACTAAAACAATAAAAATACTTTTTATTGAAAAAGAATAAAGAAAATAGAATAGTTTTCTTATAATTTTACATGTACAGAGAATCTTCACTAAAAAAGCTTTAGAAAGGTTGAAGAGCACTGACATTGCACAAGGATAATGTTTCCCTGTGTACAGAGATCCTCATGGACATGGTCCTAAACTATATTTCAGCACAACAACATAAGAAAACTAATCAGAACAAACCCCCACAACATCCTGTTATGTGACATGATTTTACCGTCATATAAAATGCATTGTTTAAGAAGCCTCTGAAGTACCTGCATCCTGGAGAAAAATCTCCATCGCTGAAGGTTTGTGTTTCCTCCATGATTTATGGGGCCCAAAAACCACCCCTCATTTGAAATCATGGGGCCCCCAATAATCGTAAACACCTTTCTCTTCTCTATGCGACAGCCCTGGGTGAAGGACACCAACATACAAAACTGTTTTTCCATTCATTTTGGTATTTGGTGTATCTTAAGCATGCAGACACAATAGCCTATCTGTCTAACAAAAAACTAAATAAATTGGTGATTTTTAAGTTAGCATTTCACAGATAGGAAGTCTCTTTCATGCACTTCACTGAACACTCACCTTAGCGAAATATTAGGCTACACAGGTGCTCAAAATGTTCACAGTTTCCCATCAGATGCACGTAAATTCCTGCATAAGCTACTAAAACAATCACTATAAGCCATTCTAATAGTAAGTTTTTTTTTTGTTGTTTTTTTTTTTTAATTAAGAGAATCTTAAACTCAGATTTAAGATGACCCATCTAAAACAATTTACTATTACTTTTGCTCCAGCAGCGAAACGAATGCATCCCTTTTCGCACTCACGGAAAAGGAAAGGCTTTTGGTGAATTACAGTAATTTGTTAAGATTAATTATGTACTGTATGAACAGTAAGGAAGATACTGGCAACATTTTACATGTAGTCTTGTAACTACAAATGTACTACAGACTTTGGAACATGAAAAACCTTTTTGGTGAATTTATGAACAAAAACATAAATGTAATGTCAGTTTATTTAAGATAAAACAAAGATGATAAAAACTACAAAATCGTTTAATATTACTTTCAGAGTTCAGATTTTTTAATACCTTACCAAGTCAATGAATATTTTTATTACATTGATTGAAATCTACTGTAATAAGAATTAAACAGAAAAAAGTCTCACAAACAACTGGTAATATTGTGTAAAATGTGGTACCAGTACAACTGTCATTTCTGAAGAACAAACAAAAGGTTTTCTTGACTTCAAATCAAGGACTGGACCAGTAAAGTTACACAAACACGTGTGTGTGATGATCACTGTGAGTTTGTGTCTGTTGATTCTGTTAAATGTGATGTCTGTCTGTAGAGGCTCTTTATTCACCATCAGCTGATCCAGAGAAAGTCAGACTAAAACCTGTAAGTAAAACACAGACAGTCAAATGTGTGTGACATTATATGCATTACCCACTTTAGATGATCTCAAACAATTTGCATTATTAGTCAGAGATTATAAACTAACCCTGTGTTAAACGATTTTTTAAAGCTCTTTTTTAGATTTTTATTTTGCATCCAAACCACTCTACATGATGATCCCTCACCCTTATCCATAAATTCTAAATGGTTGACTGTCCTCTTTTCGTTATTGGTTCAGTTTTATGACAATGAAAGTAGTGATAATTATTTACCATTATCTTCTATTGCAATTGAAATTCAAAATACATAATTTCATGCATACATCTTCACTCTCGTTTACATGCATTTTTCATTACTCTGATCTTTCGCTAAGAAGTGTGGTTATTTTTACCGCCATTATTCACAAACCCCAATGCACAGCACAAATAATGAACTCACATACAGTAGATGTGTTATTGGCCACTGTTTTAATATACTTATGTCAAATGCTAAACACATTTCTATGGATGTATTAGGTAGTTATTTGTCACTGTGATGAACATCTAAATGTGACAGCAGTGCCTTTGCAACATGGGTTTCCTACACTGCCATTGCATTCTTCACGCAGTCTCTGGATGAAGATAAGGAGCAGAGACTGGTAACAGCGAGTTGTCGACAGAGATCAGTGATTCGGGGTGGAGGAAAAACTTAAGAATAATGCCACAGAGTTCATTCATGGAGTTGTGTGTACAACACACGTCATATCCGTGTACGTCTAAGCACACACACACTTTTGTCAGACCGGTAATAATGCCATTAATGTGTTTATATGTCTGTTTCTTGCTATTAAAATCAGCATAGCCACATATTTTACTATGATTATTGTTACAACAATAATGAGCTTAATCACATGAATTTGATTGAAGTATTGTGTTTGTATGAATAAATCTCATTATAATCGCATTATGAGGGTGCATGCAAATGCAGTCAATGATCAAAGCAAAATATTGTATTGTTTTTAAATGAAAAGGCACATTAATATACTTGATTCTTAATATAAACAGAATCAAATGCTTACTAAGCATGTTTATACAGTGTAATTATTACCTATAACGCAATCTAAGAAGAAACTATATTAACTTTCAATTAAAATTCAAACATTTTAATTACCACTACTCACTCAAGCAGATTATAATGTGGATCATCATTCAGATCAGAAAGCAGTTTCACATCTGATTCCCTAAGTTCATTTCCAGTCAGATACAGTTTTCTCAGGTGTGAGGGTTTTGATCTCAGGGCTGAAGCCAGAGCAGCACAACCTTCATCTTTGACTCCACAATAACTCAACCTGTAGAGAACAACAACACTCTTCACTCTCTCAGTTCAGAATCTACAGCTCAGATCAGCAGGAAATTTCACAAATATGAAAAAGCGACTTAATCCACGACACGATTGACAGCTCCAGTCTAAGGCTCAGACATGGTTCTACATGTTGCTTGAGGGAATTTCAATATCTTAAATAAAAAGATTTTGACTTTGAGTACCCTGAAATCCTCAACATATCTGTATAATATAAAGCAGTTGTAACATCTTTGCATCATACAGTTGTTTATACTTACTGTAAAGAAATTAAGTCAGAGACTTTGGAAAGAATCTCATGACATATTAAACATCCTCTTTAATTATCTGACAATACTTTTTTGTCTTAATTAGTTTGGTTTAAATTGTGTTCATTATTCATAAAAGGAAGATGAAATGTTGACACATTACAACATACAATCTTACCACAGTTTTTCCAGTTTACAGTGAGGATCCTTCAGTCCATCAGAGAGCAGCTTCACTCCTGAGTCTCCTAGTTTATTTCCAGTCAGATTCAGTTCTCTCAGGTGTGAGGCGTTTGATCTCAGAGCTGAAGCCAGAGCAGCACAACCTTCATCTGTGACTCTACAGTCCCTCAACCTGTTTTTTAGATCCACAGAAAATATTGGGAAAAATATGGATTTTTATTTTTCATTAAATCATTCATCACTTGCTCTACATCAAATATGATTTATATGATTAATATATCATTAATGATTTATATGTTAATTTGTTAAAAAATGTTTATTAGAAATCAATTTGTCCATTAAAAACTCATATTAGAGAACATACAATCAAACCAAAATTTATTCAGACATCTTCAACATTTCACACATTATTACAGTTTATTCGCTATAGTTTAGAAAATAGTAATAAAATGTGACAAGGACTCAGAGTTAAACTGTGTCAGAACAAATTCATCTTGATAATGTCAGATAAAACTTAAGCAAAACATGGTCAGGTCAAAGTGTCTGAATAATTTTTGGTCCCAAATTTGTATACATTTTACTTGTAGTCCACTGTATGTGTTCCTGTGGCTCAGTGGTAGAGCATTGCGTTAGCAGCGCAAAAGGTTGTGGGTTCGATTCCCAGGGAACACACATACTGGTACTGGTAAAAAATGTATAGCCTGAATGCAGTGTAAGTCGCTTTGGATAAAAGCATCTGCTAAATGCATAAATGTAATGTAAAATGTATGAAGATTTTTGGGTATAATATGTCACAGTTTACTTTATTTTGCTATCCTCACTTACATAAATGAACTTTAGTGTCCTGCATCCACTAGTAAAAAAATAAACAATTATATCTGGTGTTTGTTAGGATTTATCAACTTGAGATTGCTGAAATATAGTTTGTTAAACGCTTGTGACAGAAAGCACCTGTAATGATAGTTTCCACATAATGATCATTAGTCCCATTTCTTTTAAAATAAACTCTGTTAAAGAATTATTGAATAATTCAAGGAGGATGGCCGAGTGCTAAATGTTTGATCCATTTGTGCTTGTTGTAAAAACCTACAAATCATTAAGAAATATACAAGTGAGTGCGGATCCTGCTTTTTTCATTTGATGTCATTATGATTTTTATTGGTCTACGCACCCAAGTATTGATTGAGTGATTTCACATCTTTTTGATTTGTTGTACATCAAACATTTTAAAAAATGTTTTGGAAGGATGTGGAAACGTCTCAGGTTACGCATGTAACCATGGTTCCTCGAAGGAACGAGATGCTGTGTCAGAGAACGCTTTGGGAACGCCTTCAGCTAGACCGGCTTTGAATCACATGTGTAATCAGTCCAATGGATAGGCGAGACGTCATGGGTGGGTGACATCAGAGACCAGGAAGCTTAAAAGCACATGTGGCGAAGTGATGCTGAAGAGATGCTGGAAGTGTGGCACAGCAACGCAGCATCTTGTTCCTTTGAGGAACCATGGTTACATGCGTAACCTGAGACGTTCCTCTTCAGGAAGTCGAGCTGCGTTGGAGAACGCTTTGTCTGCTCCTAAATTGAGATGCCCAGGAATGTGAACTGCTCTCAGCGAGAGGAGTTCACCCTGGGACCACTCAAGGATCTGGTATGCTAGTTTGTACAAATGGCGTGAGTGCAGACCCCCTTGGTGGTTGATGTAAGAGACCACTGCTCCGTTGTTGGTGCGCATCAACACATGATGATCTCTTAGGTCTGGGAGAAAGTGTTGTAGTGCTCGAAGCATGGCCAGCATCTCCAGGCAGTTTATTTGCCATGTCAGATGGTGACCACTCCACAGATCGTGGGCAGGGTGGCCACTCATGACCGCACCCCAGCTGGTGAGGGACACGTCCGTCCCTAATGTTATGCGGTGACAAGGACTTCCCAGCACCGGGCCCTGAAACAAGAAACAAGGCTTTCTCCTAATGTCGAAGGCACGTAGTTATCGCCGCGTGACCTTGATCATGCGAAGTGGGTTTCCCCTCAGGGAGAACCCCTTGGGCTTGAGCCACCACTGTAGGGATCTCATGTACAGCAGGCCAAGAGGTATCACGTTGGACCCAGCTGCCATCAGACCCAGCAGTCTCTGAAACTGCTTGACAGTGAGTGACTGGCCTTCTCTCACTCTCGCGACTGCGGTGAGGATCGACTAGATCCGAGCAGGTGACATTTGTGCCTGCATTGCAGTTGAATTCCACACCATGCCCACATAAGTGGTCCTCTGTAAAGGAGAAAGCACACTTTTCTTGGCGTTTAGTCTTAACCCCAGCTCTCTCATGTGGGCGAGAATGAAATCTCGATGCCGAACCGCCACCTGCTCTGACTTAGCTAAAATCAACCAATCGTCAATATAGTTCAGTATGCGGATGCCCTGGAGTCGCAGTGGAGCCAGAGCTGCATCCACACACTTTATGAAAGTGCGGGGTGAGAGTGTAAGGCCGAAGGGAAGAACCTGATATTGGTATGCTTTGCCCCCAAAAGCGAACTTCAGGAACTTCCTGTGAGTGGGAAGGATGGAGACATGGAAGTATGTGTCTTTTCAATTGATCGTGACAAACCGGTCCTTGGACCTGATCTGAGACATGACCTGCTTGAGAGTGAGCATCCTGAACTTCAGTCACTGACTGTAAAATGGGACGCAACCCACCATCCTTCTTTGGAACTATGAAGTACCGGCTGTAGAACCCGGACTCTCTGTCATGAGGAGGGACAACCTTGATGGCCTCCTTCCTCAAGAGAGTGTCTACTTCCTGTTCCATGACCAGAGCCTACTCAGTACCCACCAGAGTGCGAATAACCCCGCTGAAACGAGGCGGTGGAGAACCATACTGGATTCTGTAGCCTCTCTCTACAGTGTGCAGGACCCATTGAGACACATTTGGCAGTAGGTTCCATGCTACCAAATAGTCTAATAAGGGAATCAGCCTCTCTAGACTGACCTCTGGAGTAATCAGAGCAGCTAGTTCGGTGCCCTGTAAAGGCGGAATGGCAGGAAACAGCCGAACTAACTGTTCTAGAGACCTCTGCGAAGGTGGCGAGCCTGTCAGCACCGCTACATTTCCGGGCGGTAACTGAGAGTGGTGGTCGTGGGAGACCGCTGCGCCCTGTAACTGCGGCAGGGTTGGCATGACGATCTCCTGAGGGCACTGAGGTGATACGGACACCGTGTAATGTGGTGAAACCCGCTACACCCCAGAGGTGACTGCCCTCATAAGCTCTGGGCCAGTGGCGTCAGGGCTTTTTGGCCAAGGACCTCTTAGCCTTAAGCCGCCCGGCAGCCTCTGGAATTAGAGAGTGACGAGAGAGGAACTGCTGGAATGCCGCTGCCTGTTTGCGAGCCTCCTGGTAGCTGTCGACGACGGAATTAACGGCATCGCCGAACAGGCCCGAGGGCACAAGTGAGGCATCCATGAGGCAGACCCTATCTTTGTCCCTCATATCAGAAAGACTCAGAAATGTCTCTCCGCAGCCACCATCTAATTCCTTCAGCAGGTTGACTTGATATGCCTTTAACACCTCCATGATGTGCAGACACGCGCCAACCTGACCCGGTGCCGAGTACCCCTTGCCCACCAGCGCTGAAGTGGTAAGCAGCGGCTTGAAGGGCAGTGCCGTAGCCTTTAAAGATGATGCCACGCCAGGAGACGGATAGCTCACGAGCGTCTGTTCAACCCGTGGCATTATCTTATATCCGCACTCACTCATCCCGTAGAGATCAGAAGCAGGAATGAAGAGGCAGGCCGAGAATGTCTTTCCCCACAATTTACACATTTACACTTGAGAGCCGACTCTGCATGCTCTGCTCCAAGGCAGACAACGCACAAACTGTGTGTATCCCCACCCATAATGTAACGCGGGCAGGGAGGAACACACAGCTTGAAACGTTGCCTGCCCTCGCACAGTTTGTGCTTGTTCTTTTAACGTGCTTTTGACATTGTAGGGACAAACAACACTAAATAAGACTCACAAACAAATATGGAACAGACATACACACAGAGCGCTTGCTGAAAGACAGAAGGCTAAATGCCGGCTTCACCACATGTGCTTTTAAGCTACCTGGTCTCTGACGTCACCCGCCTATGATGTCTCGCCCATCCATTGGACTGATTACACATGTGATTCAGAGCCAGTCACGCTGAAGGCATTCCCAAAGCATTCTCCGACGCAGCTCGAGTTCCTGAAGAGGAACTTATATTGAGGACGATTAATTAAAACAATTGTGTATTTTAAAGATACAAAAGAAATTAACGAAATAAAGATATTATTTAGATAAATCATAGATATCATGTGATTAAAGAAAACAATAAGTAAAGACATCAACACATAAAAGTGCAAAATATAGTACAGTTAATATTTTTCTGGGAAAACAGACTATCAAATTCATGAAAATGTGACATTTTTCATAATTTTATATATTAATTCTGTTCATATTTTTTTTTGGTTCATAAACTCAATCAAAGGACCCCCCCCCCCCAAAAAAAAATAAAAACAAACAAAAAAAAACCTGTGGATATATAAATGAATTAGTTAACAAGACAACTCCGTATGTAAGGAGTAAGCAGAAGTCAATGGATATTATAATATTTATAATTATTATAATAATAATAACAACAATTTCAAAATTTGCATTCATTCTCTCTACCTTTAGTCTGACTGTTCAACAGTCAAATAACAGAAATTTTAATTCAACAAAATCTCATTAACTTTTAATTTTTTTTATTCAACAAAACGTAAATAATCTTCCTTTAAGTAACAACTGTATTGCATTAAAAGTTTTTGCAGGTAATGCATTAAAGGGTTTTTGTTTTACCAGCTCACACATAAACTGCTTTAAAAAAAAATCACTTTAAATGGAAAGCAATGCTACAGTCTCTGAAACAATTGAGGTAGTAAAGATAATCGAAGTAAATCCATAGCCTACAATATTCTTTGAAATGCTTGCTTACAGTCATGGACAAAATTTTGACAGTGACATCAATTTTGTGTTTTGCAATGTTTGCTGCTTTAGCTATTGTGGTGTTCATTCACATTATTTCTAGATTATTGTGTAGAGTGATCAGACGCATTTTAAATAACTACTAAAAGCTTCACTGGAAAAAAAAAAAAAAAAAAAGGACTTTCACACGCACACAAAAAATAATAATTTTACAGTTTTTGATCCTGACACAAAATGACCTGCTAACATTAATTGACTAATTATATCAGCAGCACATGTGAAAGTGTGAATGAGTACTAGTCAGGTGAAATCATACTAATTAGTTTATGAGAGCAGACTGATTGCTATAAAAGGAGGGAAGAAGCGCTTCCAATCATTGTGTTCTTGTTAGCAATGGTTACCTTCAAAGAAACACTTGCACCCATCATTTGCTAAAAAGAATATTGTACCTGAAAGAACCATTTACCGGATCATCAAGAACTTTGAGGAGAGAGGTTTGACTGCAGTGAAGAAGTCTTCAGGATGTCCTAGAGTGTCCAACAAGCTCCAGGACCATCTCCTCCTGAGGAGTCAGCTACAGAATCGTGTCACCAGCAGTGCAGAGCTTGCTCAGGAATAGCAGCAGGTTGGTGTGAGAGCATCTGCACATACAGTGAGGCCAAGACTTCTGGACAATGGCCTGGTGTCAAGAAGGGCAGCAAAGAAACCACTTCTCTCCAAGAAAAACCTCAAGGACAGACTGAAATTCTGCAGGAAGCACAAGGATTGGATGGCAGAAGACTGGTGCAAAGTTATTTTCTCTGATGAAGCTCCCTTCTGACTGTTTGGGACATCTGGAAAAGCGATTGTTCAGAGAATAAATGGTGAACGATACCATGAGTACTGTGTTATGCCAACGGTGAAGCATCCTGAGACCTTTCATGTGTGGGGTTGCTTTTCAATCAAGGGAGTGGGTTCTCTCATTATTCTGCCCAAAAACACTGCCATGAATAAAGAATGGTATCAAAATGTCCTGCAAGAGCGACTTCTTCCAACGATCCATGAGCAATTTGGTGATGACCCGTGCATTTTCAAGCACGATGGAGCACCATGTCACAAAGCAAGAGTGATAAAGTAGTGGCTCAAAATCATTACCAGGGGCGTCGCTAGGCCCTTTTTAGGGGGACTTCAGCCCAATTCAATTCTGATTAGCTCTACACAAATTCGTGATCGCAGTATTCCCTTATAAAACGTTTAAATTGATGCAAGTTTGGGCTCCTCCTCCTCGTCTTTTAGTCTGTGTTATTTAGTGCGAGCATATTTTTTTACTACGATTAGGCGGAGCATAAGCCGCCAGCATCGGAGGACAAGGTGTGTGCATTTATTGATAGATAAAGTAATGATATCTGCATCTGCTCAGTTCTTTGTCATAAATGCAGTTTAATGTGATACGGGAATAATACAAGACAGTTTCCCATCCGCTCATTCAAACATCTTAGAGTAAATGACAGAGACAGAGGAACATTGTGGAGTTATTTCGTCCAAATAAATAATAATGACCCAGTAGCTGATTGCATCATAGACCTATATTTATTAGCCTTAGAAAAAAGGATTTGTGTTATGTCATTTTTGAAGTGTTTAGAAGTGGCAAAGTGACTGATTAGTGTGCTGTTATTTTTATTATTTGAAAAGAAAAAAAAGGAATGGTTTAATATGGGGCACATCAAACATTATGCCAATATAGACAATTATTGTAATCTAGGTTTGCCTATATTCTAAATTAATATTAATGAATATGATTTGAATATTTAAAATGATATAAAATTAAATTATTCAGGGGCTGACTTGATGAGCACGTATGAATCCACTGTATAGGCCTTTGTTTCTGCTTATTTTAGTATACAACAATATATTAATGCCCAGTTTCACAGACAAGGTTTATGCCTGGTCCCAGACTAAAATGCATGTTTGAGCTCTCTTAACTGAAAGCAACTTTCAACTGACATACAATCTTAATAAATAAATAAATAAATAAATAATACAATAATACCTCCCCGATTGGGGGCTAATATTAAAATCCTAAAAACGCCCCTGATCATTACATTGAAATTTTGGATCTGTGGCCAGGCAACTCCCCAGATCTCAATCCCATAGAGAACCTGTGATCAGTCCTCAAAAGGTGAGTGGACAAACAGAGGCCCAAAAATTGTGATCAACTCTGAGAACTAATAAGGAAAGAATGGATCACCATCAGTCAGGATTTGGCCAAGAAGCTAATATCCAGCATGCCAGAGCGAGTTGCAGAGGTTATGAAGAACAAGGGTCAACACTGTAAATATTGACTCATATTTTTTGCCAATAAATGCCTTTAAAACTTACATGCCTATCATTGTTTTTCAGTATACCATAGAAACATGTGGAAAAATAATTAGGAATACTGAAGCAGCAAACTGTACAAAACACAAAATTTATGTCACTGCCAAAACTTTTGTCCATGACTGTACATATTGATTTGCATTTGATGTTATGAGCTCTTACCACATCTTTCCAGTCAGTGTTGCCTTGCCTTAAGTTACAAAAACATGTGATGCATAATGTTGTGCGAAATGGGATCAAGCAAAGTCAATGCACACTTTTGCTAGAGCTGCGATGATGTCATTTTTGTTGCACGCAACCAAGCAAATTTAGCAATAGTGCTTGGCTCATTTCAATAACAGAATTTTATGTGAATATCCCCAAATCCTTAACGGATGCAAAATTCACTTTTACAGGATGTTTGCATATAATGTGTCACATAGCCACCCTAAAATGATAAAAATCCATTAACTACTTTTTTTTAATCCCCCAAAAACCTAAACGGTCTCATAAGAGTCTTCAATTTTCTCCCAACATCTGAGCCAGTGAGGATGCAGTGGGTAAGTTTTGTTTTTGATGCTAATGCACCACTGAATACACCTAAATTTGTTTATGTCTGCACAAATAATTTTACTCCAGGCTGCTTTCTGAATTTTCTTTGCTAAAAAGTTCAAACTCAAGGATGGATCAATTCCTACTATTCGTGATCCAGCTGCAACTCCAGAAGAAGCATGTCTCACACTTCATATTTTTTTATGATTATTTGGAAATCAAGAGAGGGGAAAAAAGAGAGGGGCAATATGAGCAGAGCTCATTAGCATTTTAAGAGACATGCACCCAAACGGGTTTTGTTCATACTGACCATAAGAGCAAAATGGAGGATGTTAAAACATTCATGCAATCTTACCACAATGTTTCCAGTTTGCAGTGAGGATCCTTCAGTAGATCAGGGAGAAGATTCACTGCTGTGTCTCCTAGTTTATTCCATGACAGATTCAATTCGCTCAGGTGTGAGGGGTTTGATCTCAGAGCTGAAGTCAGAGCAGCACAACCTTCATCTGTGACTCCACAATTACTCAACCTGTAGAGAACAATGACACTCTTCAGTCTCTCAGTTCAGGATATACAGCTCAGATCAGCCAAATCCAAGACACGACTAACAGATCCTAACTGCATGTGCTTACTTAAGATAGTTAACATTTAAATCAATGTTTCATGTAAATTATTATTCATTTAGCAAGTACAGGAAACCTCCAATTAGCATCAGGGTCTTGATGTCACTTGTCATGTGTCAGTCACTACTGGTGGCACCAAAAGATTCTGCGTTTTCAGTGGCACATGCCACAAGTTTTAGTAGCAAATGCCACAATCCACAATGCCACTGAAAACTGGATGTACCACTAAATACAGCGGCATTTACCAGTGGCTTCTGTGTGTAAGATGCCATGCCACTTAAATGTTAATACCGCCTCTCGATATAAGTTAACGTTTTATTTTTTTTTTCATGACATAGTCAAGCACAATCATGAACAAGAGTGTTGATTTTACCGATTGTCAACACGATTTGCAGATGTAATACTGATTTTATACAACAGTTCAATAAACAAGAAGCAAATATTGCTAGTTAAATTTTAGACACATACTGTAGAATTATTGATACATTTCTTACAGCATTTTTTATTCACTTGCAGTTGCCAGTTTACATGTTACTTCAGATGCAGTTTCTGTGTCACTAGCAGTGCAAAGATAGATTTAGTTAATACTTATTTTATTTGATTGGTAACAGCCACATAATGTCGTATTCTAATTGAAATTATGTTAACAAAATATTTTTGTCAAGGTGTAACTCCTTCAATTATTTAACCATTTAATTATATAAGCTATTTAAAAAATATTTCTTAGTACCACTGCGTGTGTGATTCTCAGAGAGATGACTTACCACAGTGTCTCCAGTTTACAGTGAGGATCCTTCAGTAGACCAGAGAGCAGCTTCACTCCTGAGTCTCCTAGTTTATTTCCAGTCAGATCCAGATCTCTCATGTGTGAGAGGTTTGATCTCAGAGCTGAAGCCAGAGCATCACAACCTTCATCTGTGATTCCACAATGATTCAACCTGTAGAGAACAATTATACTTTTTACTCTGACAGTTACAGCTAAGACAAGCAGGAACTTCTCAATCAGAAAGTGAGACTTAATCTATAGCAGAGTCAGTGGTTAGGCTTAGGCCATGGTCTGTCTGAATATTTAGTTCTGATTGGCTGGAAGGTGTGTGTTGCCAGTGTAATGACCAATTCCAGCCAGTTTAATCACTATTTAATATTAACCCTGGACACAGATTTGCGGTAACATGGATTTAACATTATCTACTAGAGCCAATCTTTTTAAGATAGATCTTTTACAACCTTTTCTTGAGTACCCAGAACAAGATAAACATTCTCCAAATGAAAGCATGAAATGACATTTGCATTAAATAGGATCTTAGACCTAGCGAGTTCACAGCCTACTGGCGAAATAGGAGGAAATTTTGCATGAAAGGCCCTGAGAAAGAGTAAAAGTATTCCTAAACTCTCTGATGGGATGAGACCATTGTACCAGTCACACTAAGACATTTCAAATGATACCAAATATGACTGTGAAAATCACTTTGGGTTCACACAAAACATTGCATTTTGAGTGAACTGAATTAAAGGAAGGATCAGTAAAGGGAAGGAAATGGGGGAGAAGGAACAGGTGTGAAGGTAGGACAGAAGAGAAAGAAGGTTTCCTGCATCTTGACTCTGTGGGGAGTGAAAAAAGTTGCCTGTGTGTTTTTTTTTTGTCCATATCTCAGGTTCATCCAGCCTTACAGTGGTCTGTTATACAGTGTTGCTATTGAAATATCAGAATGTTATGACTGACCAGTCAGCTGCAATTACTTAAAACAGCCAAAGAACCACTCAATGTGAAGAGAGAGATTGTGTGTGTGTGTGTGTGTGTGTGTGTGTGTTACCTGCGTCTCCACAGGATCTCTCTACTAATAGTGAACCTTTAACTGCAATTACTTAAAACAGCATGTTACCACTTCATTGTAGCTTTTTAGCATGGGCAGCCTATAGTATTTATATAGTATATAGTACTATTAACTAAATCTTATATAGTATTAGACATAACTTCTGACTGAAGATCAGACTGATGAGCTTGTGACCATGAGATCCACGTTAACAGCCAATGCAAGATAACATTGAAATGCAGTCCAACTGCAAAGGCCATATAAAACTCTGAATGAATAGCATGTTACAGTTCACTCAAAAACTGTAAGTTGTGCAATTGTAAAATCAGGTTCAATGAGAGACTCATTCCGTCTCTGCATCATGTCTTTGTACTTGAGTCCGGCCTGAAGACTTTGTCCACATCGCAAGTAATTTAATATTTTTTGCTAGACAAAGAGAAAAAAAAACCCCTGTGGTCTGACATATCCAGCCTTGATACTGTAACACTCTCTAAACCTTACTCTTTCTCTCCTCATCCTCCACTTCTTACATGTACTCTTCCTCCTCTCCTTCTCAGATTATGTCCATCTATTGTTTGTATCATCATTCAGTCACTTGTGCACTCTGAACTGGCTCATATTTTGTACAGTTGGTTTGATCATGTCATTAGAAACAAGTGTGAACAATTTTTAATCATTGAGTGTAAACAATGTGAATGTGTTTAGTTGTGTTTGACTTTTGTTGCTTGTGTTTAGCATTTTACTGCACAAATGATAAATGATAAGTGTTTCAGTGAATGAGAATGTTTAGAGTTTTGCAAAAAGATTGCATGAGATTTGCAAATAGAGCCTAACTGCCTGAACGTGTTTAAGGTTTAGCAGAAAGAGTGCTTTATTCGACAAATTGGTTTAAGCTAGTGAAAATTTGCTTCAGAGATTGGGTTTTATTGTTTTAGCAATTCAGAAAAACTGTAAATAACAAACTGCAATAACACACGTTTTACACACAAATGACATGGAAAATACAGAATGCTTTAAATTAATTTATAGATAAATGAAATAAATTAATGAATACATACTTCAACATAAACCACTGATTACCAAAGGTATGAACTACTTTAAAATGAGTAAAGTGTTACCCTAACAGGGCAATATTTTTAGTGTATAGTTTTTGTTTATTTTGTTTATTATTGATCATATGAAGAAAATGGAGAAGAATGTTGACACATTTATACAATCTTACCACAGTGTCTCCAGTTTACTGTGAGGATCCTTCAGTAGATCAGAGAGCAGCTTCACTCCTGAGTCTCCTAGTTCATTCAATGACAGATGTAGTTCTCTCAGGTGTGAGGGCTTTGATCTCAGAGCTGAAGTCAGAGCAGCACAACCTTCATCTGTGACACCACACTTACTCAGCCTGTAAAGATTGAAGATGCATGGTGAACTGATACTAGCTGCAGTTATAGAATAAAATGTGCAGGGCTCTCCAGTTTTATCAAAAGTTTGGAGTGAGATTACATCTGTCAGGGGAGGATCCACTCAAATATTTTCAGCAGTGGCCCCTCTGCCCCGCCCAATTCTCTCAAGTTTTTGCTACCAGTTAAATTTTACCTATTGTTTATAATTGACCAGCAAAAATAGAAATTAAAACAATTGTTAAATCTGTTTAAAGACAAATTAATCCGAATAAAATGTATTGTTTTATATATTCAATGATACAAATGTAGCAAAAATAAAAATAAATTTGGCCCCAAACGAGCCAATTGAACAGCAGTGCTCAATGTACATACTGTATACAAATAGGAGGATTACAGGACATGCTCTGAGCATGTATGTCAAGCGGTGTGTGTGTGTGTGTGTGTGTGTGTGTGTGTGTATGGAGAGTCCCTGTAAATCATAAAAACCAACGTGTGTGTGTGTGTGTGTGAGAGAGAGAGAGACAACACAATTCAGCTTATGAATGATGTTTTGTGTTGTAAGAGTTTGATGCCTTGATGACAATTCCAGGGGCTCCCACTTAAAAGCACTGTTGCTCAAGGCCTGCGATTTTCATCTGTCATGATGGATGATAGTGTCCTGTCCAGAGCCAAACTGTTCCTTATTTTGGTTTTGTGATCAGACCCATCATGGAGAACACACTCTCTGCATCTGCATTTGAGTGGGGAAGCCAGAGTGCTTTAAGTGGGAGCCCCCAATCCCTGTCATCAAGGCATCAAAATGTGCTACAAACTCTTACAACACAAAACACCATTCATAAACTGAAATGTGCGCTCTCTCTCTCTCTCTCACACACACACACACACACACGTTGGTTTTTATGATTTACAGGGACTCTCCATACACTTTAAAAACTCATGGAACTTCAAAATGTATTTTAAGTGCCTCAAACTTATTTTTCTTCAAAGCTGACTTTATACGTCAGTGCAAGCAACATTAAAGTGATTATTATGCTTTGAATAGGGATATTTTTCTTACAAAAACGCATCGATTCGCTACAGAAGGCTTTTGCTCACCCCCTGGAGCCATGTGAGACACTTTTTTTTATGGATGGGGATGGATTTAACTGCTTTTGGACGGATGCATGCAACACCCGCTAAGTTGCATTAAACAGCTTGAAAGATCAAATACTATTTTTAATATAACTCTGACTGGATTCGTCTGAAAGAAGAAAGTCATTTAAACCTAGGATGACTTTTTTGCCTCGTTTTCTCATTAGACTACTGTGTGATCGTCGTTGCTAGGAAAACTTTGCTTTATTTACTGTGTGTCTTACCCTGGTAAATATGTGCTGAAGTGGCACTTGGTTTTGCGTTTGCCTATCGCGGGATTGCCCAGTTTCGGTCTGCTAAATAGGGAGGCGTGGCCAAAGCCAGTGAGAGTACTTAATTAGCTGTTTTGGAAGCCCTTGTCAGAAGAAACAGTCGAGCAACAGATAAGGACAGCAGTTTGTAAGTGTTTTGCCTCATTTTCTCATTAGACTACTGCGTGAGCGTCGTTAAAGTACTAACTTTGCTTTATTTACTGTGTGTCTTACCCTGGTAAATACGTGCTGAAGTGGCGCTTGGTTTTGCGTTTGCCTATCGCGGGACTGGCCAGTTTCGGTCTGCTAAATAGGGAGGCGTGACCATAGCCAGTGAAAGTACTTAACGGGCTGTTTTGGAAGTGCTTGTCAGAAGAAACAGTCGAGCAACAGATAAGGACAGCAGTTTGTAAGTGTTTTGCCTCATTTTCTCATTAGACTACTGCGTGATCGTCGTTGCTAGGAAAACTTTGCTTTATTTACTGTGTGTCTTACCCTGATAAATACGTGCTGAAGTGGCACTTGGTTTTGCGTTTGCCTATCGCGGGACTGGCCAGTTTTGGTCTGCTAAATAGGGAGGCGTGACCATAGCCGGTGAAAGTACTTAACGAGCTGTTTTGGAAGCACTTGTCAGAAGAAACAGTTGAGTGACAGATAAGGACAGCAGTTTGTAAGTGTTTTGCCTTGTTTTATCACTACTGCGTGATCGTCGTTTCTAGGAAAACTTTGCTTTATTTACTGTGTGTCTTACCCTGGTAAATACGTGCTGAAGTGGCACTTGGTTTTGCGTTTGCCTATCGCTGGACTGGCCAGTGTCGGTCTGCTAAATAGGGAGGCCTGACCAGCTGACTTCAATCACAGGTAATCAGGCAAATATATAAGTGGTAGGGGTCAGCAGCAGCCCTCGTGTGAAGACCGATGAGTGTAAAGACCATCGACTCTACCTGTGCGACTCCACCGAGCAAGGACACCGACAGGGCATTTGAGTATTGCTTTTCTCCCCTTCAATTTTTGTACAGCTTGTCCTCAAATACTTATTTTGGTCACTATGTGCTTTCAGATCTCTACTATCACTACTAACACTTGGAGAGCACACTATGTACGTCGAAGGAAGGCCTGCCCGACAAATCTACGGCCTGTCCCTCTGACCTCTACTACTACGCTCTCTATTCCAGTTGGTCTCTGGAACTGCCAGCCTGCTGTTAACAAAGCAGACTTCATTTCTTCTATTGCTACTCATTCTGGTCTCAACCTCATGGCACTGACTGAGACTTGGATCAAACCTAAAGACACTGCCACTCCCACAGCCCTCTCCACTAATTTCACTTGTTCCCACACCCCTCGTACAACTGGGAGAGGTGGAGGTACTGGTCTCCTTATATCGAAAGATTGTAAATTTGATCTTCAACCATCACCTACAGGTAACGGTTAATTTTAATCACATGCTATTACTGTAACCCACCCTGTTAAAATCCACTTTGTGGTCATTTAACGTCCCCCAGGTCAATTGGGAAACTTCTGGAGGAGTTGTATGTGCTGCTATCAAACTATCCTGAAGATGGTACTCCTCTGGTACTGCTTGGTGACTTCAACATCCACCTAGATAAACCCCAGGCTGCTGACTTCAACACTCTGCTCGCCTCATTTGATCTCAAGCGAGTGTCTACTACAGCGACTCACAAATCGGGCAACCAACTGGACCTCATCTACACACGCTGTTGCTCCGTGGACAACTCTTTAGTTGCTCCACTGCACACCTCAGACCACTTCATCATTACTGCTAACCTAGCACTTACTCCTGAAGCGGCACACGCTCCAACGCAGGTCACCTTTCGATGGAACCTACGCTCACTCTCTCCATCTCGCCTATCCTCTGTGGTTTCATCCTCACTTCCTTCACTCTCTCAGTTTTCAGCTCTGGACATGAACAGTGCTACGGACACTTTTTTGCTCCACTCTAACCCTCTTGCTTGGACAACTTTTGCCCACTGTCGTCTAGACCAGCACGCACCACCCCATCTGCCCCCTGGATGTCCGATGTTCTCCGTGAACATGGCTCTGAACTCAGGGCTGCAGAGAGGAAATGGCATAAATCAAGAAACTCTACCGACCTCAGTGTGTATCAGTCTCTCCTCTCTTCCTTCTCTGCAAATGTCTTCACTGCTAAAACATCATACTACCACAACAAAATTAACAACTGTTGTAATGCTCGGACACTCTTCAAAAATTTCTCTTCTCTTCTCTTCTCTTCTTAATCCGCCTCCACCTCCTCCTCCATCGACTCTTACAGCTGACGACTTTGCAGTTTTCTTCACAAATAAGACAAGAACCACCAGTGACCAATTCTCCACACCGCAGACTGAGGATAACTTCACAACGACTAATGCACACTCTCTCTCCTCCTTCTCTCCACTCTCAGAGAGGGACGTTTCCAAACTTATCCTGTCCAGTCATCCTACTACTTGCCCACTTGATCCGATCCCCACTCACCTCCTTCAAGCGATTTCTTCTTCAGTCATACCTTCACTTACTCACATTATCAACTCCTCTCTTCACTCTGGAACATTTCCCTCAGCATTTAAGCAGGCTCGGGTAAGCCCACTGCTGAAGAAACCATCTCTAAATCCAGCACTTCTAGAAAACTACAGACCGGTATCCCTTCTTCCATTAATTGCAAAGACACTTGAACGAGCTGTGTTCAACCAGCTCTCTATGTTTCTTGTACAGAACAACCCCCTGGACAGCAACCAATCTGGCTTCAAAAGTGGCCACTCAACTGAGACTGCCCTGCTCTCGGTTACTGAAGTCCTGCGACTGGCAAGAGCAGCTTCAAAATCCTCAGTACTCATTTTGCTGGACCTGTCTGCTGCTTTTGACACCATTAATCACCAGATTCTCCTGTCCACCCTCAGAAAGATGGTCATGTCTGGAACAACACTCCAGTGGTTTAAGTCCTACCTTTCTGATAGATCCTTCAGGGTGTCTTGTGGGGGTGAAGTTTCTAAATCACAACAACTTGCTACTGGGGTTCCTCAAGGTTCCTCAAATTAGACCCTTCCTGTCAGAGCAAGCCACCCAACTAATTGTCCAAGCTCTTGTTCTCTCCAGACTGGCCTATTGTAATGCTCTCCTGGTGGGCCTTCCTCCATGTACTATCAAGCCTCTGCAACTGATCCAGAATGCAGCAGCGAGGGTTGTCTTCAATGAGCCAAAAACAGCTCACGTTACTCCTCTCCTCATCAGGTTACACTATCTACCAGTAGTCGCTCACATCAAATTCAAGGTACTGATGCTTGCCTACAAGACGACCACTGGCACGGCACCAACATACCTAAGCTCATTAGTTCAATCTTATGCACCCCAAGTGAACGACGCCTTGTGGTGCAATCCCAAAGAAGTTCAAATTCACTCTCACTGACCTTTTCCTGGACTGCGCCCAGCTGGTGGAATGACCTCCCGATCTCAATTCAAACAGCTGAGTCTTTACTCATTTTCCAAAAACATCTAAAGACTCATCTTTTTCGCCAGCACTTAACCAACTAATACTAGTACTTACCTTTTCTTTTCTTGTCTATCATATTCTTAAAAAAAAAAAAAAAAAAAAACCTGGCTACGTGTTCTGTACTAGACTAACTGAGACTTGTCATAGCACTTGTATACCATTGTTGTTCTCTTATTGATCTGATTGCTTCTATTGTTCTCATTTGTAAGTCGCTTTGGATAAAAGCCTCTGCTAAATGATTAAATGTTAAAAATGTTAAATGTTAAATGACTCGAGGGTGAGTAATTTATGGGATAATTTTAATTTTTGGGTGAACTAACCCTTTAAGGACCCTAGAAAGGGGAGCAGTCACTGAGTTAGCACACAGATATCCTCAGATAGCTATGTACTTAGGTAGGTATGAGAAGGGGAACTGACTGAAAAACTACCCAGACCACAAAGAGTGGGCTGTCTACTTATAACCTAAAGAGGGGAGACAACACTGTCTAGGTAAGGGCTGAAAGACTGCTACTTAAACCCTGAATAGGGGCGCAATCATTGAGCTAGCACACAGTTATCCTCAGAAAGCTCGAATCTAGGAAAAAGGGAACCAGCCCAGGAGGTAGCTGTAGTTGATTAAGCCCCGTCCTGCCCTAGCAAAGGCTGGAATATAACCACCCAAAGGTGTCCCAAACCTGTGTCAGTTCCAAACAGACACTAGGTAGCTTTCCTGCAGAGCTGCTCAGACCACAAATAGTGGGCTATCTACTTACTACCCTAACAGAGAAGATAGCACTGTCTAGGAAAGGGCTCAAGGAGACCGCTACGTAAAGACCCCAAGAAGGGGAGCAATCACTGAGCTAGCACTTAGATAACTATGTAACTGGGAAAGGCTACCAGACTGAAAGACATGGCTAGCCTAGATAGCTTTCCTGTAGAGCTGTCCAAACCACAAAGTGTGGGCTATCTACTTACTACCCTTACTGGGGAGATAGCATTTTATAGGCAAAGGCTCAGGTGACCACTACTTAAAGACCATCGGAGGGGGAGCGGTCACTGAGTTAGCACATAAATATCCTCAGATAGCTATGTCATACAGGAAGGAGCTACCAGAAGCGGGACAGACCGAACTACCAGACCATAGAATGGGCTAATTGCATATAAAAATACAGCCAGCCTATATTTACAGTAAACCTATCCTGCCACAACAGGGCTGGAATATGACCATCCTCAGGTCAGTCCACTTTAGGCTAGCAGCTATTGTGTCATTTACCAGAAACTCACAAGAGGGAGATTTCAGACCATCAGTAAAAAAGGATTTAGATATCTATGAGTGGAGATCTGGGAGAAACAGAAGACTCCCGGTGGCTGGACAATCAAGACCAGCCAAAAAAAGCTCATATAGTCAGCAGCAAGCTGGCTTCGGCTTCTGAAAAGCCCAGCAGCGAGCTATCAGGATCAGATGACTCAAATGACAGAGCGTCTGGATGCGCCAGAGCCCGCGGCAGAAGTCTTTGAAAGATCCATGCCCTTCTCAAACTTTTCCAGGAGCTCAGCCTGCGATACCTATGAGCTGAGTTTCTGCCGTGCCTCAGCAGCAGCGGGACACAACCTGCGAGGTGCAGACAGTTGCCACTTTCCCCCTGAAAAAAGGGACAAACGTGATCGGAGCTTAAGCACTTTCCCCCTGAAAAAAGGGACAAACGTGATTGGAGCTTACAAATTCCATTGTGCTGAGCGAGAGTGCTTCTCTGCTGTCTTCACGTGCGGAAACTTCCCAGTTCCCACTTATGAAGTTGTGAGCGCTTCATGTAAGCACTGCTGCAGTCTTAGACCCACCCCTAATGCACTCATTGGTTGAGACATGTGATGACGCCCATCCCAAGCCATTACTGATCAACATCCCACCCCTCCTGTGACCAATGGTTTGTCTGTATGTGTATTCAGAGCCAGTGAGCAAAGGACTTTCATAATAATAAAAAACTGCGTTAATGCACAATAAAATAATTGTCGGCGTTAATCAATTAATGCGTTAACACAATATTATTACACGGCTCTGTGGAATACTCGATTCTGATTGGTCAGTCGCGACATTCTGAGGTATTTTGTCCCTCGATAACAACCTGTAAAAGCTCATCCGGGTAACAGCAGTCGGCGCTGTCCTCTTGCTTGAACAATTTTTTTTCTTGTTGGAAGCTTTGGGTTTGTTTAGCTAATAAAAAATTAAAACGCGATTTAAAATGGTGTACAATTGTTTAATTATGTCATCCTGGTATCGCGGACTTGCTCTCGTTTCATACAAACGCAGCTGCTGCCATTTTGCTACGATTGTTTTGTACGCTATAATGGATTATAAGAGAACTAACAAACTGGTAAGGTTTTAAAACATTTTCGTCTTAATTATTTTATTGTCTTAATTATTTTGTGGTGAAATGTTGTGTAATACGTGGTTTGCCTGCACCGTTTCCCTTAAATGTCTGTTTAGTTTGAATTTGCCGCTTGCTCGAAACTGCTGTCTTCACGGAAGCTTTGCATTCAAATATTTCAACTCAACTCAATATTTCGCGTCTAATTATTTACTTATGTGGCAAGTAGCCGTGTAATAAGTGGGATAATGTACATCCAGCTGGTTGTTCTCAAGGAATAAACCCCTTCAGGCTGATCCTGATCACCCTGTCAGGGTTTATTCTACAAGAACAACCAGCTGGATGTACATTATCCCTTACATAATGCGTTAACTTGCCCAGTCCTAGTCTTTTTACATTTGAGCCCCTGCCCGAGGAACTCCTTGTATAAACATGATCATGTTTCATCAGTGTAGTGATTGTTGTCAGTGTGACTTACTGAACTGATCTGGATTCTTTAACCACAGGCAGCAGCTTCTGAAGAACTTCATCTGCTGTATTTTGAGCTCCAATAAACCATCTTAGATCAAAAACATCCATCTTCTGCTCTGATGTCAGCAACACATAAACCAGAGCTGACCACTGTGAAGAGGAGAGTTTGGCTTCTCTTATTTTTCCAGATTTTAGATAATGTTGGATCTCCTGCATCAGTGAACAGTCACCCAGTTCATTCAGACAGTGGAACAGATTGATGGATCTTTCTGGAGAGCGATTCTCCCTGATCTTCTGTTTGATGTACTGAACTGTTTCCTCTTTGTTGAAGGAGCAGCTTTCTATCTGTGTCAGTAGTTCTCGTAAGAGAGTCTGATTTGACTCCAGTGACAGACCCAGAAGAAAACGCAGGAAAAGATCCAGATGTCCATTCTTACTCTTTAAGGCATTATTCACAGCTCTCTGATGAAGCTCAGATATTAAATTACATTTCTTCTGGTTTAAAACCTTAGACAATAGACTTTGTTTGGTTTGGTCAAATACATTGATGTCGTCATTTGTAAAGGAGCAGTGTGCATATAGAGCTGCTAGATGTTCCTGGATGCTCAGATGAACAAAGCAGAAGACTTTCCCTTGATTCAAGCCAAACTCTCTGAAGGTCTGAGTGCACAATCCTGAGTACACTGATGCTTCTGTCTCATCAATGCCACACTCTCTCAGGTCTTCCTCACAGAAGATCAGGTTGCCTTTCACAAGCTGCTCAAAAGCCAGTTTCCCCAGTTTGACAATCATGTCTTTATCTTTGACTTTCTTCTCATAGTCCTTCTCATGTTTGATGTTGGTCTGAAGGATCAGAAAGTGTGTGTACATTTGAGTGAGAGTCTTGGGAATCTCTCCAGTCTCTGCTTCACACAGTATCTTCTCTAGAACAGTGGCTGAGATCCAGCAGAACACTGGGATGTGGCACATGATGTGGAGGCTCCTTGATGACTTCAGGTGTGAGATGACTGTATTGGCCAGACTCTGATCACTGATTCTCTTCCTGAAGTATTCCTCCTTCTGTGGCTCATTGAAGCCACGTACCTCTGTCACTCGGTGGACACACTCAGAGGGAATGAGATCAGCTGCTGCAGGTCTGGAGGTGATCCAGATGAGAGCAGAGGGAAGCAGATTCCCCACAATGAGGTTCATCAGCAGCTCGTCCACTGAGGCTGATTCACTTACATCACACAACCTCACATTGCTCTGAAAATCCAGAGACAGACGACACTCATCCAGACCATCAAAGATGAACAACACTTTATATTCATCACTGGATATTTCCATTTCTTTTGTTTCAGGGAAAAAGATATGAAGAAGATCTGAAAGACTGGTTTTTTTGTCCATCAAGTTGAGCTCTCTGAAAGGAAGTGGAAATATGAGCTGGACGTCCTGATTCTCTTTTCCTTCAGCCCAGTCCACAATGAACTTCTGCACAGAGACTGTTTTTCCAATGCCAGCGACTCCCTTTGTCAGCACAGTTCTGATGGCTTTGTCTTGTCTAGGTAATGGACTAAAGATGTCATTGCATTCGATTGGTGTGTCCTCTGTTGCTGCTCTCCTGGATTTTGTCTCAATCTGTCTCACCTCATGCTCATTATTGACCTCTCCACTTTCACTCTCTGTGATGTAGAGCTCTGTGTAGATCTCATTCAGGAGTGTTGGGTTTCGCTGCTTATCTTTTCCTTCATACAGACACTGAAATGTCTTTATAAGATTTGATTTGAATGTGCTTTGGACCAGTTGAGAGTCACAACTGAAAGATAAAAAAAAGATTACGGCATAAATTAAAGAGGTAAAATTGACAGTAATGTAAAATAACATCTGCTAATCATGTCATTAATCCTCTGGCTGTTGTGGATACATTGATATATATGTAGCAGAAGCATGGATGTTGTCATATATTAAACATTTGGGGCAAGTTAAAAAAGTAATCAATCTTTATATCTAGGCTAAATCTAGAAATGTTGTACCTCAGATTTGATTTGCTTTTCCCATTAAATATTACTGACTCTCCCATAGACGCTTCACTCTCCATGGACACACAGCTGTGCTCCTGTGAGTTTGATCTCTGCCACTGAAATTGACTTTAAAAGAATAGAAAAGTGTCCAGTTAAGCAAATATTCAGTTAGGCAGAAGAACATTAAGGCAGTGATTACTCATTGTGATCAAAATGATTATGACTGTTTGGGTTATTTGTGATTGCTAAGTAATTTCCCATATGTTGACATGAATAATTTCTGCTGATTATAAAAAGTAGGACTAAATTATAATATGAAAAAGTGGGAAACAAATGAACTATGTGTCTAATAAAAAATAATGTTGATTAATGTGAGTGAAGAACATGGTTACACCCTGAACTATAGACAATGTCACTGATCAAAACACTTAAGAGTGTTGATCAGCCAGCAGAGTTTAAAACAAGGTTACACAAACAAATCATCAGACAAGTTTAGTCCAGCAGCATGATGAAGTCTAGTTTTATTTTCATTTTTTTTTTATTTTTTTTTAAATTAAAGTCAGAGGAACCAAGTTTGAACATCCACCTGGTCTCCTCACTCATCTAGCCTTTTTTCTCATCTTTTATTTTCTTTTCGCTGAGAGTCTAATTTCTAAGTTTTCCAGTGAATCATTAGTTTTTGACTCTGGTCTTTGCCCCAGTGCAAATAATTGAATAATGCAATCAGGCAAACCCAGTTCCAAAGAAGTAATGCAAAGCAAATATAAATGATCCATTCTAGCTTCATTTTTGCATTTAATAGAAAACTTTAAAGCCCTTCTAAACAGCTGATACAAGGGTTAAATTAGTAATTGAAGTTCGGTTGATGGTTTGAACTGCAAAGATTTTTAAAAACTTGAGGGATTTCATTCTTTCACTCTCTACAAAGCTATTCTTCCTTGACTTTAATTCACCTGAGAGAATGAAAAATTATACCTCGGATCAGTTGATGTGTGTTTTTCTTCAAATGTTATTATGTTCTCTTTAGAATGATCACTTCTCATGGACAAAGGTCTGTGAAACAGAGTTTAATAAAGAGAAAAGGCATGCTTTAGATTCCACACTTCACACTTGGATATGCACCTAAAAATTTAACAAGATTTTAGTACCGTGTGGGGCTTTAGTTGATGGTTTGAATTACACAGATTTAAAAAAAAAAAAAAAAAAACCTTGGGGATTTCCTTCTTTAACTCCCTACAGCTATTCTTCCTTGACTTCAATGCACCTGACAGAATGAAATGTTATACCTCAGATCGGGTGATGTGTGATTTTCTTCAAATGTTATGATGTTCTCTTTTGAACAATCACTGTTCATGGACAAAGGTCTGTGAAACAGAGTTTAATAAAAAAAAAAAAAAAAAAAGCGAGATAAAACAATTTAGAGCAGAGAAATTAATTAATTAGTTTAATTTTACATGTAGATAAACCTAGCATAGAGATTCTATCTACCTTGTCTATCTAGACAGAAAGATTGTACCTCAGATCAGTAGATGTGCATTTTCCTTTAAATGTTATAATGTTTTCCTTAGACTGGTCACTCTTCATGGACACACAGCTGGGCTCCCGTGAGTTTGACCTCTGCCTGTGGAACCAAAATGAATAGAACAAAGACAACAGAAAAGAGATGATAGAATAAAGACAATAATTCTTATAGTTGATTTTACACGTAGATTATCTTCAAACAGAATTTTGTCGCTACAAAATAATTTTTAGGAATGTTGAAGAGTGATGACACCGCACAAGGAAAATGTTACAGAGACCACTCCATCCTAACTCATAAGTAGAAATACGAGAAAACCACTCAGAATATCTTCTCAACCCTGGCTCAACTGCCCTATTATAAGACAACAGATTCTTCCTTGAGTTCAATCCACCTGACAGAATGAAATGTTATACCTCAGATCAGGTGATGTGTGATTTTCTTCAAATGTTATGATGTTCTCTTTTGAACAGTCACTGTTCATGGACAAAGGTCTGTGAAACAGAGTTTGATAAATAAAAAAAAAGCGAGATAAAATAATATAGAGCAGAGAAATTAATTAATTAGTTTAATTTTACATGTAGATAAACCTAGCATAGAGATTCTATCTACCTTGTCTATCTAGACAGAAAGATTGTACCTCAGATCAGTAGATGTGCATTTTCCTTTAAATGTTATAATGTTTTCCTTAGACTGGTTACTCTTCATGGACACACAGCTGGGCTCTGGTGAGTTTAACCTCTGCCTGTGGAACCAAAATTAATAGAACAAAGACAACAGAAAAGAGATGATAGAATAAAGACAATAATTCTTATAGTTGATTTTACACGTAGATTATCTTCAAACAGAATTTTGTCGCTACAAGAGAATTTTTAGGAATGTTGAAGAGTGATGACACCGCACAAGGAAAATGTTACAGAGACCACTCCATCCTAACTCATAAGTAGAAATATGAGAAAACCACTCAGAATATCTTCTCAACCCTAGCTCAACTGCCCTATTATAAGACAACAGCTTTTCTATAACATCAAGATCATGTAAAGTCTCTGAATTACCTGCATCCTGGAGAAAAATCGACATCGTCAAATGTTTCTTTGTCCTCCATTACTGATTCAGTCTGAATGTAGCTGCGCAGGTACGTCTGATGAGTCAGAAACACTGAAAATGCATTTAAATGTCATTGGTAATTTACTTGAAGTTTACACTTTAATATTTTTTTTTCCATCATGATTGCTGTTTCCTACTTGTTTACCTTTTATTTAAATGTTTAATTAAAATGAAATAAGTGTGAAATGGATACTCTTTTTTTTCCATAAGGGATTATAAAATCATATATTGCAGTAATTTGATTAACAAAATAAATGCACATACAAAATGTAAACAGATGTCTACATATTACATTAATATTAATATAACCCACAGCCACTGTTGTTACCCTGGGTAGTGAGGTTGATTGTAACAACAGTACTCTATGTACTTGACATTACTTTACATAGAAAAAAAAGAGATGTTTTCAAAGTTGTTTCTTCTACAACATTTGGATGTTTAAAAGAGATGTTTCCTACACTGTACATATATGACCTACATCTCCACCAATAAGAACATTTGACATGAGAAATCCATGTTTAAGTACTTCATGTTTAAGTTTTTTTCTTTTTTTATGGTTAGTTAATGAGGAAGTCACTTAAAAGCAGCTCACCTGACTAATGTTCAATCACTTGGATCAAAATCACACAGGTTCCCATGTTCGTAGTTTCTCTTCAATTGTTTCCCCACCATGTAAATTCCTGTAAAGGCAACAACAAATATTACTATTTAACACTTTGATGTTTGTTTTTCTGATTTAAAGCATATTATAATGTCCTGGTGTAAAATGGCACACGGTGAACTCTTCAAATGCTTTCACTTCTGGCAGCAGAAGTTGCCGGTCTTGTTCAGAGAGAAAAAAATCCAGCTCATCCAGTTCATAAACGTGTTATGATGAAGACACAAGTACAGGCTTTGTTCAGTTACCATTTAGAGAAGATTTTATGATTCTATTTTGGCAAATAATTCTGTTATAGATACAAGCTCAAATAGGAGATTATTAACATGGCAAAGGTTTTAAGTGCAAGTAGCAGCCTACCTTTCTCAGGTCAAATGTTATTGATAACAATACATATAAAAATGTCCAAAGTTTTTTTCAAGTTGCTATTTTTTCCTGATGCAAACTAGTTTTCATTACACAGTATTTAATTTAGGCTATTCGATACAATAACTGCATCCACACAATAATAGCCCTCAATCAAGAGAAGTGCTGATGCACGTCACAGATGTCCAAGAGCCCTTTTCTGCTGGTCTTCTTTATTGGAAATATCTGCAGGTGAAAAAAATATGCAGTTTGTGTGGAATTGGATAGTGGATAAAATAGGCTCTTACATAAAAAATGTAAATCACACACACAAAGAACAATAATAATAATCATAAAACCGGATTGGTTTTAATGCTTTCTATGGGATGTTCTGCACATCAATACACATGGAGGAGCAGAAGATGAGCTGATTTCCACAGACGACAGCAGGTATATGTGTGTATGTCTGTGTTAGTGAATGTTTCTCATACCCTTTGTGGTAGACACACTGGGGCGCTGTTACACAACAAAACAAATCAGCATTAAAACAAGTTTTTCAGTAGAGCTGATAGCTGTCCAGCATGAAATAAGTTCAGGTTTCTGGCTATTTCATATATTTTTCAACTATATTTGAGAGCCCAAGATTGCAGGAACGTGCCAATGATCTAACTGGACAGAAAGAGAGTGACCTGCTGCAGTGAAGATTATACTTACCGTTATAATGGAGTCTGGGTTTAGAGAAGCACTTGAGCAAATGAACATCTATTAAATCAGAATAGACAAACTTTGAGCAGACGGGACAGTCAAATCCAGCTGAAACAAACAGAAGAGACAAAAAACGTGCAAAAATCAACTTATCATATTTGTAACATTTATTTTTCCTGTATTTATTATGTAGGACACTTGAGCAATATCGCACAGCATTTAGTTCTTGTCAGTAAACAGCCATTATAAGATTACGTGGCTTTAAAAAAAAAGCAATCTTGGAACTGTTGTAATCTCATCTGTGAGTCTATGTACTGTAATGTGCATTATCAGGTTAACACATTATGAACAATTTCTGATATTGCCTGATCTCCATGAGGGGAGAAAAAGAAGAAGAACCATTCAGAGAAGGAGTGTGAGAAGGTGGAGGATAGAGGTTTTGCTTATGTTGTTCTGGTAGTAAGAGACCTTGGCAGCAGAAACACTAAAGGAGAAAATTGACAGGAGAGACTGATAGACTTGCTCAGGTCAGCTAGGTCTTGTGTCATTTCCTCTCAGCAGCTCTGAGTTTGATTGATTGTTGTGAAGAGCATCTGTGATCTAGAGACTGGAGGTGAAAGGGCAGATATTGTGAAGAGAATGATGTTAAAGTGGAGCAGAGTGTTAGTAGCTTCATTAACATCAAGAGAAGAGAAGTGGTTAATAGAGGGAAGAGATGCCGACAGCAACCATGTAGGAGAGTGGTTCTCAACTCCAGTCCTCGGGACCCACTGCTCTGCACATTTTGTTTGTCTCCCTTATTTATTGCACCTGATTCAGATCATCAGCTCATTAGGAGAGAGATCCATGAACTGAACTGAGTGTGTCAGATTCAGAAACATTCAAAATGTGCAGAGCAGTGGGTCCCGAGGCCTGGAGTTGAGAACCACTGATGTAGGAGAGTGACAGCAAAGGATGAAGTGAAAGAAGACAAGAAGAGTCAGAGATGAGCATGAAGAGAGTGAGAGAGAACTGAAAAAAGTGGACAGAGAAATGTACCTTTGAAAAAGAGCATACACTGAACAAAATTATAAATCATGAGCTGCACTCAAAGATCTAAGACTTTTTCTATATACACAAAAGGCCTATTTCTCTCAAATATTGTTCACAAATCTGTGTTAGTGAGCACTTCTCCTTTGCCGAGATAATCCATCCACCTCACAGGTGTGCCATATCAAGATGCTGATTAGACAGCATGATTATTGCACAGGTGTGCCCTAGGCTGGCCACAATAAAAGGCCACTCTAAAATGTACATTACCGTGAAATTGGGCTACTTTAACACTGTTGCCGCGGGTTGTTTTTCATGTCCAGGATTGAAGCGACCCCAATAACGTGATATTTGGCCTGTGGAATGCAGATTTTAGCCCGAGGAACCCAGCCAAAAAACATGTATTTTTACCCTTCGAAATGCGTTTGGGTGGGTTTTGTTGTGAAAACCTGGCAACCCTGCCTGCGAGTGCCTCTGTGGCTAGGTATTGGAGTTTGTTCGCTCCGTTCCCAATATCCCAAAATGCAAACGTCGAATCAGACTTGTTCATCTATTGACCTTCGATCATTTCATTCTTCCGTGATGTTATCAAAATTAAATAATAAAACTGTATGGATAAAATTTGTGTGTTTGGTCAGTTTCTAATATCAGTAGCTCATGTTCATGATCACATGGAGTTTTAAATGATGGTAGGCCTGTGCTCATGTTCATACTTTTCAGTTGGCCAAGATTTCTAATCATTCAAGTAATATTCTAATTTTCTGAGATAATGAATTTGGGATTTTCCTTAGTTGTCAGTTATAATCATCAAAATTAAAAGAAATAAACATCTGAAATATATCAGTCTGTGTGTGATGAATGAATATAATATACAAGTTTCACTTTTTGAATGGAATTAGTGAAATAAATCAACTTTTTGATGATAGTACACACACACACACGCACTCAATCTCTCTCTCTCTCTCACACACACACAATATAAATCAATAGTATAGAAACACCTAATGTTGTTGGACAGAATAATGGTCATTCAGAAACAAAGCAAAAAATGACACATCTTTACATTCCAGAGCCCTTTGAATTTATTTATACATGATTAATATTGGGAAAAAAAAATTAACAGCATTTATCAAAAACATTCACAACTGGTTCATCTATTTTAAATATAATTTAAAAAATCTATGTGTACAGAAAATATCTTTGATTAGGTCTTTCATGTTCTTCAGTCATAGCCTCTATACTCATGTCTTTTCTAAACAACTCTTCCTTTGTTTAAAAACAGTTCAATAGAAAGTCCTGTTAGGGAATATGTGTTCCATCTTGTGGTTATCGATCATGAAACCACTGTTATGTTACCCTAACCTGAAGCAGTACTGCAGTCCACCATCTGATCTCTGAAGAGCTTCATGGGTAAAGATGGCAGCTAGATTACTGTGAAACAGCCTTCAGGTCTGCTAACAGAACTGTGCAAAGTATACGCATGATTTCATTTTGATTTGGCACAAGCAGGTTTTAGGTCCATATAAGTCTCAGATAGTGATGGATTCATCATCTAGAGTCAAAGCGAGTCAGATCATGGAGAAAATATTAGCTGAGCCCTTTTCTGTTGCTCTTCTTTATTTGAATCATCTGCAGAAAGAAAAAAATACTTAGTAATTTTTTTTTTCTTTTCAAAATTGTTGGTTACTGATGACACCACTGTCTAACAACCGACCTGTTTTAATGTGAATCTGTGGGATGTTCTGGACATGACCTGTTGACCTCAAACCATTCATCAATACACCTGGAGGAGCAGAAGATGAGATGATTTCCACAGACCACAGCAGGTATGTGTGTGTATGACTGTGTTAGTGAATGTTTCTCGTACACTTTGTGGTAGACACAGAGACAGGGCAGTCGAGCGATGGTGTCCCCCTGAACCATGTCATCCAGACTTGAACACGAGTCCTGGGACAAAACATCATCTACAGAAAGAGAAAACATCACTATCAGCATCAGAGAAGCTCAGAGCGGCAGCTGATGACACACCGGGGGCGCTGTTACACAACAAAACAAATCAGCATTTAAACAAGTTTTTCAGTGGAGCTGAAAGCTGTCCAGCATGAAATAAGTTCAGGTTTTTGTTTATTTCAGATATTTTTTAATAGCTTCAGCTCTGTTTGAGAGCCCAAGATTGCAGGAACGGGCCAATGATCTAACTGGACAGAAAGAGAGTGACCTGCTGCAGGGAAGATTATTCTTACCGTTATAATGGAGTCTGGGTTTAGAGAAACACTTGAGCAGATGAACATCTATTTCATCAGAACAGACAAACTTTGAGCACATGGGACAGTCAAATCCAGCTGAAACAAACAAAAGAGACAAAAATCATGCATAACTTATATTTGCTACATTTATTTTTCCTGAATTTATTCTGTAGGTCACTTGAGCAGAATTGCACAGCATTTAGTTCCTGTGCCTATAAAAAAATGTGTGATCTCCTGTGCATTATCAGGTTATCACAATATGAACAATATGTAATACATAAAACTCATGGCACGTGGTTGTGCTGCACATGGCTGAATGATTATACAGCTGGATTTGCCAACATGTTTCATTTCAAACAAAGTTCATTATGAAGCCATAAAGTTCTTTATGATTACACAAATCTCTGTAGGCATGCAAAGGTCTGCCTGAATCAATATAGACAAAGAGGAAATATAATTAATCCTTTCTTACTATATATTATGCATTGAACATTTTACCCAGCAAGCTAAGAGAAATCTGGGTAACAGGCTGCATTTTATTCTGTGCATTAAACACCCAGTCTTTACACAATGCAAAAATATGCTTTGGCATAATTATGCAACAGAATACAATGCAGAGCATTGAGATCAAAGCTTAATTATAATGCATTTCTGATGTGCATAGACAGAAAAAAAAAAAAAAAAAAAAAAAAATTCAAAATGAAGTGTGATTGTGTGTTGAACATGTTTCCTGTTCTTTGTACATTCACATTTAAAGGGGTCCTATTATGCAAAGTCTTGATTTTGTTTTGGGGGTGCACTAGAACAGGTTTTCATACTAGGTTGTTCGAAAAACACATTATGTTTCACATATTTTACATTATTACAACACCTCTATGCCCAGTCTGGCATGAACGGCTGGAATAGTTCCTGTATCAAATGAAGGCCCGCCTTCTGAAATATGAGATGTGCTGTGATTGGTTAGCTGGGCCAGTGTGTGTTGTGATTGGCAGCACTCGGCGCCTGGTCGGGAAATGTCATGCCCCTTACCATAGCCGCCTGCGAGCTTTAGTTTAAATATTGCATCAAAATCAAATCAATTCGAGTGCGATTTAAACCTGGATGATTGTAACCACTCTAAGCTCGTCTGCCTCGGGAAAGCTAGCATGTCTCCGACACAGTGATAACACTCGTTGCCTTCTCTAGTGCAGCTCAACCAGGTCTCGTCTCATCCCATTCGTCGATCTTTGTGATATCACAAATCCCGGAAAATATTTGTTGTAGTCCAAACGAGTCATTCGTTGTAGATTTTGAAAAGTGATTTCTGTTAAATAAAATATCTCCTTTTGAAGTGGACTTTGAGC
The DNA here is from genome assembly GCF_018340385.1 of Cyprinus carpio. Lineage (NCBI taxonomy): Eukaryota > Metazoa > Chordata > Actinopteri > Cypriniformes > Cyprinidae > Cyprinus > Cyprinus carpio. Next base: position 6,765,782 of record NC_056590.1, read on the forward strand.
TTTGTAACTTTGCAGATCTTTTTTATGCTCAAACAGCAAGATTACAGACTAACTAAAAGCACAATAGCACCCCTTTAATAATAATGAGAACTTATTCACAACAACTAATGCATTGACCCGTCAATCACTAACTAGTTAAGCAGGGCAAATGTTATCACTGAGAGTATAAATGCTTGTAAGTGCTTGGTTACAGACACACACACACACACCTGTTTATCAGTGTCAGCCTGTACTGACAAAACATTAACAGGAAGTAAATAATAAAAAAAAAAGGTAGGTCAGCTGTGTATTGATTGGGAGGAGCCTTCTGACACATCACAGCATCTCCAGACTGATTACACAGATAAACAGCTTTTACAAGAAGCCAATATAAGACAGAGCTGTGTGCATTTATGTGTTTGTGGCCCATTGGAATCAAAGGGAACTCTATCTGACTCTCCTCTGACAGGCGGTTAAAGGTCAAAGTGAAACACATACTTGAGTTATGACGACAAAGGTTGCTTAAGGATCACTGCTGTCCCAATAAAAACACTCTCTATTATGTTTAATATGGCATACAAATAAGTCAGTGCACATCAGATCAGACCAGGCGCCAGATTCATGACACATTAAGAATAAAATTCTTTGTAACTGATATTTTCTTACTTTCTACCAAAATAAAAAAAAACAAAAAAATTATTTATTACCAACAACAACCAAAAAAAATTATCATATATTTATATATTTATATATTTAGATTGCTCTAAAATGAATTAATAAACCTAAGAATTTTAATTCCTGAAAAAAAGGAACGTCCTTTAAATATTTCATAAATAACCTCCTAATGAAACTAAGATGTCTAATGAATATATTTAAATGTAAGACAACTAACTAAAATATTTCTTATTATTACAAACAAATAAAGTATTACTCATGAGTACTGACCAATTAATTTTCAGCTATTATTATGCAATAACAGTTAATAATTCAAAATACTCAATTCAAAGCAAAATACATAACAAAATAACCATTTAAAATTCATGTGAAGTGAGTCCATTTTGCTGAAATTAACTTCATGTTGCATTGCTTTTTCTCGACTGCTAAACACTATAACTACAGTGCCAAACCATTCATTCTTAAAACATGGGATACTCCACGGAAAATGAAAATTTCATCCGCGCCACAAGGAGCATTTCTACACAGCATACGGTGCATCCTGTGGCCCACGGCTGGAGAGCATACAGACACTTGAGAGACACAGAGAAGATTGTTGACAAAGGAATTGTTGAATAAAGTTGTTACTTTTGTTTGCTTCGCTTACAAAAAGTGTTCCAGTCGCTTCATATTATGGATTATTCTGATGATGACTTTCATACCTTTTATGGACCTTGTTATTTATTTATTTATTTGTCTCAAGCCTCCAAGTTTTCATCCAAAATATCTTAAATTGTGTTCTGAAGATGAACTGAGCTTTTACAGGTTTGGAACGACATGGTGGTAAGTGATTAATGACTAAATTTTCATTTTGGGGTGGAATATCCCTTTAACACATTTGACCTGTTTTCACAAACGTTTTAGTTTGCGCAGTGTTTTCTGCAAAAAAAAATAAATAAAAATCTACTCAAAAGTGCCCTCATTCACAAAATTAACAACCATCTCATCCATAAAAAAACAACAAACACACAATACAATTACCTCAAGAATCACAATATGAACTCAAATAGCATACATTTATCCATATGTGAACATTAAGTAGCAAAACTGATGACACATCAGTCAGAATCTCAGGACGATATTAAAAGGAGCACATGTGATTCTGTGATTTGGAAAATGAATCCTACTAGTGGGAGACAGAGAGCAAGGGGGGGGGGGAGAAAACTGAAGGGGACGGGGTCAAAGGACATTTATTCCTGATGAAATACAGAGCACGAGTTGACCATGTTCTTGTGCATGAGGAAAGCTGGCCAACAGGCTCATCTACAGGGTTTCTACACTTTACACATACAGTATAATTAAAGTACACAGTAACAGTACTTTAGATGAGAGAACTTTTACTTTTTCTATGTACAGTAAACACTTTAGCACAAGTTGTACATCCTCAAACTCATAACTGTTGAACTGATTTGTAGCCTGTACTGTATGTGTATTGTATTTTTGCAGGACTGAGAGATGCGTGTTCATATTCAATTCTTTGATATTTGATCTTTTCTTTTCTAGTGCTTTTCATCTACTGAACTGTAAGACCTCTTTACAGCAGTGTAATGAAAATAATCTTTTCTTAAAGCTTATTGTTGAATTTCACTGTTTCTGCTATATTTATGTAGCTGCTCTATTTATGTTGTATACTGTACGAGACATTGAGCTGGAAAATGATACCTGATTGCCAAAAGAAGGTTTTTGCAACAGCGTTATGAATTGATCTCACTAGTATGTAAGACTGTGTTGTAGAGTGTGTGTTTTTGATGGGTTGTGTGTCATGTCTGAGGGCAAAGTTTCTTTTTTTAGCAAAATTGAATGGTTTTGAGTGGAGAGTTTCATTTTGACCTGAAAGTAGGAAGTATGGGGAATTGGGTGAGAGGTTATGGATTTGTGTTTAGAGTTTTGAGAAAATAAGGCAAACTTTCAAGAAATGTGTTTAAGCAATTGAGAAAAACTGTAAAAAACAAAACAAAACAACAACTCCAAGTTGATCAGTAAGTTTTCAAGAAATACCATCAAATCTTGAGGAATTTACCTTAAGAAACGTCGGTTAAAATTTGGTTAATGCACATTCTGTTTGCGTTCTCTGACACTTATATTGTCCAAATTTTCATGTTTCTGAAAACACTAAGCTCATGATGTGAACTGACACAGCAACAAATATTATTGATGAAGAACACACTTATCTTACTGAACACACTGCATCTGGAGCAGCCACATGACACACACATGCTTCCTGCACTTTAACCTTCACACTCCAGTTTGACCCAAATCATGTGCATTGACGCAAAGAGCAGAATGTCCCTTCAGTCTTTGCTATCCCAGTTATAAGTACACCATTTGTGGGTTGATTTCCGTGAAAAGTATAAACACTGCGACACTTCCAACACACTATTCTCTCAGTCATTTTTTTTTCAGCTTGATGCTGAAACTGCAATAGCAGAAAAATGTTTTAAGGGTGATTTTCTTAAAAAAAAATTTTTTATAGAATTATATGTCAGACTGTGACTCATAACATCAAAAAGGTGGCAATCAAACACTTGCTCAGTTAATGCAAACATGATTCATAAAAAGGATTTCAACAGGAACTAATCAACATAAACTACTATCAAGCATGAATTATTTAATACAAACTGTCTAATTCTGTTTTATCTCACGTTCACACATTAACATTATCGCAATAAGATGTTCCCCGTCAGCAAAATGTTCCTCCCTGATTCTTATCAATCTGACCTACTATCAAGCATGAATTATTTAATACAAACTGTCATTATCGCAATAAGATCAAATCTGGAACATCTCCCCAAACCCTCTTAATGTTTGATGTTTATTGCCACTCAAAGGTCACAAAAATACAATATTGCGGTTTGCCCTTCAAGTTCTCAAGCAAACTATCTGGAAAGACAGACCTTGCATACAAGAGACAACAAAACATTCACTCATTAGCATTATATCACCCGATTCAACCCACATAAACACATCAGGAATGTTAAAGGACCACATTTCCATGTAGTCTTATTCTTGGATAAGGAACTCTCTGTGTTTAGTTACCATAAAACCTCTACAACAAATCAACAGTCACCGTGCAGTTCTGATCGCAGGCCATTCAGAACATGATGTGTGCAGAAACACACACATTTACCAATGATAAAACCATCAACGCATAAGCCGTAAATCAACACTCAATCATGCTACATCTATCCCTACATCAAACAAAAATGCAGTATAATGCACACATTACCTTATTATGATAAGCTCCCATAATAATCAAATAAGATACATTAAGTATGATACTGCATAATCAAGTAATCATATTGAACCAGTGAGGTACATTACAATAAAAATGTATGGACATATATGGAATTATTGGCATCATTATATAACCATACCATAATCTTATGATTTCATCAATAATCTGCATTAAATTCTAAAGTATATACTGTATGACCTATAATGATTGATTCATTATAATATACAATAACACATATGAGCTTGATTATGATAAGGCCATATAATAAGATAATACATTATATAAAGTCAACATGATTCATTATTATACATTATAATGCATACAACTATGATATTGTCATATAACACCAATAAAATAAACTGTTATACAGTACATTTATGGACATATTGACATTATCTGAAAACACTTTTATCCAGTGACTACAAATAAGGAGAAGCAATCATCAAAAAGAGAGCAACAGTACACAAGTGATGTGACAAGTCTCAGTTAGTCTAGCACAGTACACATAGAAAGGTGTTATTTTAAATAAATTACAGCAAATAGAATAGAACAGAATATGTATAAGTGTTAATATTAATTGGTCAGGTGGTGGCAAAAAAAAGATATGTCAACGAGATTAATTATAATATTATAATTTATCACTATGATATTGTCATATAAAAAAGTTTGATAATAATTTAAGGACAAAAAGCAACATTATAATATATCAATCGTAAAAGTTATATAGTTGTGATTACTTGTGATTATTCATCAAGTTCAACAAGATTCATTACAATATATTATTATGCATATTTTGCATATGCATACATTTTATATATTAACATTCGTCTATATTTTACATATTAAAAAGCTGAATAATCATATAAGGCCAATAAGCCTCATTCTAATGTGTATGGAATAATTATGAGAATAACCTACATTATATATTATCATAACACACGTGATCTTGTGACTATTATAAAAACATATAAGGCAATTCATCATATAAGGTGAACAAAATTTATTATTATAATGCATACGACTTTTGCATGATATTGTTTGATATTATCATATTAAAAAAGTTGTATAATCAAATATATTATTATTATTATTATTATTATTATTATTATTGACACATACCTATATTATTGTTATTATATGAACATATAACCATATGGTCATTAATATAAACAATATATATCACAATACTTGTAATTATGATAAGGTCATAAAATAAGTTAATTCATCATGTGAGATCAACAAGATTCATTAAAGGTCAAAATATATCCCATAGTCAGATGCATTATATGATATTAACGAGCAGGAGTTTGCCCGGTGTCTTACCGCCCAGCAGGTGAGGTGTGAGGTGTGCAGGTAAGGAGCCGATCAGCAGCGTTCTCTGCCCGTCTGGCTCATCTCTCCGGCCGCCGGTCGGAATAACGGCGCTCTGGATGAACGAACCGGGTGTTTGCGATGAATACTGGACCCGTTCACCGATCTGTCCAGTCGAACCGCCCGCGTAATAGCGCAGAATCGCAGCTCGCCCGTCAGAGTTGGACAAATCGGAACCAGAGTAAGATCGGACCCGAACCCCCACGGACGGACTGCTCTGTTTCGGACCCATACTGTATAATATAATCACTACTTACAAAACCTAAGAGACTCAAACTGATGCGCAAAAATATCGAGACCGATGCATGCAAAATATGCACCAAACACGCAAAAGAGAAAAGCGCAAACAACTTTGCACACTTCCGACAGCCGATGTGAGTAAATCCTGTCGAGCACACCGCAAACCAACTCAAACAGACGCCAAAGATCACATGAGATGCTGCTGCTGCTGCTGTTTGTATCGTGGAGCGTTAGCGCTTCCTGCTGAACTGGAGTGTGACGCTGGGGAACTTCGCAACATTAACGCTGTGTTGCATTGTCACCAGTTTTACTGCGCAAATATTCAATGTAACATTTTCATCAAACCAAATTCCAGCATTTCATGTGATGTGCTGAAGACGTACAGCTTACTGGGGTGTGGGGAAAAACACAGGGATTTACCAGTTATGAAAACACTGCTATGAAATTAAGGCTAAGAAATACAGAATACACTCATAAGGTTCAAATTTAATTGTTGAATTTCAGGTTACAGTACATGCTGACCCAAACGAATTTTACTCCAGTTTAATTTTAAATGACAGGTTCAACAGGCTGATCAATATTCATCTAAAATCAATAACAATATTTCCAATTACCACACTGTAAGATCTGAACAATCTTCTTGTTAGTTATAAAGGTGACGAAAATATCATCCACAAATGCATTTACACACACAAAGGAGTAAATAAATAAATCATAAAAGTGCTAATAATAAGCAATAGATAAATGTTAATAAATAATAGAAATAATTAATAAAATAGAAATCACAAATCCGGTATAAAGCTTTCACTGTTACAATGAAGACAGTCAGGTGAAAAAAAATAATACATATACACAAACAAATACATTTTTAAAAGGTTAAGAGAAATTAAAATTATACAAAAAGTGGCAAAGTTGAGAAGTTTAAACCATGGGAGAAATAAATAAACGGTAAAATAAAATAAATATCACAATCTGGTACAGAGCGGTTACATAACTACATAAAAACAGCAGCTTTGATCTCAGTAACACTTCCATTTAATGTTGGTTTAATTCATCTCTACGCTTCACTTTAGACTGGGCGTGTGCAGGAAGACACTATGGAAGCAGAAGACAGAAGAAGTGTAGCGGCCACATGTGTAACATCAGCAAACTCACACACAGTATGTCCCAGAGGAACCTCTCCTGTGGCTGTCTGCGCAGTCCTTTCATCATGACGTGTTTGGATGATGCTTTAAACAGGTCGTGGCAACTGCTACATCAGGTCACATGACCGTTACACAGCAGTCACCTGAATCAGCTGATATAGGCCTACTCTTAAAAATAAAGGTTCTGGTGATAACCAGGTTTTACAGTTTGATGTCACATTAAAGTTCCAACTATTCAGTCTCTGGTTCTTTAAAATAAATGCTATAAAAACAGATTTTTTAAGAACTTACTAATCAATGCCTTCTTTCAAGGTGCTATGATTTCTCAACTACTAGATGTTGCACAGGAGCAGCGCATCTCAGACCAAAATCTCACCCCTTCTCACAAAACACATCGAGAACTCGAAAGATAGTGACCCAGATAGCATACAAACATCTGATAGACGTACAGAGCACCTTTAAAGAAGTCCATATCAACTCAAGAACCCTATGAGGCCAAAAATGGATCTTGGTAAGAACTGCATTCAGTGTCGAACCGCAGAAGAACCTTTATTTTAAGAGTTTAGACTTAGATACACAGTTTTGAGTTAACTGTTCTGAAGTCAGAGGATGTTGATGAATACAATCAAAAGACAATAAAGGCAAAGAGAGGATTAATCAAGCGTCTGTTTAAACGTCTCACCCACCCAAAAACACACTTACCTCATCACCTCTGCCCCAGCGAAAATCAGACTTTACCTTCTGATCTTGTTTAATTTGATCATTGACCACAGATACTTTGTATGCACTTGCAATCAGCTTTGGTTATTTGTCACTTAGCAGGTATTTTGGAGAGATTTAAAGTACAAGACCTGGGGTTAAATGTCTTATTCACGGATATCTAGATTCTCTACAGTCAACATGAACTCAAAATAATTGACCATATTTACTTTCTTACTACATGTTCCTGGTCTTAATTCATCGGTGCACATAAAAAGTGACTTTCCTTAATTATTTACCTTAAGCAAATTCACAAGTGTTATGTTCAGAATAACATACTAGCATACCACTATAAGTATTTTGCATGTAAATTTTGTGTTTGCAAGAAATACCCGGATGACAGAATTTAACAAAATGTGCATCATTTACCTTCCATTTCCAATCTGATGAATGAATAGGATGTGATACAGACTGCAATTTTTTAAATTTGATCACATTGTCAAGAATTCAAATGCTTTTATCACAAAATTGGATGCGAAATGCAAAACATCCTAATTTTCGCTGCATGACACTGAATTAAACATGCAAAGTAATGAGCTCATGTGACAGCAGTGCACTAGTATACCATTCTGAACATAAGTTTCTGATCTACTACATCCAGTCACATGACAGGTCATATATATATATATATATATATATATATATATATATATATATATTATATATATATATAATAAAGGCTGGGAATGAGTTATTTGTTTTGTCTTTGCTTGAATAATAATGAAATAATGATCATTTGAGTTAAAATCAGGGTGCAGGAAAAGCTGTCCAGATTTTAAAGGGTTTAATGGTGTGGTGTGTGTTTGTGTATGTTAGAAGAAGAGCCAGGCGAGTAAGGTTAGGAGAGCAGGGCTTGATGCAGAGACTGTGGCCCAGCACAGAGCCTCTCTGCTGGGCATTATTGCTGGCTCACACCCATCTGCTGGTGGTCTGGCTCTGGTTCCTCCTCCACGTCTGCGTGATACTGATCGAATGTGTCATCGTCAATATCTGGAAGACCCAGGAGCTGCAGGACAATTTCACAATAGAATCAAACCAGAACAGAACAAAACCTAATTTTCAAATGTAACATGGATTGACATTCCAAAGATTCCATTATAAGATTGCAAACAGATAGTTTTGGTTCTAAACCTGACTGCATCAGTCACATTTAAAAAAAAAGTCTGTACACACGTGACACATGCAAGATTTGTAAAGCATGTGGAAAACAAATGGAACAATTAAAAATCTTCAAAAATTTTGACTTTGATTAATTTGCTCAAACATGTTGCTAAATAACATCAACACACTTTGTTTATGCCAAAAAAAAATTAAGAAGATATGTTTTCAGTGAACTTTCAGCATTTGCTTTGTTAGAGAAAACATAAAGATATACAATTACAACTTATTTTCATTTGATTTAGTTTTTAGTTTTGCATCAGATACAATGTGACTTTTCAGCTTTCCTTGTGCATGAAATCACTCGCATGCCACAAACTAATGAGACCATGCAACAATAATGACAAGTCATAGCAAAAGAGTACAGACGCCAACGTCAAAGGCTTCTGTATCTGGCACAGATTTGCAGAAAATTGCCAGTTACATGCAATTTTCCAACATTTTATTATGTAAGCTTTCTGTTACACCTCAAATGCCGAGGGAATTTATAGCAATAATTCTCAAAAATCCCAGTCTCTCAAATGGCTTGGGAGAATTCACAGCTTATATGGACTGCTTGGCAAACATTATGCATTACAAAGTTAAACTAAGGAACTGTATAACTGCTTATTGTGCTTAAAATTATTCTTAAATGTAGAGAGAGAGACTTACAGGCCTGAAGGATCTGAAGACTTTGTCCAGTACCTCCAGCAGTGTTTTCTTCCCGCAGGAGGAGATGTAGTCCTGCGCGAGCTGCAGGAACGGTAGACAGTCCTCGCTCTCACTCCACACGTGCTGAAAACACACAAATACATAATTTCACCAGCAGCAAATATTTAGCTCAAGATTTGCATTTAGAGTTGATGATGATGTTTACATTTATCTATATGATTTAGGTATTTATTTAAGATTTAATTTTATATTTAATTGTGTGTGCGTATAAATATTTATTCAGATGTATTTTAACCAAATTTCAACATTGCTCTATTTTTTTTTTCAAATAAATCTGCTGTTTTGTATTTTTTTTTTTTAATACACTTAATTTTACATTGAAGCTGAAACATGCTGCTAGCAACACCACATTCATGGGTTCCCAGCGAGTGCATGACCTGATAAAAATCTATATTAAATGCAATTTAAGTCACTTTTGTAAAGGCACCTGCCAAACGCATAAATGTACAGTACATTTTATATTTGTGCTTCATGGAGTTGCAAAGCACAGTAAACAGTGTTTTTCATGTTTATGAAAACCTTTACACATCTAGAAAGCATTTGCAATAGGAAGAATTAGTTTGTCAGCTGAAAACTACAAACAGACTAAAAATATGAATATGTAAAAAAAATATTTTAACTCAAACTCCCTGATATTTTTACTTTTGGATTTATAAAATGGGTCCATATATGGTTGAAAGGAATTCTCTGAAGTCAAAGTTGAGCTTCCAGCAGAGAATCTGGGACACTAAAACTCTTTGTCCCGTTAAATTTATCCGAGCGAGAGGGACCATTTTTCAGTAGATGGCCCAAATAAACTTCTCCTTCCAAACTGCATTTGAGAAAAATCTTTAATCAGGGAATAGAATAGAATACAATAGAAGAGAGAATTCTAATAAAAATAAGCTTACACAATTCCAGTGTGTGTAACACCTTATAGTTTTATTAAATAGAAGAAAACAGCTAATGCAGCTAAATGCACAAGCAAACTTGAACTAAAATTCAGCAGAATTCTAATGCTCAACAATTGTTATTAAAGGTTATTAATATTGATATGTTCCAGCCCATCTTCTTGTTTCAGCAGGGAACATCAACACATGGTGAATGAATTCTACACATTCTGTCTTTCTCCAGAGATCTCCGCTCAAGCTGTGTTGTGAGCAAATGCCTGAAGCACTGAAAAGAAAACTTTATTTTACTGATTTCAGAGAGACAGGATGATTATTTATGCATCTGTCCAGAGCTCACAGGAACCAGGAACAGGAATCACTGCAGGCCAAACCAGAGGAGCTCAACAAAATTCAGTTTAGTTGTAGTTAGTTGTGAGTAGTTGTGCTAAAGTATCATTATTATTTTCTGTTAAGATTTCACTTTGTTTAATTTTAAGGTCAACATTAGTGGCCATTCACAACCCCTTATACTTATAATCCAACATATTTCCAATTGAACAGAATATTCAATAAGAATTAAATAAAATTGATTGTGAAAAGTGGGTTGACAAAGATCGAATGCAAGCTTGCTAAAATAATGCCTAAACAGCTATTTGGATATATCATCCAATCACCTGTACAGCACTTTTATATGCAGTGTAAAAAAACTAAAACATTTTTGAAGTTTGAACATGTTTTACAAAAATTAACAAGCACGTTATACTATTTAATTCTTTCTACTTCAAAATTTTAATTCAAGAATTTCTTTGTAATTATTGTTTATTATTGTTTCTACACCAAGTCAAAAATGCTTTATTTTTATTTTATTTTTTTTTACATTGTTTTCATTACATACTATATTATCATCATGACAATCTGAGTGAAAATTTACACTGAAGAATTACGCATTAGTGACCTGCACAATCATGTTTTAAAATATTCAAAATCCTGCTTATTTGTAGTTTTAAATGCACAACCATCACAGATTTTTAAAGTCTTTTTTTTGGGATCCACTGTAGTTTTTATTCATTAATGAAGTAAAATCTCTCTCTCTCTCTCTGTGATCCTACTGAACTGTTTATTGATCGGTGTGAGTAATTAGATATTTTTGTGAGCTCAGCGGTCTGATGCTGTCTGGTCATGTGGTGTGATTTGAGAGAACTACAGTAAACTCTCATGGTACATTTCAAACCTTTAATATCTGCGCTATTTATTCCTCTGAGACAGTGTCTAGTGAACTGTGTGCATAAGAACTTTGTGCTGATAAAACACCTGCAATAATGACCCGTGCCTGTCTGACCAGGTCATGCTTTAATCTATACCCTGGATATTAAACTTCTAAAATGAAATTGTTGCATCCTACAATCCTACACATCAAAAACCCCACCTAAGCAAGTATGGACTACTGCAGTCAAGATGACATAATTTCATCTGCTTTGAGATAAAGACCTCAAAACATGTGCAAAAATAAAAAATATTTCAGCAATAGCAGCTTATGATTACTGATTACCATCTTCATATTTCTGTAATTCTCCAATTAAATTCAATGTACACCATCCCATTAAAAAAATCTAATATATTTTACATGTACAAAAATGGCCAAAAAGTTAAAATTGCTATATGTTTTAAAATGTTTTTTACATAAATATATTTACTTCCAAATATTTTTTTTTGTATATTTTGGATTTTTTCAACCAATATATGTATTTGTATATTTTTAAATATATTTTTTTCATTACGGTTTTATTTTTAAATATAAATATATTTTTAAAAGCATTTAAAAATATACATTTTGCCCTACAAAAAAATACATTTGAAGAACAATATTTCAATTTTCACAGTATGTTCTTGCCTCTGAAATACATTTTGAAATATATTTCGGTATATGAAGGATGAAACTGAATATATATTTCAGTATAAAAAATACATTGTATTGAGCTCCACAGTTTACAACATCAGTGTAGCATATAATTAAAATATATTTTTTTGCCAGAAACCATATTTATTCGCCATAGTACTTTGTGTAATTGAGAAAAGAGTGTATTACGAACACAACAGCATTCACACACGCGCACACAGGCGCGCGCACAGCTCCCTCCTCCCCCGGAGGTTCTTACTAGATTATGTCATACTTACAAAATTGTCGTTTCCTCCGGTGAGATTGTCCGGGCAGAGCACGTAGAACGAGATGCCGGGCTCGGCGTAGAAGTCCAGTCGCCTCTCGTCCACATCCTCGGCGAAGATCAGGTCGAACGGGTTCCCGGAGCACCATTTCTCGGCGGCGTCCACCAGCTCTTTGAACTCCATCCTGCCTGACGGACGGACGCGCGCAGCGGCGCACCTGAGCCGCGGATGATGCTGATGATGCGGATGCTGAGCACTAAGGCTGCGTCGTCATGGTGATCGCAGATGATTCTGGTTCTGTTGGGCTCTCACTGTCTCATATCGGCCTGTACTGGAGTCTTCCAGAAATGGACCAGCAGGGCCGGACCCGGTTCAGTCCTCCTGTGCGGAGAACAACGCCTGTCCTTTGGCAGGATGACGTCACATCACAACACATGGGCCCTTCGTCATCATCTTCATAAGGAACCATCTCTAAAGAGACAGCCTTTCTCCCGACTGTTTACACTTCATACCTACTGAATATTTTCCAAATATATCAATCATCATAATAAATGTCATGGCATATCATATCATATCATATCATATCATATCATATCATATCATATCATATCAATGTATTTGTTTAAGTATATGCTCGCTCTCCCTCTCTGTGTGCTTTGTTGGCTGCTTTGCCTTTAATTTTATTCCAACTCGCCAATTAAAGAATATTATATTCTATATTCTTCAAAGAAGATAGATATATTATATCATATACATTACAATTTTTGGGATTATATTTAAAACACACTGAAAACACCCAAAAGAGTCTTGAAATGTAACGGTCTAGAACTCATTTTCCACACAATTGAAAAGATTTCAGTTGTTTATCTATTCTACTCCACTAGAGGGCGCCATTAGTCCAGTGTTTGTATGTTTTACCTCTGAACAAAGCAGGTTTAGGGTCATATTTATTTGGAAACTGATAAACCTGTGATGAATCACACTCAATACAAACTAATGTCTGTCCTTCATCTGCTCATTTCTTTATTTATCTGATCTCTAGAAGAAACACAATTTTTTATTATTTTAATATACTACATATTTAAGTAAAAAGGTATGATATTATATGAACTGTAAATCAGCTCCTGAAAAGCAGAGAGAGTTAATAATAAGTTAACCTTATCTGAGCAGCAAGTAGCCATGCCTATGTTTCTGTTTGACACAGTTTTTTTATTTTGACAGCAAATAAGATCACACTGGATTGTACCAGGAAAAACTACCCTTTTTTTTTAGTATTTTGCAAACTGATTAAAAAGACATCAGCAAAGACATTTTTCTGAATCACATTCAACTATCACTATATCACTAACATACAGACAGAATGTTTATTGGGATTTCATAGTTTTAAAGTTTAGTGCCTTCAGTGTCTTCAATAATAATTTCAATAAAATTTCTATTTTAAAAATGTTATTTTTGACAGAGAATGTCTTGCAGTGCTAAAAAGCATTTTAATTAATATTTATGAACACGTTTTTTAACATATGCCTATATATAAATTCCTATTTAAATTCTCTATTTATTAAAAAGTTGTATGTAATGCAAATATATATATATATATATATATATATATATATATATATATATATATATATATATATATATATAATATATATATATTACTTATAATAAACTTTAATATTTAAAATTTAGATGTTACCTTGGAAATTAATTTAATTAAAATAAATCGAAGTACTAAAATTACAAAAACTAAAACTGAAATAAAAATAACTCAAAAATACCTAATACACGTAAATTAAAACTAAAATTAAAGTGAAAACTGAAAATACCTTATTCAAAATATTAATAAATACTGTTATAGTATATAAATAACACTAGAATAACACTGCCTCAGTGTGTGTGTGTGTGTGAACTGCAGTGACCCTCATTCAGGACAGCGTGTTTTTGTGCCGGAGGGGGCGGGCAAGATCTTAGCCAAGCTCAGAGCTCGAGCCTCTCTCATTCTCGTGTCTGCCGGTGTTTTGTGTGTGTGTTTGTGTCTCGGCAGAATCAGTGTGTTTTGGATACGAGGAAAGATCGTGTGCTTTTCTGTTAATCGCGTTTTCTGGATATACTGATGGTTTGACAGCAGATACGCGGCTCCGCGCGGATCATCCGAGCCCGTTATCCCGGACAGACACCCGCTTTGTTCGGCCAGGAATAAACGAATCACGTCTGCTATCAAAATGAATGACACGGAGAAAGATATAAAATCTGATGAAGACTCGGAATCTCTGGAGGAAGAGGAGGTTGACCCAAGGATTCAGGTACAGAGCAAAAAATAAATAAAAAATCCCGAATTCACATCGATAAAACCACTTAAACCGGATTAGAACGTAACCTGACTGGGCGTTTATCTGTAAATACTGTTACTTATTGTTCTGATTTTCCTCAGTCCTGTTTAACCTTCCCGAAATCAGAACTGAAGTTGGACCGGGCCATCAAACTCTGATTGGATTCAAGCATTAATAATCCGCTCAGATCATATTCTGTCTATTCAAAGAGTTCAGCAGCTGCTGTTAGATCTGATAGAAGGAACCCCATTGTGTTATATCAGCTCTTATATTCTGTTACATTGTTTCATTGTTTGTTATATTGAGGAACCGCGTTGACAATCATGTTTACATTGACGTCATATTTAGAACTCATTTTCTTCTCTAAAGGAAACAGTTGAGCTCACGTGCAGCGCATGCAGAATTAAGTCTGCTTTATGAACCGTGTGAGAATAAAACGATTCTTTTTATTCACTAAAAGTCCTAAAAGTATAAAAAAGTAGGTACATTGGCACATTTATACATACACGCATATATATAGGGTACACACACACACACACACACACACACACACACACACACACACACACACACACACATGAAGAGGTCAGATGCAAAAGTCTCAAAGTGCTATCTGAAATTTCCTCCTAAAATTATTTTTTATCAGGCTCATATGTTTAGGGTCAGTAATTTTACTTTATTGGCAATGTATAGGTCATTTTCTATGCCATTACAGTGAAATAACTGAACATAAATATAGGAGCCTGATAAAAATGCTCATTTTAGATGAAAATTCAGATGGCACTTAGAGGCTTTTGCATCTGAAGTCTTCATATATATATATATATGTGTGTGCACTAAAATCACTTAAATGCACTAAAAGTCACTTTCTAATGCAATGACATGTAGTCATTTTCAAGTATGACTTCAGTCTCCAGATACTTCTTTTTGAACGCTGTATCTATTATTTTATCATTTGTCTTTTTGCAATGTTTTTCTTCGCATGTCCACTTGTAGTAGTACTTTTCTAAAAAGAACACTTTCAATGCATTTTAAATGATGCATTTCTTTCGAAAGTGAAGAACCTTTCTGTATTAGACTGTGTGCTAGTTGTGCTAGATGGACTGGTTTTTCATCCTCCACCCATAAAAGAAAATAAACACATTAGATTGTAATGAAAACAACGTATGTGTGTCATCAGCGTGTGGCTAGCTTCGCAGGAAAAGTATACATATGAACTTTATTTCAGTGCTGGGTTATTGAATAACACTTCCCAGATGCTGTCGGCCTGCTTGAATTGAAAGAGACTTCTTACTGCGATCGTAACTCCTTCTGCCTCACTTTATCTCTTCAACAGGGTGAACTGGAGAAACTGAATCAGTCTACAGATAACATCAACAGATGGGAGACCGAACTGGAGGTAAGGTTCACATGCTTACATTGTGGTGTCACTGTTTTCGCTGAAAATGTTCTAAACGCTCAGACCCTCCCCGCTCCAGCACTGACTAATAGGAAGTTTCTTGCATGTGACTGACACTCATTATATCTGTTGAGCAGACAGAGGAAATCTCTCCTGTCTGAATCTTAAATTCCTATCATGAATGCCAGAAACCACGACAGCTAAAGGAGTAGTTTAGGAAAATGTTTTTCATTCCAAACTCTAATGAGTTTCTTCTAGAGGACAAACACACAGAAATAGTAAATTGCCAGTTGCTAAATTGGCATCAGAAACATCCATTTCCATGTTTTGTTTCAGCTGAATTATGATTTCCTTTCTGAATATAGCATATGTACCCTGACAAAAAATACTTTGAAGTTACCACAGTTATTTCAAAATATTTCAAAGAATATCATGGTACTACCGTGGTCCATAAAACGTTTTGTTAATTTTGTCTCAACAAATGTAGAATCTGTGTTATTTTAGTATAATTTATTTTATTTTATTTACTATTATATTTTTCATGTTTTCATTAAGATTTTATTTAATATGATTTTTATTTTATTTTAATATTTTACACTTCAATATTAATATTTAGAATTAGTTGTAATTTTTAGATTTTCAGTTATCATTTACATTCTTAGAAATTTTTCATTTAAAAAAATGTAATTAAATTTAATTTAAATTAAATTCATTTTTATATTACTAGTTTGCTTTAACTAATTTTTTATTTAATTTTATTTATTTATTCATTCATTTATTCATTTATTCATTCATTTATTTCCAGTTAGTAACTTTAGTGTTTCAACATAAACTTATTTTAGTTAGCTGCCATGCAGGGTTATTATGGTTAACTAAAACTAAAATTGAAACCAAAAATACACACACACACACACACACACACACACACACACACACACACACACACACACACACACACACACACAAAATGTTATGTAATAAAATAACAAAATGACAAAAACACAACAAAATTAATAACCTGTAATTAAATTAAACATGAAAGCAAAGCAGAAAATATAAACATTAATAAAAGAATATATTACTAAAAACTAGAATAGTATCTTAATACAAAAATATTTAGTTTTAATAATTACCCTTGAATTCAGATACAAGTCTTTTTAAAGTCCTCTTAATTTCAGATACATGACTTTTTGTTCCTCATAAGACCTCTGTATTATAGTATATATTAGTAATATATATATATATATATATATATATATATATATATATATATATATATATATATATATATATATATATATTACGAATGCTCATCTACAGTTCTCTGTATTTTACTGTATTTGGCCTGTGGTTATTTAGCAGATTGAATCAGGAAGTGTCATTCTGTCAGAGGAAGTCTAAATCCCTCTGTGGTTTTGGTCACTGAGGTCCTGTATGGAAGGATGTAGATGTCAGTTTTTTTTAAAATATGTCATCTGAGTGACCAAACCCACCCGACGACAGATTCATTCAGAGCTGGACAGCACATACTCACAACGCACTGGCCCTCTGCTCATCTTATTCAAGAAACGTGATGTTGGGATTCTTTCTGCTGAGGGGGAGTTTTCTGTCTAGAAAGCAGGGTGTAGATTCTTTCTTAACTGTGTTAAATGCTGAATTGTGTTAGCTGAAGCAGCGCTTTTCAGGAAGCAACAAAAGGCTGATTATTGAAGCATTTCATTGCTGTGAAACTGAAAGATGGATGCATATAATTCAGAGAGATTCCTGAGCACACAGTTCACACTGCCTGGATATGATGAGCCTTTCAATGCACTGAGATTTATTTAGATTTCATAGACTGCATGCACTCACTCTTAAATATGCCTGTCAACACAAAGGCAAGAATTCATCTGTCACTGTAGTTCATACAGCTGAATTAAATATATTATCCATAATGCATCACAATACATTTACATTTATGCATTTAGCAGATGCTTTTATCCAAAGCGACTTACGGTGCATTCAGGCTAACATATTTTACCTAACAATACTGATGTCCAAAGAAGTGGTGAGCCTTAGACAGCACTGTTTACTGATGCACACAAAAATGCAGTTTTTCAATCTGATTGGCTGGCTTCATGCAATATTTAGGAGTGTGAATGAACTTCATTAGGAGACAAAGTTGTGTTAAAGGACTAGTTCACCCAAAAATAAACAATAGCTGAAAATGTGCTCACCTTCAGGCCATCCAAGATGTAGATGAGTTTGTTTTTTTATAAGATTTGGAGAAATGTAGCATTGCATCACTTGCTCACCATTGGATCCTCTGCAGTGAATGGGTGCCGTCAGAATGAGCAAACAGATGATAAAAAAAAAACATCAAAACAACACAAACCAATCCAATCAATCAACAAACATATTAACAAAAAAAAACAAATCAATAAACAAATCCATCATTAAGACATTTTAACTTCAAACCTTTGCTTCTGGCTATAATATAGTCCATAATCCATAACAACACTTCCTCCAGTGAAAAAGTAATCTTGTCTGAATCAGGAAAGAAATCTGCACTGATCAAGCACCGTTTACAAGCCAAAACAGCTCTAAACAAATATGTGGGTTGATTTTGATGTGAGAGACAACAGGAGATGGACTTTTTCACTGGAGGAAGTGTTTTTATGGAGTTGTATTTTAGCCGAAAGCAACAGTTTGAAGTTAAAAACATCTTGATGGATTTGTTTGTTTCAAACATGTAGCTTTTCACTTGACAATACGTTAACTGCTGGACCGGAGTGGTGTGGATTACTTGTGGATTATTGTGATGTTTTATCAGCTGTTTGGACTCTCATTCTCACAGCACCCATTCACTGCAGACGATCCACTGCTGTGCAAGTGACGTGATGCTATATTTCTCCAAATCTGGTGAAGAAACAAACTCATCTACATCTGAATTGAAGAACTGCACATTGAATTTTACAAATTTGTGAGGTTTGTGCCATGCATATCGAGATTCAGTGTCAGAGACCATGCAAACATTGGGTATACATTTGATATACCTGAGCATCTGAATTTAGATTTAATCACCCCCAAAATGTGTTACTGGTCTTTGTTCTGCAGGACTCCCGGCAGAAGTTTCGTGCTGTCCTAGTGGAGGCCACTGTCAAGCTGGACGAGCAGGTAAAGAAGATCGGTAAAGCTGTGGAAGACTCAAAACCGTACTGGGAGGCCAGGAGGGCAGCGCGTCAGGTGAGCTGGAAATCATCTTCCATTTACAGTTTGTTCATAGTAATTTGTTATGCTGGAGTTTGCATGGTGTGTAGTCTTCTTGAATCTCATCTAAGGAATGAATTAGGGATGCACCGAAATATTGGCCACCAAAAACTATCAGATGCAAGTGTTTTTTTGCTAGTTTCAGCTAAACGACGTTATCATTTTCACGTCATGCGCCACGTTGTTTAAATAGCAAATGCATTTGTGCTCATTTATGCACCCATGAGCATGCTGATAACGAGGTGTGTTTAGGTGCATTGCTATTTTGAGGCAACTGAAATAGACTGCGCCTTTGACACACTGAAACCTGGTCAAAAGTCAATGGTGCAATATTTATTTATTTTTTGTTAATTAAAGAGCGCGTTAGTAATATGCGCAAATAGGCGGGTGAACAATGAGCACACACTCTACTTATTACACACACAGGGACGCGCAGCAGTTCACAAACATGCCAAATATTAAAAATGAAAGTAATACAATTTAAAATATAAAAATATTCCCCTTAATATGGAAAACTACATTACATTATACTACATTATTTAAGCAGTGCAAAAGCACTTAAGAGCTGATTTACATTGTAAAGTTGCATGAACTAATAGTGTATTCTTTGTAAAACAGCACATTTACATTATTAATGTACTACAGTGTTCAATGATCAAAGAAAGTATGATCTTCTGAAAGAATATAAATATGAAAGTGACATACAGCCAAGTATGGTGACCCATACTCAGAATTTATGCTCTGCATTTAACCCATCCAAAGTGACAGCAGTGAACACACACACACACCGTGAACACACACCCGGAGCAGTGGGCAGCCATTTATGCTGCGGCATTGGGGGTTCGATTCCCTTGCTCAAGTCGTGGTATTACCGGCCCGAGACTCGAACCCACAACCTTAGGGTTAGGAGTCAAACTCTCTAACCACTAGGCCACGACTTCCCCAATATAGGAGCAGATGTTAAGGAAAACACATTTGCCCCAGTTTAACTTCTCATAATCACACGAGCACCTTCCAAAACCACCAAACCCAGCCTGCGCTGTCAGCATCTCAATAATGAACGACCTGCAGTCCAGCGTACTGACGCAGGGGAATTTGTTTGCAAACAGTCTTTGGCATTTCCATAGATAGAAACAGCTCTGGAGAGAAGACTGAACATGACGTCCTTCTGATGTGTCTAAATGCATGAAAAGCCTTTTCTCCTCAGAACACAATGACCCACAACTCACAAATAAAACAAAATCAATCTAGTTTTTAATATGAACATTAACAAGCATCTGTCATTAGTGGCATGTGAAAGTGTGTGTAGATTAGAGCGTCTGCTCTGAGTGAAGAAGAATTTGAGATCACTGCTGCTTCCAGCCATGAAATTCTCCATATTATCACCTTGTGACAGTGATAAATCAACACAAATGTCGCTCTGACACAGTCATAAAAGAGCTTTTTATATCCAGGAGGTGACTTTGGTGAGAGTTCTGCTCAGCTTCTGGCTCTAACTCAATTATTACGCAGTCCAAATGAACAGAAGTGTGTTTATAATCACACATTTCATTCAGTGTCACATGATCTTCAGAAATTATTCTAATATGCTGATTTGCTGCTCAAGAAACATTTCTGATTATTATCAATGTTGAAACAGTTGTGCTGCTTCATATTTTTGTGGAAACCTTATCCTTGCTAAATAAAAATATTAATTTCTTTAAAAAAAAAAATTCTATGACCACATTAGACAAACTAATTCATGTGCAGTTGAAGTGACGGACTCTTAAGATGTGAGAAATCTTCAGACAGTCAGAAGCTCATATTCTCAGTCTATTTTTACACACATTAAAACAAAATGATCTGAGATTAGTCATGAGTGAGTAAAACGCTGCCAGGAAAAAGACATCAACAGCTAATCTTTTAAAAGCTCCTGGTAAAATCTGATTCATTTGAGCAGAAGCAAACACATAAATAATACGTCACTGAAGTCTTATCTTAATGGCATCATTACAGTCAAAAATTACCCTTTTCCTTTCTTCATTCATGTTCCTGGTCTCACTGTGAACGAATCATCAAAATCTTTCACAGCAATTCATAATAATTCAGGTTGAGTAAATACATACAGCACCGTTATGCATGTACCTGTAAGCTAATATGATTTAGTAGCTGGAGTTAATCTTATTATGCATTATATCACTATCTGTGATCTGTGTAAAGCCCTCAAGCATTATTGTGCGGTTTGTTGGTGCTAATCGATGTGTGCGTGCTTGTCTGTGCTGGTAATCAAATGAAGGTGGTCTTAACTGTCCTGTCATCACTCTGAAAGACCACCAGGATCTGTCTACGTCAGTAGATGAGACAGACGGTCAGGACGGGCAGTGCCAGCTGTCTGTCAGTCAGCCAATCAGAGCACAGCACACGACCAGACCTCCACTGACCCACAGCTGACCAGACAGACAGACAGAAAGATAGATAGATAGATAGATAGATAGATAGATAGATAGATAGATAGACAGATAGATAGATAGATAGATAGATAGATAGACAGATAGATAGACAGACAGATAGATAGATAGATAGATAGACAGATAGATAGATAGACAGATAGACAGACAGATAGATAGTTAGACAGATAGATAGATAGATAGTTAGATAGACAGATAGACAGACAAAAAAAAAAAAAAAAAAAAAAACAGATAGATAGATAGATAGATAGATAGATAGATAGACAGATAGACAGATAGATATCGTTAGACAGATAGATAGACAGATAGACGATGATAGATAGATAGATAGACAGATAGACAGATATAGATAGATAGATAGACAGATATACAGATAGATAGACAGATAGACAGATAGATAGATAGATAGATCGGTAGAATAGATAGATAGTTAGACAGATAGACAGATAGACAGATAGACTAGGACAGATGCAGATAGACAGATAGACAGATAGATAGACAGATAGACAGATAGACAGATAGACAGATAGATAGACAGATAGACAGATAGACAGATAGATAGACAGATAGACAGATAGATAGATAGATAGATAGATAGATAGAAAGATAGATAGATAGATGCAGAAAAACTGCATGCCCCCATACTACTTGTATGTTGTACGTACTTGTAGCAACATAGTAGTATACTAGTGTACTACATATGCACTAGTGATACTTGTGAACTACTAATATGTTTGATTATCGTTGCATACTGCATCACGTGCAATTAAAAAAAAATAGTAGTCGTATACAGTATGCAGTGTAATATTCAGTGAACTAGTGTTCCATTTCAGAACACTGGAAATGCTGAACTTCCTGTTTTCTTGTGTAAATAGTGCAACTCGAACTGGAAAGGGTAAACACAGCTGCTCACCCGACTGATGGAAGCTCTGTCAGATTTATGTGTTTTCTGATTTGTTGACCGATTTTGTTTTGCAGTTCAGGGCCACCGTAGTTTTCTGGAAAAGCAAGAAAATGAAAGTTTATGTCAAATGAATTTTGTTAGGATATGAAAATGTTCATGGACGGAGAGAAACAGAGAGGGCTTGGATTGCATGAATCATGAATCATCGTGTAGAAAGAGCTGGATTGTTTATTCTCTGCTCCACCCAAAGGCCATTAGAGCAGATGGGAAACAGCCGTCTTTGTCTCATTTCGGATGAGGTTGTGGAATTCCTCTGGTTTGTAATGGATGCTGGGAGATTTATGAAAGCCCTTCATATGTGGCATATATAGAGGAACGTCATGACATAACACAGAAAAATAGACCTTCCAGTGTGGTCATGCTAAAACAGGCAGGAGGAAGTTTGTAGATTATTTAGAGACGGTGAAATATACTTCTGCATTTTAGTGAATGCTAATAAAAACATGAGGATGTTTTCTCCCTCTTCTGCCGGAGAGTTATTGTGTCAGTAGCAGCTAGTTTTCTCCGTTTCTTCAGGTGGATGAACTTGCTTTGATAGCTGAAGAAGTGGGTCACTGTTTTTAGTGGGTCAGACAGAGTTTAGGGTGTGCCAAAGTGATTCTGCAACTTCAGATGATGCTGCTAAGCTCATTAAATGTTAATTTAACACAAATGCCGCTCATGAAAAACCCATCTGTCTGACCGAGTTTGGGAAAGAAATAGGTCAGCAAACCAGAAAAAAATCACATGCTTGTGCTGCCTGTCAAAAACATTACCAGGAAGAAAAACGGTGTGTTTCTGCCCCGTCTTCAGTCCAGACACTGAGAACCTATCAAGTGTGTGTGAACAGAGACCGGCAGATGAAGGAGTGTGTAATTTTGACTAACATCTCCACGACAAGTGAGAATCTTCCCTGAAGTAACTCTGATCTGTCATGACAGTGTTTACAGAGCTCAGCTTCACCCTGTGAGTGTCTAAAGGCTCGTGTCAGCTAAGAAACTGTAGCTTAAGCAGACACATGCTAATTTAAAGTAGTTAAACTAAAATTAAGCTACTTAACCTCTAAAATGTACTAATAAAATTGTAGCAAACGGAAATGGTGGTAAAACATGAAAAAATCCCACAGATGCACATTTGCACATCTTTTCAGAACACACAGGAAGAAAACACCTAGCAACCACCCAGAAAACCCTGGAAACCACATAGCAACACCCAATTTTTTTTTTTTTGTAGAAATCTAGATTTGATTATATGACACTGAGAATCATCAGATTATATTCAAACACACACACACACACACACACACACACACACACAATTGTTCAAACGTTAGGCATCAGGCTGCATCAAATGGATCAAAAGTCACAGTAAAAACACTTATAATATTACAAAATATAACTATTTCAAAAATGCTTTTGAACTTTCTATTCATCAAAGAATCCTGAAAAAATAAAATGCCTCAAAATTTCCGCAAAAATATGAAGCAGCACAACTGTTTTCAACATTGATAATAAAAATAAATGTTTCTTGAGCAGCAAATCAGCATATTAGAATGATTTCTGAAGATCACTGAAGACTGGAGTAATGATGCTGAAAATTCAGCTGCGCATCAAAAGAATAAATTACATTTTAACATATAAAATGTCTTTAGTCACAGCTCATAATGAGATTACTACACAACCACAGTGACCGGACCCACACTGTAGCTCATTGTGATAGAGCAGCTCACTCAAAATCACACTATTATGAGTGACACAAAGTGATCTGTTTACATATGAGGAGAAATGCATCATCTCTCATCATCTCTCGTGTAGGATGCAGTCCTGCATTATTCTGTGGTCATGTGGTGCACAACTGGTCATAGATTTTTTAATAGCACATACTGAAAAAAAGAAGAATAATATACACTACTGATTTCTTTAACTTCTATTCAGCAAGGATGCATTTAATTGATGAAACGTGACAAAGACATAATTTTACAAAGATTTATATTTCAAATAAATGCTGTTCTTTTGAACTTTCTATTCATCAAAGAATCCTGAAAAACAAACAACATCAGTTTCCACAAAAATATTCAGCATTGATAATAATCAGAAATTTTCTTGAGCAACAAATCAGCATATTAGAATGATTTCTGAAGATCATGTGACACTGAAGACTGGAGTAATGATGCTGAAAATTCAGATTGCCTCGCAGAAATAAATTACATTTGAACATATATTCAAATAGAAAACAGCTATTTCAAGCAGTAAAAATATTTCACCATTTTATTTAGTTTATTGTATTTTTAATCAAATAAATGAAGCCTTGTCGAGCAAAAAACATTAAAAAATCTTACCGACCCCAAACTTTTGTAAGGTAGTGTACAAATATAATACTGTTTAATGAAAACAAATGAGACCTACAGAAAATTGCTGAAATTAAACAAACACTTTGCAACTTAAAATATCAGTCTGGTTAATGTATGAGTCTATTACTATTCAGAGTTCAGTGTTCAGCGTTGTGCCCACGCAGACATGCCATCACATCCTTGCGTTGGCAGTGAGCTAAATGCAGCTTTTGTTTTCTGCAGTACATGCATTGATTCATCGTGTTGAATGGTCAGTTCTAAACAATGCTCCGAAAGGTCAGTTCTGGATGTGTCTGACGTGACGCATTAGCTAACACGCTCATGAACCGGAGGAGACCAAGTGTGCCCTTCATCTCAGTGCGGCGTGATGTCTGAGCGTGTGAGTCATGCATCTGCAGAAGTGCCCTACATCTCCCTCAACAGCTCTCTCCACCTGTGCACCTCACTTAACAATTCAGACGAGGTCTGTGTCTCAGGCCACAAATGTATTCTTCCATGCAGAACAGAAATACAATGACGTTCAGACAGCACTGACCGAGCCATTGACGCTGCTGTGCTTTTTAACGGACTGTAACACAGACAGAGAAAGCATGAAAGAATTAAAGAAAAATACATTATACAAGTTAATAAGAAACTAGTATTATAATATCACTTTAAATCACTTTGTTCATGTAAAGTTATCATTTTTTTCAATATCCTGTCATGACTGTAAAGCTGGTAAACTTTTGTATGATATAAGCAATAATACAATAAATTAAAAATTAAAACCAAAAACAAAATTTTTTTTTTTTCCAATTAAAGTTTTTTTTTTTGTTTTTTTGTTTTTTTGCCTTTCAAATATCTGAACAGTCTCAAATGAAGATACAAGCAAAATGACACAAGGTACTATGTTTTGTTTTCTGAAAAAATATTAAAATTAAGCTTAAAACAAGAAAAAATATTTATCAATGAAAAAAAAAAACTTTATTAATAAGCAAACAAAAGATTATTTTTCTGACACCACTGGCAAATATTTGTTTTTGTTTTAAGCTTAAACTTGCTTAATTTGGATTTATTTATTTATTTAATTTTATTGTATTTTATTTTATTTTTCATTTTTTTTTTTTTTACAATTTCTCAAGTTAA
This sequence comes from Cyprinus carpio, assembly GCF_018340385.1. Lineage (NCBI taxonomy): Eukaryota > Metazoa > Chordata > Actinopteri > Cypriniformes > Cyprinidae > Cyprinus > Cyprinus carpio. The sequence goes on from NC_056590.1 coordinate 6,791,969, forward strand.
TGTATGTTAAATAAACAAATTAAAAATATCAGTAATGAAAACTAATAAAAACTAATACATATAAAATATAACTATGAAAAAGACATATATATATATATAAAATATTTATATATGATATTATATATTTTAATATATATATATATATATAATACATGTGCAAAAGAATTTGCATAAATATATAAGTGCTAAAGAAAAGCACAAAATTCCAAAATAAAAAAACAAACAACTTCTAAATAAAATCAAAAGCTTCTAAATATAAACAGAGTTCTTGTTTGGTTTGTTAATCTCTTAAACCTATAAACAGAGTTCTTGTTTGGTTTGTTAATCGCTTGAACTGTTTTGTGCTCAACTCTATAGACAGCGTCTGTGATGTACTTGTCTTGAATGTTAAACACTCCTTCTTCAAAATCTGAAGGTTGCTGAGGTTGTTGGTTTAGAGGATAAAAATAAGAAAAACCTCATGTAGTGATACAGAGGGGTGAGATTGAGATTTATGAAATATACAGTAGCTTCTTATCCAAGCTTTCTTTATGAATTCCTTAGCAGAATATAGATTTGAATAATATAAGAGGGATCATTTTTTAAATGAGAAGCTTGTCCCGTGGAGAGACCGTGACCGCAGTGGTCACATGATCCGCTGTAATGCTAATCATGCTAATCTGTCAGCACTGATAGGAATCACAGGGATTTAATCTCATTTCAGTCTCAGACAAGAAAGAGGAATGTGACATCACTACAGTGTCATTTTAGTATCATTTTAGTTTTTATTTTTATACTTTCCATTTTTATTTTCATTTTAGTAAAAGTTTTAGTCATTTTTGTAGTTTTTTTTTTAAGTATGTTTTAGTTATTAATCATTTTTATTTCTGTTGTAGTTTTAGTTATTTTAGCACTTAAACTAAATGAAAATTTGAAATGTTTCCTTGGCAACAAGCTGAAATAACAGAAGTTTACGTTTTCTTTATTTTATTTCAAGTGCGGCATTATTTTCACTGATAATGTTTTATGGGTTGTTTTGTACTGGGGAAATAAAAAACAAAAATAAGGAGAAAGACACTTTATAATAAGGTCCCATTAGTTATTATAAGTTTCATTTCCTAACAATATGCAATACATTAGTTACAGTGTTATGTTAGCATTATTGATATAGTTTTTAATTAATATTTTAAATCAGTTTTTACTAATTTTGTTCTGTTTTTTTATTATTTTTTATTTTTTATTTTATACATGTCTATATTGTAATTAATACATTTTATTTCTGTTTTAGTTGTAGTTATTTTAGTACTTCAAGTTGACGTAAAAGAAAATGAGAAATTATGCCTTGTTTTTATATTATTTAATTCCAGGTAACACTTATTTTATTTAAATCATCATTTTATGGTTTTATTTTAATTTTAGTTCACATGAATAACTCAAAGATTTATTAAAGATTTATTAATCTTTGTTAAATATAATTATTAACAGATATAACTTCTGATAATTTTAATAATGCATTAGTAAATGTTGAAACTAACATTCACTAAGATTAATAAATGCTTCAGAAGTATTTTTCATTGTTAGTCCATGTTAACCAATGTAAACAAACAAACTTTATGAAAGCGTTACCAAGTTACTAGTCATGCAGCTGAGAAATATTTAGTCACTTAAATCAAACTGTGATTCTTTCTTCACTGGTAGAAACTTCCCAGCAGAACTCTCACATTGTAGTGCATGGCACTTTTATGTGGTACATCTGCGTCATTAATATGAGAAAATGAGTGATTATTGACAGCGGCTGTTTACTACTGTATCCTGGCAACACTAAGGAAGCGTCATCATCTCTTACGTAACATCTTAACATGTGCACGCTTGCAACTGCCGGCAGTATATTACAGGAGATGAAGAATGTGAGCTGCTTCATGCATCATATATTGGTCTGCAAATTACAGCGGATTGCTTTGTGCATCACACCGCTTTTTAAAAGTTTGGAAAACAAACAGCTTGTTCTGAACCAAATCTGTAAAAGCATCCTCAATCTCTGATGTTTTTCTCTTTCAGGCACAAGTTGAAGCTCAGAGAGCCACACAGGAGTATCAGCGAGCCATCGAGATCCTCCGGGCCGCGAAAGAGACCATTGCACTGGCCGAGGAGCGTCTGCTGGAGGAGGACAGCCGGCAGTTTGACTCGGCCTGGCAGGAGATGCTCAACCACGCCACCCAGAGGGTGAGAAAGACAAGACAACTGAAAAAACAGATGACCTTAAGACCTTGTTCTTCTGTACTCTCTGCTATGCAGTGCCTTTTGTCTGAACTGATCTGATTGGCTGTTCCAGGTGATGGAGGCGGAGCAAAGCAGGACACAGAGTGAAATCGAACACAGAGAAACAGCGACCAAATACAACACCGCCATCAGCCACATGAGACAACTAGAGAAAAAACTCAAACGTTCCATCAACAAGTCCAGGTCAGACGACAGCAATCAGTGTGTTTCATATACATACACTACCATTCAAAAGTTTGGGTCAGTATGATTTAAAAAAAAAAAAAAATCAGTAGTTTTGTTTAGTAAGGATCAATTAAATATGTCAAAACTGAATGAAGTGTCTTAAAAAAATCTTACTGACCTCAAACTTTCAAATAAATGCTCACATTTTCATCTGTGAATCCTGAAAAATAAAATGGATCACAGTTTCCACAAAAATATGGAGCAGCACAACTGTTTTCAACACTGATATTAATCAGATTTTTTTCTTAAGCAGTAAATCAGCATATTCGAATGATTTCTGAAGATCATGTGACACTGAAGACATTGAAGACAATTCAGCTTTGATCAGAGCAAACAATTACATTTTACTATACATTCACATAGAAAACAGTTATTTTAAATAGTAATAATTTAATAATAATTTTTAATAATTAATAATTTTAATAATTAATAATTTAATTTAATTTAATTTTAATTTAATAATATTTCACAAATTTTTATGTATTTTTTGATCAAATAAATGCAGCCTTGGTGAGCAGAAGAGACCTCTTTCAAAAGCATTAAAAAATCTTACCAACCCCAAACCTTTGAACAGTAGTGTATTTAAAATTCAATTATATTTTTCACTCTGTCTTGATGTCAAAACTGTTACAGAACATTTCCCCAGTCCTCAAACTGAATACGATTACATAATGGCAAGACAAGTATTTGTCTCACTTACATAATAATCATACATATAAATCATGTTGCGATAGATGCAAAGCGAAGTCTCCCTAAAATCTTGCCAGAACAAGTTCTGTAATCACACGTTCTGCAGGGTTTGTATCATAAGGATTCATTTCAAAAATGTCAATATTTGGGAATAAAATGATTTTTCTTTCCTCTGGAGTCGAGTGTTTTGTGGGCCCCACCGAGGGCCTCTGCTCTCTGCTCTGCTGTGTGTCGGTTGGTTGTGGATGGAAGTGTAGTTCAGTGTGATGCGTCTCTAATGGGTTCCAGATGTGCTTCTGCTGCTGGAATGTGCCGGTCCTGCTGTTGCCGTGGAAACCGGCTCTGACACTCACTCTGCTCTGCTCTTTCTCTCTCTCTCTCTCCCTCTGCAGGCCGTACTTTGAATTAAAGGCGAAGTATTACCTACAGCTCGAGGTACGTCAGTTTTTATTTTGCACAAAATAATACTTTAAGAATGTTTAATCCCAAAATCAAATAAATAAATTGTGTTTTATGTATTATCTAAAGAAATGAAGATTGTGATCTTTATGCTTTTATGACTAATAAGAACAAATTTCAGCCTAAATTCTAATTACTGTAATGTGAATAAAGTAATATTCTATATAATCTGAAATTATTTAAATTGAAATGATTCATGCATTATTGTAGTATCTGTTGTTCTGAATTTATGTTGATGTACATCAATCATTGTATTACAGTATTTTTAATATTATTTGAAACATACTTCAATTAATTAAATTTATATTTCAGAAATATTTTTTTAATTATATTTAAATGTATTTAAAAAAGAAACAATATGTGTTCAAATATTTAAAAGAAAAATACTGTAGGTAATACAGAAATGAGAATCACCTTTAAGAATAATGGAAATTACAAAATAAATATTATATATAAAATAATAAAGCATTTAGACACATTACATACAATTTGTCACGACTAATTCTTGTTTTATTTTAAAATTATTTCAATTAAATATAAATATAATTAAAAATTATATTTTACAAATATTTAAAAAGTATATTTCAATACATTAAAATATTTTGTTAATATTAAGGCATTTTTGTAAAATACAATATATATATTGTATTTTACAAAAATGCCATAATATTAACAAAATATGTCTTGAGAATCTCAGGAGATTCACCATAAAAAATTGTAATGGTAATTATAAACTATAAACAACCAAAATGTGAATTTGAGGGGAAATTTGTCATGAAAATAATCACAATGTAAAAAACTCGTCATTATCCTAAAATAGTCTTAAATTTCTTAAGTCAAAATATAATGCATTTTTTTCCCGTCTGATTTTAGTGTTTTTTCATGTTTTTAGTCATGCAAGAATATTCTTTTAAACATGTAGATTTGATCTGATTTTGATTATCAATATTTGTGACCTGTTCACAGCAACTGAAGCGACGGGTCGACGAGCGCCAGGCTAAACTCACCCAGGCCAAAGCTGAGTATCGGACCGCTCTTCGTAACCTGGAGACCATCTCAGATGAGATCCACGCACGGCGCCGACTGTCTGCCATGGGGCCCCGGGGCCGAGGGGTGGGGGCTGAAGATGACGGGACCGCCACCGATGACATCGCCAACTTCAAAATGGAGTCTGACGGCATATCGAGTACGTGAGATCACACATTAATGCCAAGACAGATCTGACTGTAATTCAGAGTGAAAGTCTCTCAGTTTGATTTAGCTTCAGCTCTGCCGGTTTTACACTGAAGAGACAGGCGTAAACAAGCTCTGAGCTAACACAGGGAAACCAAAAATGATCATGAACTTAGACAAATGTATGAATTTCATTGCATCAGATAACAAAATATCACATTTTACCATTTCAAACCTAACAACCTTCTGTTTGTAAAAGGTTTTCAGGGCCGCTGTATGTGTAAAATCATTGTCTTGAAAGACAACTAATGTTCACACTTGTTTTTATAATTGATTAACTTTACACGGTTATTGAATAAAATCTGAATGAACACTGATCTGACTGAATAATGAAACTATTGTCTTTTTAGAGCTATTGTAAAAACAGAATTTGAATTAGTCTAATATTTAATGAAGTTTGCATCCCGGATTATGAATTAATGTTCAAAGTAAAATAATTTGTATTTACTTTGAACTCTATTTTAAATTACTCAAAGTACATTCAAGCCAAAATCAAAGGGTTTATATTTTATTAATTTTAAATGTGATGTTATATCATTTAAATATTATATTTAGATTTTATAACATATTTATATAATATAAAATACTTATTATATTTATATATTTTTAAATATTGAATTTAAAGAAAATGAAGGCTAGCTTTAAAACCATTATGATTTTTTGCATTGTTACTGATTATTTTCATGATAAATAAGAACTTGGAAGTTTTTCCATTACAGTAATCTCAATTAAATAATATTTTAATTTATTCATTAAAATTGTAATATTTTTATGCGTCCTGGAAGTACCTGTTAATTGATTTTAATTTGTTGATTGAAGTATAAAAATCATTGTATTACAAAAAATATAAAAATATATAAATAAAATTTTATATATGTGTATGTATATATATATATATATATATATATATATATATATATATATATATATATATATATAATTGATTTCATAATTGTTAAACTTTACTCGATTGAACCAAATCTAAACCAGCCCTCATCTGACTGAGCTTAATAATGAAACTTTTGTCTTTTTAGAGCTGCTTTACAGCAGAATTTGAATTTGCGTTATATTTAATGAAGTTTGCATCACTGATTCTGTTTCTTACCTGTTTAATACTGTGTAGCTGCTGTGAAACAACATCTGTTGTTTAAAGCACTATAGAAATAAGCATGACTTGTTTATAGTCTCTATTCCGCAGCATGAAGTTGGAGACTAAATGCATTCTGTGTTTGTTGTTCAGTGTTGTCTGTGAATTTCGAGGACAGCTGTAACGGCTCTCCATCAGAGGACGATCCTGAGACGAGGTCCACCTGCAGCATGAGCTCCACGTCTGCTCCTCTAGACCTCCACACCCCACACACCCCCACACCTCCCCCCCCCCCCCCCCCCTCACCTCCTTTCCTCCTCCTCCTCCTCATATCCTCTGCTCTCTTCCTCCTGCCCGTACCCTTCCTCTTCCTCTTCCTCCTCGTCCCCGCTGTCCCTCTCTGTCTGTCCTGACCTGCTCCAGCTGCCGGGCTCGGGGTCTCTGGAGGGTTTTGTGCAGGTGTCTCCGGTGCTGGGCCCTCGTAGTGAGTGCAGCGGAGCCTCGTCACCCGAATGTGAACAGGAAAGAGGTGAGAGACAAAAGACCTTGAACTATGAGAACTGTGTGGAGTAATAAAGTTACAGGCCAACTAGCAATTTTTTACTCATATCTTGTGAGTGTTAAAGAAATATTCCGGGTTCCATATAAGTTAAGATCAACTGAGTTTGTGTCATAATGTGGATTCAGTTTGTCCCTCCATTTCTTAAAACAAACAAACAAACAAACAAACAAAAACTGAAAAAATCTTACAATGGTAGTAAATGGGGCTGATCTGTAAATCAGAGTTAAAACTAAACAAATGTTAATGAAATAAAATTTTAAAAAAAAGTAAAAAGTAACTTATTTAATTTTACTTCAAAGTTTAATTACTAAAATATGTGAAACTGAAATAAAAATGAATAATTAAAAATGTATAATTTTAAAATTAATAAAAATTATATTAAGATAAAAAATTATATAAATGAAAAAAAAACAATAAACAAAATTTATCAAACTTTAACTACACTTTAAAATGAAATAAAAATAAAAAAAAATATAAAATCTGGAAAATATAAAATTAAATTAATTCAAAATATTAATAAAATAAATAATAGTATACTAATGATACTAAAAACATTGCCGTAAATTATAAAATAAAAAAATTAAAAAACACTCATGTTTTCTGTATAGTTATATACAATTTTAGCTTTGTTGACATGAAAATACACCACAAACTAAAACAGATTAATACAAAAATTTTAATAAAATTATAATAAATAAATTGCTAAAGCTTTATACATTCATATGATTTACACTGTTTTTGATTAAAAAAAATAGTGTTAAATCATAAAGTAATCCAGATTTCAGAAATATTAAAACAGACAACTCAGAATTTTGGGGAAAAAAACAAAAAAAAACATTTCAGTGTCATAACTGTTACATATAAATTCAACCGATTAGACATGCTTTTGATTAGGCCTATTAAAAGTTGATAAAAACCATTAAAATGCGATCCAGAAAAATTTAAATGCAAAACACACAATTTGGTAAAAAATTAAAAGGGACTGATTTGAGACAGATTTCATAAGGCCCTACATTTGTTTTGAATAAATCAATAGATTCTCATCAGTTCTCTGTGTTTTCTTACAGGTGAGAGGGCAGAAGGTGCAGAAGTTAAACCTGAACCTTCAAACAACATCAGCAGTCAGAAAAGCTCACACCTGGAGAAGAGTCTGCGCAGTTTATCTCTCCAAACCGCAGACGACAACGACACAGACGCTCATCCATTCAGTGTGACCTCAAACACAGCAGCAGTGCTGCTTCTCAACAGTGTTTAAACTCAGAAACCACCGCCTGCTCCAACCAAACCTTCTGCACAGGGGCCAAAGCAGGGGCCCGGATCTGAGACGACAGTATGAGCCGTCACAGGAACCATTGTGAAACTATTCTCATCTCAGTGTTACAGAGAGCTCACCTCAGACTGGTCTCAACCCAGAAAACCATGAAGTATTAGAACTGTCATGCAGACATCAGCTATGAAGTGACGAGAACTATTGAACTTTTCATCATCACTGAGTGGATGTTCTTCATGTCTTCCTCAAATGTGTAGTGAATAGACACTGTATTCTGCTGCTGCGTCTCACTAGCTGATTCAAAAACAACTTGATTTTGATGAATTAGCATGGAATAAAACCGTCTGAACCTACGACGACTGACTATGTAAATGACTGAAAAAATGGTTAGTGTGATGCCAGCACTTGTTTTTCACTCTGTCGGCATTTGTGCAATGCATTTCCTCTCGTCTTACTCTGTTTTCCACTCCACAGGTCATAACGTAAAGAGGGACTCCCGTAGTTCAAAGCTATATATTTATACTCAACGTTTATCCCGTTATCATGATGTTATCGATGTGTTTTCATGCCACAAAGTTCTTATTTGTGTAATAAACAGATGCTCACAGCACGAGTCTCTTTCCACTGTTCTGTTTTCACACAGTAAGACGTCTTTATTCCCAACATGGGGTCAGTTGCATAAACTTAAGGGTAATCAGTCTCATTTTCATATGACTAAATTTAAGAAGTCTTAAAGAAAAAAAATGGACGACTAGCTTTGAAGACTAGTGAAAACCTTTTCTGCAACTGGCCCGTGGTCTTGATCTTGTAATCTTGTTCTTGAGACCTCACCGGACAAACAAGGAACCCATATGACTGTCTTTCATGGAACAGAAAAAGGTACGTTTTAAAAAATACTATAAGACTTGCTGCACGACTGGGACTGAAAATAATCTTCGATAGAACGTGAGAAAATGAAAAACAATGCAATAAAATGAGGACAGCAATGTCCAAAGTGAGCAAACAGAAACCATTAACATTAACCTGTCTTTTTGTTTTATTGTTAAGTCAATCATCATTGAACATTGATGCACTGTGTGTGTGTGTGTGTGTGTGTGTGTGTGTGTGTGTGTGTGTGTGTGTGTGTGTGTGTATCTTTATTTCTTATTATCTGTGTGTTGTTGTCTCTGTGTATACATTCAGAGGGAGGAAAAGGGCTTAGAAATACTTTTCTGATTCTGAAAAGACACAGTAACACCTTCTTACATGCAATATAGAAATGCGCCTTGGTTCATCCAATTTGGAGGGAAATGCTGGTGAAACTTAGAGAATGGATTTAACAAATATAACCACACCAGGCTCCACTGGGTCGTGTCTACTTGGTGATAAACTCTTCTACCGCAGGGTGTCAGCAAACCACATTTTAGATTATACTTTAGTACTTTAGACCATTTCTTATGAGAAAGCAGATTAGCCTATACCAGGTTCTAGGGGTAGAATTATATATATATATATATATATATATATATATATATATATATATATATATATATATATATATATATATATATATATTAGGGGTGTCGAAATTAATCGCTGCATCGATGCATCTCGATGCGGACGTGAACGATTCTGCATCTATGCAGTAATAGACCATTATCGATTATAGCCCACTGACGTCATTTGCATTCACACTTGTCACACGAGTATTAAGAATGCACTCGCTATTTTTTAAATATGAAATCTGGGCATATTTTGGAAAAACCAAGCTTAGTACGAGAAAAACATACTCAGAATAATCTATTCTGCGCTTGGCTTTTTCCCACATGGCATGTGGTGTGTGCGCTAGATTATCGCGGCGCGCTTTATTGCACAGAATATGCGCTGTGAGACACTCGCGCATTACCTGACAGTGTGTTTCCATACCGACTTTATTTCAGTCTTTTACCTTAGCTATGCTTTCATTTCTGCCGTTTGGAATGCAGTATGTATTAGATGCACAAATCTCACGTACTGACAGACTTTCACGTGTGCTTTGTGTTTGTTTGTCCTGAAGCTCACGGCTGCGGTTAAATTCACTTGCATTTACATTTAATCATTTAGCAGACGCTTTTATCCAAAGCGACTTACAAATGAGAACAGTGAGAACAGTAGAAACAGTCAGATCAACGAGAGAACAACAACGGTATACAAGTGCTATGACAAGTCTCAGTTAGTCTAGTACAGAACACGTAGCCAGGGTTTTTTTTTTTTTAAATGAATATGATAGACAAGAAAAAGAAAAGGTAAATACTAGTATTAGTTGGTTAAGTGCAGGCGAAAAAGATGAGTCTTTAGATGTTTTTTGAAAATGAGTAAAGACTCAGCTGTTCGAATTGAGATCGGGAGGTCATTCCACCAGCTGGGCGCAGTCCAGGAAAAAGTCAGCGAGAGTGATTTTGAACCTCTTTGGGATTGCACCACAAGGCGTCGTTCACTTGCAGAGCGCAAACTTCTGGAGGGTGCATAAGATTGAACTAGTGAGTTTAGGTAAGTTGGTCCCGTGCCAGTGGTCCTCTTGTAGGCAAGCATCAGTACCTTGAATTTGATTTGAGCGACTACTGGTAGCCAGTGTAACCTGATGAGGAGAGGAGTAACATGAGCTGTTTTTGACTCATTGAAGACAACCCTCACTGCTGCATTCTGGATCAGTTGTAGAGGCTTGATAGTACATGCAGGAAGGCCCCCCCAGGAGAGCATTACAATAGTCCAGTCTGGAGAGAACAAGAGCTTGGACAAGAAGTTGGGTGGCTTGCTCTGACAGGAAGGGTCTAATCTTCCTAATGTTGTATAAGGCAAATCTGCAGGACCGGGTCATTGTAGCAATATGGTCGGTGAAGCTTAACTGATGATCCATCACAACTCCTAGGTTTCTGGCTGTCCTGGAAGGAGTTATGGTTGACGAACCCAGCTGTACAGAGAAGTTGTGATGAAACGATGGGTTGGCTGGAACCACCAGCAGTTCAGTCTTAGTAAGGTTGAGCTGAAGGTGATGGTCATTCATCCAGCTAGAAATGTCACTCAGACAGGCTGAAATGCGAGCAACTAACGTCGGGCATTGCATTGCTTTATATTTGCTTGTATGTTTTGAAGCTATATTTTATTTGTTTAATTCTTGATAATTGTTTTGGTTTATTATTAATTTGTAATTATTTGAAAAAGTAGCCTGCTTTTATAATTTAATACAACTGCACAAAATAAATTTCATATTAGCGTGATGCATCGTGATATCGAATTGAATCGAATCGCTGACATGATAATCGTAATCGAATTGAATCGTGAAACCAGTCCCGATTGACACCATTAATATATATATATATATATATAAACAATTAGTCATATACTCTGCGTTCACATGAATTATCTTCAACCTGATGAAATGTTCCTATGAATATTTCTCTTCCAAATATGCATTCTGAATAATAAATAAATATATTTCCCCACTGACCTGCCGAGGTCAAGTGCTTGTCTTCACATTTTTCTCTTACTGATCATATTTTGAACCTGTTGAATCTACAGTTTTAAATGAATTTGACTGATAAACACCCTTACGAAAAATAACCATAGTTTTACTTTAGTAAAAAGTGTTGTAACCAATTTATTTATTTATTTGCCATTTACCCTTTGTATAACCAAATTTAAACACCATGGTCAAACTATGGTTAGTGTAGCAAAACCTGGGTTTATTTGTGGTTTATTATGATCTAACTACAATTGCATTTATTTATTTTATTTTATTTTTTGTAATTAAACAATTTTCGTAAGAGCATTAATGCTTGTGTGTTGGTTTTCCATCCTATTCCAATGTTTAAAATGGCTGAATGAATGTGCTGTTATTGCCTTAAAGAAATTTAACAATGTTAAACATTTAGCCTAAATAATTTTTAACAGATACGCGTTGACAGTGAATTCATATTTTGGCATTGCATACAGTGAAATGATTGTGAATAAAAAAATGACACTGGTCATACTTGAGATTGGTAACATACTTACATATTAAATACAGATAAATAAAGGTTCATTCTGATCACATTCCTCAGATCTCACACACACTGCAGAGCTGTGATCTCTAGTTTAGAGCACTGACACTCTGATGTGAAAAGTCACATTACCAGCCACTGCTTTATCTGATCGGCTTTTGTTGGATTAAAATTTCACGTTCCATTGAGTTTGGAAAATTTTGCAAACCACAATCATCAGAATATCTCTTCTCTTGTCTCTGAAAATGTCCAGATTTTGAAATCATCCCGCGGACTCTCATTTTAAGTCAACTATTTGTTTACGGCACATTGAAAATATACATAACTGGAAATAACTGAGCCTTATTATTTCAAAACGGAAGTGCGTCACGAGGCTCAGTGAAAGTAGTCCAATCCAATACTCAAGAATTCAAGTACAGAGGAAGCTTTGTGAGTTTGATATCGAGAATGAATCAAATGCAGACTTGAGAGAATCGTCACAATAAGGCAAGCCTTCAAGCTTTAGCCAAAAATGCTTAATGGCTAATGCTAATACTTCTGGTTTGCCAGTCTGTGGGAAAGGAGACCAGAGGCCTTTTTTTTTTTTTTTTTTTGAATGGATGTCAAATGAGGAGAGGCTTACGCTAAATAAATAGCTTTTTAGAGGAAACAGCTTATCATTTAATGAATCGACAGTCTATCGCCTAATCTTCAACAAGTTTTACACTAAACCATATTTCTGGATGGAACTTTTTTTTTTAGTTTACACCGAAAAAATGCTGTTTTATAAGAGAAGTCACTGACTTTTCACAACAGGTGGGGTACAGCTTAAGACATTTCACATTCATTCCAATGGTATCCGTAAACAGTGATTGAGTGACATCAAGGCTGTAATCTGTAATTTGATTGGTTATTAAGGCACACATGATCCAAGCTGACCATTACACTTTCTCCAATAGTAAGTAACATCATGCCAAGAACTCTGCTCATATGTTTGCATAATGATGAAGTAAATGACCAAACTACCATTTCATCACATCAAGCCAAGCAATCGTTTAAATACATAAAAACTACTGTTGCTTTTAAAATCAAGAAAATTAATCTGACAGTTTAGGGTTCTGTTTCATGTTCTAATGGTGGGACAAGACCCGCCCACTTTTTAAAAACATTGATATAGGACCCACTCACATTTACCGTCTCTAATGGTCATTCCAAACGGGATATATCACCCTCCGAAGGGTACTTCTGAGTGAAAACAATCGTGGTCGCCATATTGAAGGGTCGTTCCAAACCGAAGTGCTCAGAACTGGCCACTTCAAAGGGCCCTTCGGAATGAAGGGTTTCAAAGGGTACAAATGTGTGATGAAGGCGCCTCCTTGATCGTTCTCGTTTTGAGCACTTCAGTTTGGAATGACCCTTCAATATGGCGGACAATATTAGGGCATTCCTCAAGTGGAATGCCCTAATAAATTAAACTCCATTATGTATTTAAGCATAGAGCCTTGACTTCCAATGCTGCTGCTTCCTCAAATCCATTCCACTTGAAAGTTATATTTTTCTTCACTCTAAAAAACGTTGGGCTGTTTACTGTACCCAATATCTGGGTTAAACATATTGGATTGCTTGTTGGGTTATTCATTGGGCTATTTCTGTAACAATGCAACCAGTTGGGTTAAACTTTTACATTTCAATGGTTGATCGGTGCAACTGAGAAGAAACAGTGCTAAGTTAATAATTACGGTATTTTACTGTAATGTAGAAATGTGGTATTGTTTTTACAGTATGTGGTGCTAAAGCTACAGTGGCATCTAACAGTGAAATGCTTCTTCCAGGTTTTGTTAAGGTTATTACTGCTTTAAAGCTCTCCTTGGGTCAGAATAGAAAAAAAAACTAATAGGTTAAAATAGGCTAATACAAAGCATAAAATATACTTCAGTTGTGACACAAACAGCCTTTCAAATTATACTCCATTTGGTGTCTGACACATGCACACTAGAAAGCTTCATTCTAGTGCCTGTTGTATTTCTCCCCAGAAGTTACGAGCAATAAAAACATCTTTGTACTGGTTTAAACTAGAGTTACAGTATCTCTTAACTCCAGACAATGCTGGCATCTGTTGTTGCTATCTCCAGCTTATCCACACATTCTCTTCCAGTGTATGTTATCTAAATGCTTAAGCCCAAAGTATATCTCGGTTTTATGCCTGCTAGGATGTGGTCATGTTTATTTGTTCTATGTGTGTACATTTGATGTAATAGCTAGGCTACTGGTTAATAATCAGCTAGCTTTAAATGCAGTCATGCAAGTCTGACATCCTATAATTAGTTTGTTTAGTTTCAAGCTAGTCTCATGGCCCCAGCTGTCTTGTATCAAACGCTTGCTTTACCAAAACATTTATCAATTGTGTTTCCCTTCTGTCATTCACATATTTCTTCATAACAGCCTGTCGAAAATTGTAAACCTGATTTAAATCATACGATTATATTTGTATTCTTTATTTTGTTGTTTTCAGATTTCAAGCTGTTCTTGCACTTTGTTGGAAAGACGCTTTTCTGTGCACACACACTTGAAGCAGCGCACAGAAACCCATCTGCCAAACAGCACCATTGTGTTCTCTTTCTATAGCTTTTATAGTTTATTTATATGTTTAATTTATAAAGTGAAGACTATGCAGTCTTTTTTATTTTACATTTGATTAGTTTATTCAATTTCTGTAGTATTATTTACTTCTGTTAGGTAGACCTACCTATTTTGTATCTTTGTTCTGTTGCATTTATTCGTCCTATTGTTTGTAGCTTCTTTGTTTTAACTTTCTTACTGATTCTTTAATTGCCTTCGGTAAGCTTTAGGAAGTTTTTACTTAGGCCTAGGTATATCAGGCCATATTATTTTGTCTGTGATATCAAAATTTGTATCAGAAATTATGAAAATCCCCTGGAATCTAAAATGTTGGTATAATAACAACCATATTTCCAATCTATGATATATATCATTATCAAGAAATAAAATTAAAGTCAAAGTCAATAAAAGTGTGTTGGCTTTATTCTTTATATTTTATTATTCTTCATTATTCTTAAATGAAGTCTACATACAATCATAAATATATATATATATATATAGGCTGACATAAAAGTGCTAGAAACTTGTGCAGTCACTGTCACAGGTGCATCCTGTAGGTTTAGCTGGTTGACAAACTGAGAGAGCTGATGTTCAGATCAGGTGGAAGAGTTTGAGAGCCGCAGTGGAGATGATCGTGTAGATCAGAAGTCCAGGCAGCCCCACGATCCCAATAGGTGAAAGAGATGCTGCAGTAGAATTATAAGTTGTGGGGTTGCTGGTTGTGCCGCTGGTTGTGGTGCTGGTTGTGGTGCTGGTTGTGTTGCTGTTTGTGCCGCTGGTAAGGCCATAGCTTGCAACCATTACAGCAACTAGCAGTAGTAGTATTTGGGTTTTAGAAGCCATATTCAGGTCCTTCGCTATTTAGATAGTGAAAATAATTAAATTAAATTATAATTTCCCACCTTTTTAGATGTTTAAAATCTATTTCTATATTAATACATTTAATACAGTCACTTAGAAAACATAGTCATGTTTACCGTTTGTGAGTGTTGATCCTTCTCTGTCTGTCGATTCTCTAGATGGATGCTCGCGTGAATGCCAGAGGTGAGCTTTGGCTTTTATTTAAATATCATGCATTAATGAGGCGGAGACTGTGATATAACTGCAGGATGGAACTGAATGCATTTATTATTATTATTATTTGTATAATATCTTCCACTTAAAGGGATAGTTCACCCAAAAATGAAAATGATGTCATCATTTACATTATGTCCTTCCAAACGTATATGACTTTTTCTTTCTTCTGTAGAAAACCAAAATATATATTTTCGTGAACTTTGGATCCCATTGACTACCACTGTATTGACAACAACAACAACAAAAAGTTTTTCAAGACATCTTGTTTTGTGCTCCACAGAATAAAATAATTCTTGCAGGTCTGGAAACACATGATGGTGAATAAAAGACACAACATTTCTGAATTACACTTGAATAAACTGTCAGATCAATTTTCTTGATTTTAAAAGCAACAGTAGTTTTATGTATGTAAACAATAGGGCTTGATGTGATGAAATGGTAGTCTTTCACATCAATTTGGTGTTTTAGCCAGCAATACAATACATATTAGTAATAATAATCAAGACATTTATTTTCTAGATTTTCAGGGAACAGCTTTTTAAGGTTTATTCTATCTGCAAAGTATAGAAGCCCATTTCCGCCACTGAATAAAAAATGAATAAATCTCACAATCCTGTGAGATTTTTTTTTTCTCAGAATTGTGTGAAAGAAGCTCGTAATTGTGAGCTAAAAAAGTCATAATTGCAATATTTAATTCTGACTTTATAACTCACAACAACTATTATAAAAAAAAAAATCACAATAATAAAAAAGTAAAAAATCATAAATATATAAAAAAACAGAAATATAAAAAAAAAAGCACAATTCTGACATAATAACTTCATTTACCTTTATTTTTTTTTTCTTTTTATTTTTTTAGTGGTGGAAACAATCTTCGACAGTCATGCAAATTTTACTAGGTGTAAAGTTTTGCATCCGCTGGAAGAAGTTCTGTCACTATAGGAATTGGTTAGTCATGGGTTTGTTGTTAATCTGGATGAACAAAGACAAAGTTTAACCTGCCAGGAATAAGAAATTTGCATATCAGGTTAATGATCATACCCATGAAATTTTTGAAAGTCAACACACCGTGTCATGTTGATTTATATGCCATATATACCAAATCTTGTCAGGCATATTTAGAAGAAGAATCAACAGATGACTCTCTGTTTAAGCCCGCCAATACTAATTAAATGTAATTTTAAATCTTTATACAGTGTGAATATCCTTCAAACCACTAGGTTTCACCCATTTGTCAGAATGGTGTTTAAGTTTTTTAAGCAAGTGAAAATCTTTTAAAATAAAATAAAATTTGGTATGATCACACATTCTTTTTCTATTTTTTTTTTTTTTTTTTTTTTGAAGTACAGGTCAGAATAAATACATTTCATATCTGTTGCTCTGTATGACGTTTTGCCAAAAAAAAAAAAAAAAAAAAAGAGAAAAATATTGTTCCCATCATCGTTTCTAGTACTGGTCTATATCATCAAATTAGTTTTAATCAAAATCTGTACTGAATGACAATTTTACAGGTTGGAACTATTTCACCCGTATTTTGACAATTTATTCTCACAAACGTTATTTAAAACATGAAATTGCATTGAATATTTTTTTTTTCCATGCCTATAAAATCACTTTTATACATTTGATTTGATGCAGACACCAAAATTATGTCTCATATTTGACCCTAAAACAACAACTGTGTGCTCAGTTTTTACTTCTCTCTATCACAGTTTATTTTTTTGATAAATGGGCTCAGTTCATGAAGTCTGCTGCAGAGTCAATAATCTTGAACAGATGAACGCAAAGAACAGTGCTTTTTAAAGTCAGAGTGGCAAGGAAAACTTCCTAAGTAGATGAAGAAGAACCAAGACTCTGATTGGGGAAGCCTCTCTTTATATTTAAACAAACTGCAGAGAAAATATGTAATATCAGAGTGCTGGTGCCAACTGCTTATTTTATCCCCTTGTTTTTTTGTTCAAGCTTCAAAGAGACCCAATGTTACCTGTAAGCCCATTAACAACAACATGCTTTTGTTTCTTATAAATATGTTTATACAAATGCATGCAAACATATTGAGAGGAAAGAGCTAATGTAAATCATCTTTTAAAAAGGATGCAGTATGTATTTATATGTCTATGGTACGAATTACGTGTGCAGATGGAGCTCACGCAAACCATTAGAATCGTGGTTTACGAGTGACGCAATGTCACCTGGAAGCCCATTAACAACAATGTGCTTTTGTTTCTTATAAAAATGTTTATACAAATGCATGCAAATAAATTAAGAGGAAAATACAACTGTACTTTATCTTAGGAGATAGAAATAAGCAGGGCCAGGGTGCGACACACAATGTATTTTCTGAAGTAAGGTATGCATGTTTTATTCTTAGATTTGTCTTTGAGAATTTGTCTTGTATTGATTATCTTTGAAATGATTATGTAACTGGCATAATACATTTTACCTGACTAATAAGTTGCTGCATTTGAATTCATCCTGATTTTCTCTGATATTATTGACTAGTAGATTAATTTAAATCCATGTTACTGTAAATCTGTGTCCAGTTTATTACCGGACTGAAGTCCATTTAACACGCAGCACACTGACTGAGATTTTAGAGATCCGACTAACAACTTGGCTCTATGTTAGGTGTACGTACATAGACTGTAAATGCTAAAAATGGTATTTCCGTTGAGGACTCGACCAACCTAAATAGGATGAGCCTTACCTCTCTCTATTGTAATTAATTTACTTTAAGTGTATATCCTACTGAGAACAAAAAACTAAAAAATAATAAATAAATAAATTTGTGAATTTAGCATTTTTTTCATGTCACTACATTGTTTAGACTTAGAGCATAAGAAAAAATGGGAAAATAACATTTTTGAACAATTATATTTTATTTATACAGTATGTTATGCTATGTCCTCTGTATAGGACATCAGGACTCAGTATTTCTAAAAAAGAAATAAATAAATAAATAAAATAAAAAACATGAAAAGGCAAAAACAAAAGATTTTTTTTTTTTTTTTTTTTTTAAATCACCAATCAATTTTCAGGATGATTCTCAACTATGTTATAAAAGATATATCAAAATGATTTGATATACAGTACCATTTTACTTTATGCAATATGTGTGTAAAATTTCCATAAACTGGGTTTCATATTAAACACGCTGTTATCTATACACTGTACCTGATTTGCATATGAATGTGCTGTTGGGACAGCATGTTGAAAAAGAAGTGTAATTTACATAATAATATATAATATTTCATGAGAATTTTGATATATAATTTATTTTCCTATTCATTTGTTGTGTCTAATGTTAATGTATAATAAACATGTTTTTAGTCCTGCTGTCATCAACATCCTGTTTCATAACAGAAAGTCATATTTTGGTTTGAAACCCCATAACATTTGCCTGAGATGTTGATTTATGATAAACAATTAGAAAATTAATCAGATTTAAATGATCATTACAAAATATTATCATATTTCCAAATCACTAAATTGATGTCAGCCATGTTTAAAGACCAAGCAGAGGTAGTTCATGCTGAAACTTCCAAACATTTGGTGTCTCTGAAAAGCCCTGAATGTGCTCTGTACAGGACATCCAGACTTAACTGTGACATGTGAAGTCTCAGAGAAATTCACTAAAATATGTCTGCTACAGAGACAAAAACTCCAGGAAACTACACCAAAACTACTATAATAATTGGTCAGCTTATTACCTTTAGATTAGATCTGTCTAGTGACCGAGACTGGCGAGTTTGTGATTGTGGGCCCAAGAGGATAATCAAATGTTTAGAAAATTATTATATAGATGACTGATTAATTAATTTACAACCTAACTTCAAGGTCATAATAAAACAGAGTCAGATAGGAGTTTAATTGAAACTAAATTACTTTGCACATCAAAAAGACCGAACATGCACAACTAAGAGTACTGTTTTCATGATTATCAGTACAATTGTATGAAAAACTGATTTTATACCGTTCCATAATAGTTCCATACAAAGATCATAGCACAACACACAGCTTGGTTTCGCTAATTATTCACTGCTTTTTAATCAATCGACTGATTCAGTTATTTATTACATACATATTTTCTTTCTATTTTTCACAAGAACTTTCATTTTGGGGTTGAATTAACTTGTTAAAAACCATTGATTTGAAGAAATGATTCTGTGTTTTTGACAAAACCAGTAAAAGAGATACTCATTTATCAACTGGCGTTTACATACAAAGATAAACATACCATTCAAATTCACAGTCTTTCTCACACACACACACACACACACACACACACACACACACACACACACACACATGCACACAGCAACAGCAGAGGAATAAATACTCCATTTGAACCCTGAAAGGATTTTTTGCTCTTCAGTTTTTTATAATAAAAAATCCATGATGATGCAAACCTAATTTAAAATCTTCCTGATTTTAAAACAGGGAAAACAAATGGGGATAAAAGTAAAGTCAAACCAGTCAGAAAGGGACTGTTGTGGGACACAAGCCAAAGCTGGAGTGAAACCTGGCAAACACAATTTATTCAAATAAACGTTTAAGCATGAAAAACTAAATCTTTTCATTCACTGTCATTGTTTCTGTTGTAAAAGATCAGTTGAATTAATGTTTAAATGATTCACTCATAAAAAAACCCCACGTGTTTTATATAATTATTTGAATATATTTGAAATGTCATTTATTCCTCTAATGGCAAAGCTTTACTGTCACTTTTGGTCATGTTAATGCATCCCTGTTAAATGTAAGTATTTATTTCCAAAAAAAAAAAAAAAAAAACTATTTTTTTTTCAATGAAGTGAAAGTGAAATTTCAGTTGAAAAACTTTAGTATTTTTGTATTATTTTGGTATTTTGCAATGTTATTTTAGTTTTGAGATACTATTTTTATTAATATTTTGAATTTGCTTTTATTTTTATATTTTCATTTTAATTTAAAAGTTTAAGTAATTTCGTTTTTGTCATTTTTTTTAAATGTCTATATTTTTTCATAAACTATTATTTCATTTTATTTTAGTAAAGCAAGCTAAATTAAAGAAAATAAAAAAACAATTTGAAGAAATACATTTTTTTAATATTTGATTTTATTGCAGTTAACGTTTATTACAAGTAACAAACTTTTATGTTTTTAATTGTAGTTTTGGTTAACTATAATATAATATTTCTGCTTTCACACTAAAGGTTGAGATTTTAAACACTTACCGTTCTCATCCACGGCGAGGACACTGGCTCCTTTACCCAGCAGCTCCTGTACGACCACCATCAGTCCGTTACCAGCAGCGATGTGCAGCGGCCTGAGACACGACACAGAGAGAAGAAAATATCACTAAGAGGATTTTTTATTTATTTTTTTATCCACGAGCAGCAGGAGGAATTGACTTTGTGCTCAAGCAGCTCACCTTCCATGCTTGTTTTTTGAGTTTCTGTAGTTT
This sequence comes from Cyprinus carpio, assembly GCF_018340385.1. NCBI lineage: Eukaryota > Metazoa > Chordata > Actinopteri > Cypriniformes > Cyprinidae > Cyprinus > Cyprinus carpio. The sequence continues at coordinate 6,812,870 of NC_056590.1, forward strand.
GTCTGGTCTACAGCAGACTGTCATCTTTGATATAAATCAGTGTGTGAGTGTGTGTTTGGTACCTTACTGCAGGCCAGATGCAGTGCTGTGTTTCTGTGAGCGTCCTGTAATGTCAAATCAGCTTTAGCGCTGCTCACCAGCACCTCTGCACAAACACAATCAACACCTCACACTGATATCAGATCTGACATGATTACATACACATAACAATAACAACACATCTGGTGTAATGACACAGACATATGAAGGAAACTCTAGCGCCACCTTGAGCCACAGCAACGCAATAACACAAAAAAGTCTCTACATTGAATGTTGTCTACCAGTGTTGTTGTTGTTTCCCAAGTATCAGAACTATTTAAAAAATTTATTTTTTTGTCATTGAAATAAAGGTAAATAAGAAAAATAAAATAAAATAAAAAACTAAATATACTAAAACCTCAATGAACAAAAAAAATTAAAACTAAATAGAAATAAAAAAAAACAAAACTAGTTAAAATGACAAAAGCACATAAAAATATAGCTACAAGCAGTGATATGGGGCCAAGCACCAAAGGTGCGTCAAGCGCTCCATGTGATCAGTGTACGCTGCGTCCTGCGGGACACACAAAACACATCTACTCAACAATATACTGTAGTGCTGGTCTAAAACATCTGATCCTTGAGGAAAGCCACACACACAGAGTGATTTTTACACACACACACACACACACACACACACACACTGACACAAACATGCTTTTAGTTGTTTAAGAAGACTTTGAAGAACTATAAAATTTATGTTTCAGGTTCAGGAAATGTCTGTCAGCAGAATAATTATATAATTAATTTTACCTCATCTCTCAGTTTTTGTTAGGTAAATAACTAAAAATAAACTAAAACTTCACATAAATTAAAAAAACAACTCATTTAAAATTTAGATTTTGTTCAAAGAAACAAATAGATAAAAATTACAAATAAATATCTAAATAAAATACTCAATAAACATCATACAGTTCCAAGTTCAGAAGTGTCGTCTTGAGTGCCGTCCTGCCCCATTTATCTCTGGCCTCCACACTGGCTCCTTCACTCAACAGAAGATACACACAATCTGTGTGTCCACCCAGAACCGCCAACATCAGAGGAGTCCTGACCACACACACACACACACACACACACACACACACACACAATCAGATTAACAATCTCACAATCATTAAACCATATTTCTGAGATAGAGCAGTCCTGAAACTCACTGTCCCTTCCCATCACGGATGCTGACAGTTTGCTGGTCGGTGTTGTGGATGAGCAAACGCAGACACTCAGAGTGATTGTTAATGGCTGCAGACAGACACAAAAATACACAATGAAATGAAGAAGATATTTTTCAATTTTGAAAGACATTAATACTTTAATATAGCAAGGATGCATTAAAATGATCAAATGTGACTGTAAAGGCTTATATCTGAATGTTTTGTGTAGTAGCTTGTGTAAGGAATTTAATTTGAACATTTTTAATTTTACCTATACATTGCATATCAAATTATACAATTTAAAGTATATATAAAGTATGATATATTAAAATAATAAAAATAATAATAAAATCGGAGTGTCTATTTACACTAAGTGCAATTATGTCGCCTTGTTGGCAGAGACACCAGCTACATCCACCAACGTGTGACTATAATCGAATGGCTAATCAACATTACAAAAGACGGTCACCAATTGTCAGAGTCAGTGACGTAGATGATAAAGCGTGTGTAATGCTCCTTTTGACGCGATCGACCCGGGTTCGAATCTGCCTTATGGCGAACTTTTTTTTCAAATTCCATTATCCCCACACCTCAGAAAAGCATTATTTTTAAAGTAAAAATAATCAAAAAGTTGAAAATAAAGTATCGGTAGGGTTAGGGTAGGTCTAGGGCTTTTGTCCCAATAAGGTGGCCATAAATATATTTGAATTAAATCAATATTTATTTTAAATAAATCAATAAGTTATTACTGCATACTGTTTTATAATGTATTACAATGCTGAGGTGCAGATAATTGCCACTATTTGAAATAAGTAATTAGCAGACTACCCTGTTATAACATTAACATCTACTATTTGCACTTAGTGTAAATAGCATAATCACTAAAAAAAACTGCTATTTTCACTTAGTGTAAATAGCATAATCACTAAAAAAAACTGCTATTTGCACTTAGTGTAAATAGGCTCTATCGTACAATTGTGTGATTGCAACAGTGATAAAAAGCAGTTGCAAATGTTGACAAAATAAATAAATAACATATAAAAACACTATTTTTCTACCAAATTATATGTAATATCTAATTATTATATTAGTATTTAAATTCCATTGGAAAGGTTTCCGTGACCTCTTCCGAGATCTCGGCATAAAGTCTCACGATTTATTTCCAGAACATGATGCATGATGGAATACACTAGACTCGAATAGCGCTCCGGAGCGGTATTCAAGATAGTGTGGATTTAGTGTGCATTAAGGGCACTGCGCTTTGGTGTTTTTAAGATCTGGGACAGTCTTGCGCACTTACTTCCAGTCGCACGAATGCACTTTCAATTGGTCCAGACTGCAAGTGTGGGTATTTGGACAAGACATAAGACAAGAATGACAGAGAGAACCGGGCTTGTATCTAACAATTAACTCTGAGCTAAGACAGGTGCAAAAAATGAGTGCTGATGAGAGCCGGAAGAGGATTATGGGAATGAAGTCCTTGATGGAGTGGCAGTAGTCTGGGATGGATCAAGGGCACTCCAGCTGGTGACTACATTAGTTGTTCTAATTAGATCAAGTTTCACATGCACTAGATGCTAACTGTTGATCAATACTATATATATATATATATATATATATATATATATATATATATATATATATATATATATATATATATATATTTATATATATGGGTAAAGTTTTTCCTTTTTTCCACATCTCTCATATTGTTTATTTTTTATAGATGGTAGTTTTGTATATTTTTTTTATAGATGGTAGTTTTATTTCTTTACAGAATAAGTAAAGAAATACTGAATATGATATACATATATGTATGGTGTACAGTGAAAAGGGAATTATGAGGAAAAATGCAAAGGAATGTGCAAAACAGGAGGCATAATAATAAGCATTGTAAATGCAGGTTTTTTTTTTTAGAACACACACACACACACTTTCACTTTTCACACACACACATATATGTGTGTGTGTGTGTGTGTGTGTGTGTGTGTGTGTGTGTGTGTGTGTGTGTGAAAAGTGAAAGTGTGTGTGTTCTAAAAAAAAATAAAAAACCTGTCCCCACTGCACTTTTACAATGCTTATTATTATGTCTCCTGTTTTGCACATTCCTTTGCATTTTTTCTCATAATTCTCTTTTCACTGTATCACTGTACTTCTTCCGTATAATGCATCTATTTTGTTTATACCTCTCTCTTTTGCACCTTGTATTTACAACCACTTCCATTGAGATGGTCTCTGCTTCTGTACCTCAAACTTTGCGTTCCATAAAAATCTTATTGTATACACACACACACTTATACATGTATATATTTATATATTATATTTATTTACAAACATATTGCTAATTGCATTTCTGTTAGATGCTAACTGCATTTCAATGACTCTGTACTTGTACTCTCCACAATAACAATTAATATGAATTTAATCAAATCAAATCTAATCTAATGCTCTGTGGCTTAATACTTCAATCTTGTTATCTATTTTTTTTTTCTCCCACCATCCAGTTTATATGTGTTGTTTATCTTATTTTGATTCAAAATATCTGCTTTTCGCACTGAAATATGAAGAACAAATCCAGCAAAGCTGCTAATGCGTCATTTTCTTATCAGCGGCTTGCTCTTTTTCACTGTGACTCTTCGGTCCTCAGAGAGCCCAGACATGCAAACGGAGACATCAACCGACAATGCAGCTCTTAAATCTAAACTTTTATTGTTACTACACAATTAGATTGCAGAGCTAATACACTCCGAATTGCAAAGTGTACTGGGTGATTATCTATTGACCATTGACAGTTTTAGCTGCAAGCTGTGAAAGCGGAGCTTACTAACATTATGGTCACAATGCAGACTGAAATGACGGCTCTGAAAAATACAATCAAGGAATGGAACAATAATTATCGACCTGCTCTGACGATGTCACCATGATTCAAGAGAAAGTGGACTTTCTCTCTCCGAGGTTGGAAGATAAATGTGAGGGCCTTGAATTAAAGTCACGCCAAAATTATATCATAATCGTGGCCTGAGGATACACCTGCCACCAGTACTCTCCAAGCTACTCAGGGATGCACTTCACCTCGATAAAGATATCATTTTGGACACATCTCATCGTTCATTGCAGCCTAAATCTAAACCACATGAGCAGCCACATGCCATCATTGCCAAGCTGCACCAGCACTCGGACTGTTTTTACATTCGGTGATAAGCAGACAGACTTAGACTTCACTTCTAAGGTAGCTTGTGCCCGCATGACATTTGGGGATGTACGTCTGCAGCTACAGGGGATTCCTGGAATCAAGTTTGGATTTCTGCATCCAGCCCATCTGTGTGTCACATATGTTGACTTCAGAGAATCCAGCCCGATCTCACGGCAATTCGTACATATTTTACGAGGTGGCATCAGTTAAATTGTCCAGGGGCCAGATGCATAAACAAGACTGTGTCTAAAGAGCTAGTTTGACCAACTAACAGTTAGCCAAGAGATAATCAGTCTCACTTTTCTGATTAAAATTAGGCCAATTTAAATTTTTTGGAACTGACTTTAAACAGTTATGACCAGTCTAGAAGAAAACAAATTAGATGGCTAACTTTTTAAAGGGGTCCTTTTATGGTTTTTCACTTTTTCTACTTTAGTTAGTCTGTAATCTTGCTGTTAAAAAATAAAAAAAAACTAAAAAATCACAAAGCACAAATCAAAATTAAAAATTTAAATAAACAAAAAAAAATAAACAAAAATCCAAAAACTACAACGAACGACTCGTTTGGACTACAACAATTTTCCGGGATTTGTGATATCACAAATATCGACGAATGGGACGAGACGAGACCTGGTTGAGCTGCACTAGAGAAGACAACGAGTGTTATCACTGTGTCGGAGACACGCTAGCTTTCCCGAGGCAGATGAGCTTAGAGTGGTTACAATCATCCGGGTTTAAATCGTGCTCAAATTAATTTGATTTTGACGCAATATTTACACTGAAGCTTATACATAAGATTAATTTCCTTTTTGTAAGGAAAGCTTAAGAGCCAGTTGCGCTCGTGCCAGGATGGATTTGCTATTTACAAGGCGGAATTTGACAAGCGCAAAGACAGAACGCGTCTCTGAGATGAAACGATGCTGCTCGTGTGCGAGCAAATAGATAGCCTAATTCTGATACATGCGATGACTATCCATTATGACATGTAGGCATTTTTATAATTAGCCTACAAAAAAATCTTATGCATTGCAATCCTTTTATTTTTAATATTTGGCATGTTTGTGTGGAGCTGTGCGTCCCTGTGTTTAATAAGCAGCGTGTACGCGCGTTGTGGACCCGCCTATACTAACACGCTCTTTAAATAACAAAGAAAAAACATTGCACCAGACTTTAGACCAGGTTTGAGTTGGTCTATGGCGCAGTCTATTTTCAGCTCCTAAAAATAGCAATGCGCCAGAACACACCTGAACACACCTCTTTTTTAGACCAGCACGCCCATGGGCGCACAAATGGACGCTAATGCATTTGCTAATTAAACGACGTGGCGCTGGACTGAAACTAGCACACTTGCGCTGCGCCTTGCGTCGCATTGCGCCGGGTGTATGATAGGGCACAAATATTTTAATGTACAACGTGGTTGCCTCTGCAGAGGCCCATTTACATTTGCCAGAATTGACAAGTTAAAGCCGTCATTGATGTTTGCAGTGCTAAATTTGACTGGAATTTCATCAGTTATGGCTTGTCAGATCTAGCATTCTGTCCATTTTAAATCCGACACAGAGATAAAGTTGTGCAGTTGCATTTATTTAATTCATTTATAATATTTATTGAAAAAAAAAAAAAAAAAAAAAAAGCTGACACACAGAGCTGGGCAGATTACTAAAAAAAAGTAGTCTGATACTGATTCCAAATTACATGCCAAAAATTGTAATTAGTTATGTAATCAATTGCATTACATATTTTACATAGGCTATGTATGCACATTACATATTTTACATAGGCTATGTATGCACATTACATATTTTACATATGCAAGCACATTACATATTTTAGGTAATGTATTCAAACTACTTTTTGATTACTTTTGAGCTAACTCGTTTATCACTGATTTATATAGGACTATCGTACCTTACTGATATAAAAATACAAAGAAAAAAAATATTCCATTTGTTGTTATTAACAGTATTAAATGCATTTAACATTTAATTACGTCAAGGTTTCCCATGGGGTTTGTGAAGGAACTGCAGGGGGTTTATCAGTTTAATGAAAAGCTAATAATGAATTAAACCATAAGAATGTAAAACTAAATAATTTTAACATTGCAACAATCAAAATGCTTACTAAAAAAAAGATAACGTATCCATTACAAATCTGTAGGTTTAGCTGGTTGACAAACTGAGAGAACCAATTTTAAGATCATGAGAAAGAGTTTGAGAGCCGCAGTGGAGATGATAATTCAAATCAGAACCACAATCACAACAACTAAAACAAATACTTCAAAAAGAATCATAAGTAGATTTGGTGCTGTAGGTTGTGCAGTTGGCTGTGGTGCTGTTTGTGCTGTGATTGCGCCGCTGGTTGTGCTGTTGATTGCGCCGCTGGTTGTGCCGCTGGTTGTGGTGCTGTTTGTGCCGCTGATTGTGCCGTTGGTTGTGGTGATGGTTGTGCTGTTGATTGTGCCGTTGGTTGTGGTGATGGTTGTGCTGTTGATTGTGCCGCTGGTTGTGGTGCTGTCTGTGCCGCTGGTAAGGCCATACCTTGCAACCATTACAGCCACTAGCAGTAGTAGTACTGGAGTTTTAGAAGCCATATTCAGGTCTTTCGCTATTTAGATGTGACAAACAATGAAATAAAATTGTAATATTACAATAAATTATAATATTTCATATTTAATATAAATGTTTTAAAATACAAAATCTAAAAAAATAAAAAATAACAAAAAAAAAACATCAAATTAATATATGCATATATATTTATATATATATATATATATATATATGCATATATATTTATATATATATATATATATATATATATATATATACATATATATATATATATATATATATATAGAGCTGTAAAAAAAAAATTATGTAAAATATATGGTCAAAAAAACTGCAGCTGTGGTTGCCGGAATTTTACCGTAAAAAATATGGTAGCAACATTTGAGGTTTTACGGTTTTAACTTAAATTTACAGTTAAAAAATATCATTTTATTAACTGATATAATGTTAATATACCAACCTATTGAAGTACTGAAATCTGTTTTGTACCTTTTTAATATACTGATAACCACCAAATGCAGGTGGTGATGAGAAAGTCACATGATGAACCAAAGAACAAGCAGCTTTTAATTAATAACATATAAAGCAAGTGCACACTGTCATTTACACAAACACTAACACCATCATGGTAACAAACATGAAACTGAAATAATGCAATACACACTCATTTAACAACATTAGGTTCACACACAACCCTAATATATAAAACTGATAAGAAAAAATCTAAGAAGAAACATAGTTATTTCAACAAAAAAAAAAAACATCAAATTTAAAATGCAAAGCAAGGAATTCTGGAAATGTCAATTTACGGATATTCACTGTAAATTATATGGTCTTTTTCACATTATATGGTTTCTTTTTTCATATATATATATATATATATATATATATATATTATATATAATATATATAATATATATTATATAATATAAATATATATATATATATATAATAAAATGGTCATATTTACCGTTTGCGATGGTTGATCGTTCTCTGTCTGTCGATTCTGTAGATGGATGTGTGAATGCCAGAGGTGAGCTTTGGCTTTTATTTGAATATTATACATTAAATCAACACCCTTGCAAGAGGTGGAGACTGTGATATAAATGCAGGATGGAAGTGAATTCATTGTTTATTATTATTATTTGTATAGTCTCTTCTCCTTAAAGGGATAGTTCACCCAAAAATGAAAATTCTGTCATCATTTACTCACCCCCATGCCCCCATTGTTTTGTGTTCCACAGAAAAAGTAAGTCATACAGCTCTGGAAAAACATGAGGTTGAAAAAAATGATGACAGAACTTTCATTTCTGAATCACACTTGAATAAATTGTCAGATTATTTTAAAAGCAACAGTAATTTTTATTTATGCATCTAAACAGTAGGATTTGATGTGATGAAATGGTGGTCTTTCACATCAATTTGGCGTTTCAGCCAGCAATACAATACATATTTACTTTCTAGATTTCCAGGTTAGTCATAATTTGGTTGTTAATCTGGACGATCTATGTTAAAGTAAAATCTAATAGAAGGAAGAAAGTTTGCATATCAGGTGAATGATGATACCCATAACATCTTTGAAGGCCAACACACAGAGTCATGTTGTTCTTTGGTTGTTCATTAATTCTTTTAAAACAACTGTGGGCTCAGTTTTGACTTCTCTCTGATTGTTAAGTAGTTTATCTAATTACTTGGATAGGATGCAACAATGCAGGTCTGCTAATGAGTCAATGATCTTAATAGAACAGTGATTAATAGTAACTACTTACAGAGTAATAGTGATTTTTAGCAGTCAGGTTTGTTCTATGCAATTGTTAGATAAAAAACACAGACAGACACAGGCACAGACACACACACACACACACAGCATCAGTTAGGGTTGAAAGTATTGTTGCCAAACATACAAAATGCCAGAAACATATTAAACAATGCAACAATGATCCTATTCTAGACTCTTCAGAAAAAGCTCATTCAAACAAAAAAAAATACAAAAAAAGTGCCTGTAGGTATGTATTTATATGGCTATGGTATGAAGTATGAAGAACATGCCTGTGCAGATGGAGCTCACGTCAACCAAAAGAATCGAGTGAGTGATGCAATGTTACCTGGAAGTCCATTAACAACAATGTGCTATTTTGAGTTGCGTTGTCTAAATTTCATCAGCAGGTTCTCCTTAAAACCTTTTTATGGACAAATTTAGATGTAATGATTAAGTTCAATCAGGACCACTTCCATCAAGTATATTTATGGTTAGATGTTTCTCTCTCTCTCTCTCTCTCTCTCTCTCTCTCTCTCTCTCTCTCTCTCTACATGATTTAGTAGGAATATAATAGGATTTATTTTAAGTTTTTGATAAATCTGGTAATTTTTTATTTATTTTTTTGTCTTATGAACAAACTTGTCTGTTCATAATTGTCCCATAACCTTTAAAGAACATAATGCAGTGCTCAAAGCAGTTCTTACTCAACATGACTAAAATGTCATTTAATTTTACAGTGGTACAGAATAACCTGATCTGACCTTTAGGAGAATTAGGAATTAGTATATTTAACAAAAAAGTTTTTTAATTCTATAATTTGCAGCCCACTATTTTTTAAGTTCTTAAGTGAAATTGAAGAAAAGTGACATTTTTGAAATATTATGATAAGGTTTTCCTCTGTATTAGTTTAATGTTATCTTTTTTATTCTTTTATATTAATTTCTATTATATTTATTTCATTACTTATTTATTTTGTGTTTAATTTTGTTTGTGAAACTTTACATGCAGATTTGATGTCATTTTCTTCCTGTAGAGGTTCTAACTGTTCTGTTTATTTTTTGATGCATGATAAAAAATAATAATCTGCTTTTGTTTATTATGCAGATTTTTAATACAAATGCATGCAAATTTATTAAGAGGAAAGTGCTAATGTAAATGATCTCCAAAAAAAGAGGCAGTATGTATTTATATGTCTATGGTATTAAGTCAACCAGAAGAGCTCCCTGTGTACAGTGGATGGAGCTCACTTCAACCAACAGAATTGTATCTACAAATTAATCAAGCTCTACAGATATTACATACATAAGACCAAAATTTAACTTCCTTAGGTCTAGAGCTGAAAATATGTAAAACGAAGTGAATTCTAGCTATTATTATTATTTTTTGCATTAGAGAAAAGGAACTGCGAATAGAAATTCTTTAACTGCTCCCAATATCAATGGTGTCAAGTGCACAGATCCTAAGTCACAGCTTTTTAAACAAACATTTACACATTTGTGTTTGATAAACACAATTGCAATAATTTTATTGAGAAGGTTCAATCTCATGTACCAGTTATTGAAAGCTTTCTGTGATGCTAATTTGACTACTGAGGAAGTCTGAATATCTCTTCATTCAGAATCTCTAGGCAGTGATGGGTTATCTGCTGACTTTCATTTTTGTGAATTAAGTAAACATCCATAGCTTTGTATGTAGAATGAATTTATTAATCTGAAATGAACAAAAACATCAATCACACTTTTAATAACTGGCATCCAATTACATTCCTGAATATCGATTATAAAATTTTAGCCTTGGTATTTGCTAATAGATTAAAGGTTAGCCAGTTAACCAACTTAACCAGTTGGTTGTTGAGACACAATCTGGTTTTATAAAAGGTATAGGCACATCATTAGCAATATACAACGTATTTTAGATCTTGTAAACTATATGCAGATTTTATACATTCTAAAGCTCTGATTCTTTTCCTAGATTTTAACAAAGCTATTGACTCCCTTGAGCATGGATTTCTTTTGCAAACTCTCAAGTTATTTGGTTTTGGTGACTTTTTTGTTAATGTTATTGAAAGATATTAGCAGCTTCATCTTAATTGGTTTTAATACTTCGAAGATAATTTTTATTAAACATGGTGTCAGACAGAGCTGTCCAGTTTCACCTTTAATATTATTTATTTATTTATTCATTTTAGTTACATAACTGTTATTAAGTATTATCCATGAACAAGCTTAAAAGGTATATCCATCTTTGATAGAGAAATTAAAGTCTCCCAGTCGGCTGAAGACACTACTCTTTTTTTTTCTTTTTTTTTTAAATAAAGGTCAGTTATCCAAAGCTATAAATGTAATTGAGCAGTTTTCATGTGCTTCTGTCCAAGTGTGAGAAAATGATGCTCCGTAAAAAAAATTATGACTTTCAATCAATGGTATCTCAGTAAAAGAGACTGTAAAGTATCTGGGTATTTGTTTAACAAAAAATTTAGCAGTTAGACAACAGCTACATTTTTTCTGGCAGGGTCGAAAAACCCAAAGCATCTTTAACCTTTGGCTCCAAAGAGACCTTTCCTTTTAAATTTTATATGGAAAAAAACTTTTAGTTTTTGCATATCTAACAAGATTTGAAAATAACATTTCTTACAATTACAAGCTCTTCATTTTGTTGAGCTCATGCTAGAAACAAATATTATTATTTTTGTGGGGAAGATTTATCTAGATAGGTATTTTCAACCGAAATCTGGACACAATTTAGATATAACCTGCAAACATATTTTAATATATCATGAATTAAAAATAATTTGATAATTTTATAGTAAATCTAATGCTTTTATACAGTATTTTTTATGTTTATAAGTGATTTTTTATGTTTATTGACTCTCTTGTACTGATAACAAAAAAGTGTAATTATACAATTATATTTGCTGATAAGTTAAAGCTAACTGAAAAGATACACTAACCCTGTAATGTATCTTCTATAACCAGTTTACATGTTTGATCGTATCGTATTTATTTGTAAGTCTTGTTTTATCTATAAATTTGTTTGTGAAGCATTCAATAAAAAAAAACAATGCAGTTTTGTTTATGCATGCAAATATATTGAGAGGAAAGTGCTAACGTAAAATATATATTTAAAAAAGGCTGCATGTTTTGTCTATGCGTATGTAGATGGTGCTCATATCAACCAATACAATCGCGGTTTACGAGTGACGTAATGTCACCTGGAAGTGCATTAACAATGCGCTTTTGTTTATTATAAATATTTTTTACAAATGCATGCAAATACTCTCCAGTCTCACGCGCATTTCAACCAGTTCACATACCACACCTTGCATTTATCACGCTGAGATGTAATTGATAACTTGTCCTGCTATATACAATTAATAGACGAAGCGCAGGCATACTGATGATTTCACAGCTGTCTCGTGCTACACAGAGTTAAATGCCACCTGCCAGCCAATCAGAAATTAGAATGTGGTTGTTTCCGGGTAAATTACGTGATCCCACTGTAAGCACGTTCGATGCGCGCGCACACGGAGTATAAGATGGAAGAGCGAGTCAAGATCCGATGAATGCTATAGGTAACCCCTTCAATTTTTCATTTCAACGCATTTTGATTTTACGATTCCTGAACGAAATCACTTGTTTGTGATCAAAGATAATGAGAGCTGATTTTTGGATTTTTGCCAGATTTGTGCTAAATTATTATTGACACAGTCAAAAAATCAACACCTGCTGCTGAATACTTAATTGATCCAAGAGGGAAATTTAGGCATCCAGTATCCTAGCTATACAATACAATACAACAATACAAGACATAGACAGTTGAAATATTAGAAAAATAAGTAAATCAAAAGAAATGGAGATTATATAAATATAAATATATATGCAAATATCAAAAAGAAAGATATAAACATACATAAGGTGCATTACATTTCAAATAAACTGCAAATTAACTGAGCATGGGAAGCTGTGCCAGAAGGGTAATATAGCCAGTAATCAGCGTTCCTGAAAAGTCTCTCCACCTCTCCTTCTATTGAAGGCATTGTACAAGCGTATGGCCTGGGGACAAATGATCTCCTCAAGCTGTTTGTGGAACAGGTAAGTGACCGCAGTCTGCCACTGAACAGGCTCCTCTGCCTGAAGAAGGTGTTGACGATTATCCACAATGACCAGAAATTTGTTCAAGGTCCTCCTCTCTGAGAGAGCCAGCCTTCCTCACCAGCCACTCAAGCCGCATGGTGTCCCTCTTTTTGGAAAAGCAGCCCCAGCTTACCACGGAGTAGAAGTTACTGGCAGATGTTGAAGGACCTCAGCCTCCTCAGAAAATAGAGCCTGCTTTGTCCTTTTCTATAGATGGCATTTGTGTTTTCTGTCCAGCGGCAGCCTCAGGTACTTGTAAGACCTGACCCTCTCTATGTAGATGGATTGCGGGTGAGGCCTGGGCCTTCTGAAGTCTACGACCATCTCTTTAGTCTTAAGCCTGAGACTGATCAAACAATCGTGGTGATTTCTGTGATCATGGCTCCTATATCGTATAGTGAGAGAGGTTCAAAGACAGCCATTGTCACAAACAGAAAATAAAAACCATAACCTCACATTCTGCTAATGCAACTACCACGGGAATCGAACCCATAACCTTTTGTGCTGCTAATGCAATGCTCTACCATTGAGCCACGAGAACCCAAGGAACACCTTTACTTTAAGCGAAATCGAATAATAATTTCCAACTAAATCCGTCTAAAATTAAGTTCGTTTTGGGAGTTCAAAAATGGTTTGCCAAAGCAAAATTTCCGGAAAAGTTCGTTCTGGCTGCAAAACACCTTCATACTACCATTGGTCTCTCAAAACTTGAGAGAATTGGACTATTTATTAATTGGATTATTTGAGTGGCTCCTCCCCTAACTCTAAACTTTTGACTAAACTTGAGAGCCCTGATTCAAATATTTTGAGAGGAAAATATTCTGACCTTAAAAGAGGGTGACCCCGAATAATCGAAGATTCGATGCTTGGATAGGAGGAGCCTGATTCGACTTACAATCTCACAGTCGAATATTCAAGGGGAGTTATGATCATGCCATTTTGTCTATATATGGGGGTGCTCAAATGTCTGATTTAACGCTGTAAATAAGAATCTTAATAAATCCATTTATAAATCCAACCACCCTTATAGATTTAAGTTTCGATTTCCATAATCCGACAGAGGAGCATTTTGGTGGAAGGGATTTAATACTTTAACAAGACTCAGATTGACACAGAATGAAAGACTGGATTTTTTTGATCAGGTAGAGTACAAGTGATTTCAAAAAATTTCAGCCGGTTTAGCCTATATATCGTGTATGTATTATTTATCTCGTATATGATGCATTTGGTTGAGTTGCGCTTCAGTAAAGCGCTTCACTGTACGGTGATTATCTCTTCAGCACGGGCAGGACAAACAACAATACAGAATATTAATAACTATGACTGGGACTGTCATATACATAACATTATAATGAGAACACTACTATTATAATAATAAAACGCTGTGAATTTAGTTGCTGTGTTGTTTCTGCACCTTGTTGCGTGAAGAACGCGTCCACAAAAGGAGTGCATTTGGGGCATTTTGTGCAGATAGCCCACAAGTCTTAATATTAACGCTATGTTGTATAAATAACAAGGCGTATTCTATATGAGATAAATGATGAGTTAAATGCCATTGATTAAAAACCTGCTGCTTCATTCTACTGGTCATCTTTAGCGCGCAGCTCAAAACAGAAATGGAGAACATTAATAACTGTCATATACATAACGTTACAATATTATCATCACACCCAACAAAACATTAACTAGAAAATGCGTAGAAAATGTTGTAAAAAATGTTGTAAATTCTATAGGGCTTTGCTGATGTTAAACATAAAACATTATTTACCCCGTTTGTATCTGCGAGGCATCCGTTACACATTTTTTCATGTGTGTTAATGTAATTATGACTGTCGAATGTCTGACTTGACTCTTGGTAATGTAGTCTATTTTGCCCCGCCCCCAAACATATGATTCGAGTATCAGTCGAATATCGGCAAGATTCGAAAATTCTGACTCGACTTTGACTTAGTCGGGGACACCCCTAGTAGGCTACTTTATCTTAAGAGAGAAGCAGAACCTGGGAGCAACATGTTTTTGACTTTAGAAAATTATAGACGTTTACCATGTTTACTAACTCACCTCATGTTTATTTAACCAGGACAACGACACTTCTTGAAACCATGACAGATTTTGTAATGATTGCAATCATTGACATGAACTTTTGGACTCACTTTTATGCAGACTGACCCACATGAGTCAGTGTTTCTCCTCATCATGGCGCGCATGTTGGACAGGTTGGTGCTCTGTTTGAGCGGCCTGCAGCTCATCCTCGCCGCCGATCATCCGTCCTATGTGGCGGCGGTGTACGAGCACCGTGTGCTGCTGAACCCGAACCCAAGAGTCCCGCTGGACCGGAGATCCGCTCTGGAGCACATGAAGCAGAACCTGCGTGTGTTTGAAGAGCAGACAGCACTGGCAGCACAGCAGGTACACAGACAAACTAACAAACAAAATCAATGCAGGAATTTGCATTACTACTGGAGCATATTACTGCGTTCAGAATATTAATGATTTATTGTGCCATCATAACACAAACACACACAAAACCCCCAAAACAGATCTTTTAGAACACTTAATAGCATTAAAATTGTGACTTTACCAATTTATCCATTTAAACATTAAAATATGTGAATTTTGCATAATTACATTATTATACTTAGAGTGATATAGAGCTCATAATACTGGCCTTGTTCAGTGTTTACATAAACATATTAAATCATAAAAATATATAATATATATATATACATCTATAATATACACGTTTTTTTTAATTCATTAACATTTCTGGTGCTGTTATTGAGCATGTTTTTAGCAAAATGTTGAGTAAAGTCAAAACCCTTCTGCCATCATTTATTTCCTATAAAATAGAAAAGTCAAAACCCTTCTGCCATCATTTATTTCCTATAAAATAGAAGTGAATTTCTGTTTAAGATTACACAATGTACTGTAGGACCTAAGAGAATAAATTAAGATCCTGATACGCCGAACTTGTATCTGTATAAACTTCAAAGTGTATTTTATTTCTTGCACAGGGTGCTCAGATCATAGTGTTTCCAGAAGATGCCATCCATGGGTTCAACTTCACCAGAGCTTCAATCGCTGGTTATCTGGAGACAGTTCCTGACCCTCAGAAGGTCACATGGAGTCCATGTGCTGATCCACTCAGATTTCCAGACACTGAGGTACAAAACTCATATTTAAAGCCAATTTTTAGTTCTCATTTGACATGAGTACCAATTTTAGAAACCGTTCACAATCAGTTTGTTCTGCTCTTTTTAATTTTGTCATTTAAAAGGTTTATATTATACATTTTTAATAATGTTATTTAATTTAATTTACAACATTTAATTAATTTTTTTTTTAATAAATTAAAAAATATAAACTAAAAAAAAAAAATAAACTGTAATAAAATATTATTAATTAATAACTTATGACACCTTTAATTATATTTAATGGTTAACAGTTCCCACATAACAAATGTAAGTAAAATAATTACTGTAAATGAATTCCTACAAATGATTTTATTTATTTTAGTGAATAAATTCTCAAAAAAAATATTAGTATAATATTTAATATATTATACTATTGTATTATATATATATATATTGTAAATTAATATATAATATATATATATATATATATATATTGTAAATTAATATATATATACATATATACATATAACTGTAGAAAAATGACCATGAATTTAACAGTAAAAGACTGTAAAAATGCTGTAAAAAAAAAAACCTTTTAAATGCTTAGTGGTAAATTCTCCTACTTTTTACAGTGAAAAACTGTATTGGACATTACATGTAATTTTATGGTAGTATACCGTTTTTGGAAGTGAAAAAGAGCATATAATTTACAGTGAATAACCGTAAATTGACATTTCCAGAATTCCTTGCTTTGCATTTTAAATTTGACGTTTTTTTTTTTTTTTTTAAATAACTAAGTTTCTTAGTTTTTTTCTTATCAGTTTTGTATATTGGGTTGTTAATGTTGTTAAATTAATGTTTATTGCATTATTTTTACCATGATAGTGTTAGTGTTTGTGTGAAAGACACTGTGCACCTTCTATATACGTTATTAATTAAAAGCTGCTTGTTCTTTGGTTCATCATGTGACTTTCTCATCACCACCTGCATTTGGTGGTAATCAGTGTATTAAAAAGGTACAAAACAGATTTCAGTACTTCAATAGGTTGGTATATTACCGTTTTTTACCATATATATTTATAGAATTTTTTTTACAGCTATATATGATTGTTTCTTTCTCAGGTCCTCCACAGTCTCAGCTGTATGGCTCGTAACAATAGTCTCTTCCTGGTGGCCAACATGCCGTCCCGTCAGAGCTGCAACCGAACCTCAGACCCTCGCTGTCCTGAAGACAGTCAGTACCAGTTCAACACCAACGTGGTGTTCAGCGATCAGGGCATCATCGTGGCCCGATATCACAAGCAGAACTTGTACTTTGAGGCTGCGTTTGATGCTCCGCCAGAGTGTGAGTACGTCACGTTTACCACACCGTTCGCAGGCAGATTTGGGGTGTTTACGTGCTTCGACATCCTGTTCCGTGACCCAGCGGTGACTCTGGTAAAGGAAATGGGCATCCGGCAGATCGTGTATCCGACCGCGTGGATGAACCAGCTCCCCCTGATGGCCGCCGTTCAGTTTCAGCGCTCGTTCTCGCACGCGACGGGCATCACGCTGCTGGCCGCCAACGTCCGAGCCGCAGAGTACGGCATAACCGGCAGCGGCATCTTCACGCCGTGGGATTCACTCATTCATCATGACACCGAGGGGAATTCTGGGAAATTGCTAGTGCGTAGAGTGCCAGTTTTGGATCCGTCATTTATTGGGGACGACAGGCTTAAACTGGTGCCATTTTCTGGATATCAAAATTCAAAAGAACCAGAAAAGATGCATGTTTGGCCTACAAGTAGTTTTAATTCAAATCATGATGGAAAGTACTGCCAGAAAGACTCAGAATATGCAGAAGGAACGTCATCTACAACCTTTAACTCCATCATGATGTATGATAATTTCACTCTGGTGCCTTTGCAAGGCACTGAAGGGAACATCAGCATTTGTAGTGGTTCAGTTTGCTGCCACCTGCTGTTCCGGAGATCAGATGCGCGTGAGTTTTACGCTCTAGGCGTCTTCAATGGCCTCCATGTGGTGCATGGGACATTTTACCTGGAGATTTGTGCTCTGGTGAGGTGCACAGGTGAGCATCACAACAGCTGCGGTGGAGAAACCGAACACGCTCAGACGCTGGTCGACTTCAGGCTCGCGGGGACCTTCACGACGACTCACGTGTTCCCGGGGATTCTGGGTAGCGGGATGACTCTGGATGTTCCGGATCATTCCGGTTGGGAAGGTGGAAATGGGTTTTACATGAGCCGAACCGGAATGAGCGCTGGGCTTGTAACCGCAGTGCTGTATGGGAGACACTATGAGAAGGACAATGTCTAAAATATACATGGTTCTTACTCTGGTTTTTATAGGACACTGATTGTACTGCATTAGAAATGAGATCATTAAACCTAAAAGAAATGCATTTGTTCACCCAAAAACGAAAGTGGAAATTTCTGTCATTTTAATAAAAATTGTTCCAATCCTATATGATTTTAAGTGTTAAGAATAGTCACGCTCTTCTATTTGAAAACGCATGTAATGAAAGTAAAGCTCCAAAAATAAACATTAAAACCTCTCGTGCTATATTTAAAATGATCTTAAGTTAAATTAATTTATGTTCTTATATATTATTTTAAAATATAATATAATATAATATAATATACAAACTTGGCCCATCCCGGACTCCATATTTTCCATAGTTTGTTAAATATATGCCAGTTTTCTGTAATAAATAAAGACTCTGTGGAATCTTATGGGAAAATTATTTATTATCTAGAATTATTAATAATTATTAACAATATACCAAAAGGTCAAGTTAACACACCTGATCTTTTAATTGTCTTAGAACTCTAAAATATAATATAAAATAATCACAGAAACACCATTCAAATTCACAATCACTCACACACACAGCAGGAAGAACGCTAGAATTCCTCACAACAGCAGAGGAATAAGTACTCAGTTTGAACCCTGCAAGGCTTTTTTGCTCTTCATTTTTTTTTTTTTTCATAAAAAATAATCCATGATGATGCAAACCTAATTTAAATCTTCATGCACAAACGGGGATAAAAGTTAAGTCTGCAGCTCTTGGTCCCTGACGTCTTTAGTTTCACCTCCTCGCGTTTTACATAAATGCTGAGAATTACAGTCCCACAGCTGCCAATATGAGATGATTTCTTCTCATAAAAGAAAATAAAATGAACATGGCTGTAAATAATTAGTAGAGATGCTTGAGGGTTAAAACTGGTTGATACTGAAACAAACTAGACTGTAGTGTGGGCCCTTTCTGTGGCACTTCTCTTCCTGTTTTCCACTTTCTCCTGAGAGTTCTGCCACACCAGTCATAAAGGGACGACCCTAATTAGCATATAGTGACCTTTCAGCCAATGAGGCATTAGGTTAAGACACTGAGGGGCGGGACAGGGGTGTGTTTTAGTATGTTTCTGAGTCTGAATCATTGAGTTCATCATCTGGGATGATGAGGCCGTCCTCGCGGCCCAGGCTGTTGAACTTGCAGTAGGAGACATGCTCGGAGCGCAGCACCGGTAATGGGTCAAAGGTCACAGTCTTGGATGGACTGGAGTAGTGGTTGATGGTGGTAAAGGTGAGACTCGACATGGTGCGGGTGCTGCTGGGAGAGATGGGCATCATGGAGGAGAGTATCAGCGCCAAACAGTCGGCCACGTCTTTGTTCGGAGCACAAGCCAAAGCTGGAGTGTAACCTGGCAAACACAGTTTATTCAATTTAATGTTTAGGTGTCAAACAACTAAATCATTTAGTTCACATTCTTTGTTTTATTTGTAAACGATTCAGTGTTTTTATTGAATCAGTTAAATCAATGCTTCAATAACTCGCTAATAACAAACAAACAAACAAACAAACAACACTTGTTTATAGACTGGAAATAACTAGAGAAACTGAGTCAAAGCTAGTTGAGTATTTACAGTATTTATAATACACATTTGGTCATTTTAATTTTAAAATATAGAATGTTAAATGTGGTGATAATATACCTGAAATGGAGAAAATAAGTATACAACAAAATATATTACTTAGAAATATTAAATCAAAATAAGATTTTATATTTTACACAAAGTATGAATGGCCCTATTGTTTTTCTTTGGAACTCGCAAATGATTTTGTTTAAACTTCCGGGGCATTTTGGGGGCCTTAACATGCTCAAAAACTCTTGAAAATTGACACACATGTTGGAATCTGCGTCCATCAGGACCAGACAGAGATTGACATGGGTGAGTCATCTTTTAATAAGGCCATTTTCAACAAGCTCTGAACCACACACCGTTTGACCTACAGTCACCAAAATTCATAGACGTATAGATCTCATCAGGCCAAACAACTTTCGTGCTGTCAGTCAGCACTCCACACAACAGGAAGTCGGCTATTCAGGGTTGTGTGAAAAGAACAGGCTGTGGAATTTGCGATACTCCTCCTAGAGTTTTTATCTGATTGCCACCAAACTTTGTCAATATGATCTCAAGACATTGGGGATGCTAATTTGCGAATTTTCAATGCTCAGGGGAGTGACAACAAATTAAAATCTATCAGACATTTCAGCTGTCAGATAATACTAAGGTTGTCCACCAGATGGTGTCATAATATAAAAAAACTTTTAAAACTGATACTCCTCTTGCTCAGTTTCCATCAGTTAGAATGACAAATCAGTACATATGATAAGTTAATATGCACTGTACTGGTATTATAGTTATGTATTATTATTTTACAAATGCTTATGGATCATTAAAATCATTTTAAAAATGCTTATAGGTCATTAAAAGTTTTGGTAACACTTCACAACAAGGTCTCAATTGTTAACAATAGTTGCATTAACAAAATAACGATGAACAATATATTTTTTTACAGCATTTAATATTAATTAATCTTTGTCAATGTTAGTTAATAAAAATGTTCATGTTAGTTCACAGTACATCACCTGTTAGCAGATACAACTTTAAGTTTTAACTAATAATGTGCTAGTACATTTTAAACTTTATATTAACTAAGATTAATAAATGCTATATAAATATTGTTCATGTTAACAATTATAGTTAATGTTAACAAAGGAAACCTTATTATGAAGTGTTACCAAAGTTTCATATATAGTTCTCTGTGTATGTGTGTGTTTCACACTCTTGATGTTATTGTATAGTGTAATATATAGGTATAGATCTATATAGATTTTAAACGCTCACCGTTCTCATCCACGGCGAGGACACTGGCTCCTTTACCCAGCAGCTCCTGTACGACCACCGTCAGTCCGTTACCAGCAGCGACGTGCAGCGGCCTGAGACACGACACAGAGAAGCAGCTCTCTATAATCCTGAGATGACGAGGAGGACAACAAACACAAGAGCAGGTACGGGACTTACGTCTGCAGCGCTGCGTTTGTGCAGTTGATGAGGTTTCTGTCCGTCACCTTCTCAAGGATTAACAAGGCACTGGTTTCATGTCCCTACAACACACAATGAAAACTTTACCTTTCCTGAAGGAAATACTAGTGCACACAAGACTGTCAAAGAGATGCTGAGTAGGGATGGGTGATATGGACTTTAAACTATAACACAATATTTTCTGGTATTTATTGAGATTTATTGACAATAACTCACATGTTTCTACTGATGCTTATGGTTTATGTTTAACGCTTCAGAAATGTGACATAATTTCCGGTAAGGGAGCATAGAGAGCATCGATGCTACCTTGTTTTTGTGGTGCATTGTGGGATTTTTCAGGGAGCGAATGTTCCAGTGCACTGGAAGGATTTCAGAATTGAGACAGCCCTAAAATGGTCTACTCCCTGATCAGTGCCCTAACTACTGAACAAGGGAGCTAATTAAGATGAACCCTAGGTTTTATCACTGTTATCGCAGGCCGAGTTTTTACTGGTATATCACAAACAATAAGATATTGCCTATCCCTAATGCTGAGATTCATATAATATATGAATACATGAAAATATATATAAAATCTGTGAAGATTTGTAATTTATATTTGGCTCTGAGAGCTTTGGACTACAGGTTTATCACTGAGACTGAGGATTTTTTATACACGAGCAGCAGGAGGAATTGAGTTCTCTTTCTATGCTTGTTTTTTGAGTTTCTGTAGTTTGTCTGATCTACAGCAGACTGTCATCTTTGATGTAAATCAGTGTGTGTGTGTGTGTGTTTGGTACCTTACTGCAGGCCAGATGCAGTGCTGTGTTTCTGTGAGCGTCCTGTAATGTCAAATCAGCTTTAGCGCTGCTCACCAGCACCTCTGCACAAACACAATCAACACCTCACACTGATATCAGATCTGACATGATTACATACACATAACAATAACAACACATCTGGTGTAATGACACAGACATATGAAGGAAACTCTAGCGCCACCTTGAGCCACAGCAAAGAAGTCCCTACATTGAATGGTGTCTACCAGTGTTGTTGTTGTTTACTATGAAAACTATTTAAAATAATTTTGTGTAATTGAAATAAAGCTGAAGTAAAATAAAATATAAAACTGAAACTAAATATAATACACTAAAACTGAAACCTTAAATGAAATAAAAAAAGATAAACAGAAATCAAAAACTAAGAAAAATGACAAGCTGTAAAATAACTAGAATTAAATCTTAAAAATAAAGCTAATTAGAAATATAAATAACTAATAAAAATGACAAAAGCACAAAATTACTAAAACAAACTGAAATAAAAATAAAGCTAAATAGAAATATTAAAGAAAAAAAATATGACAAAAGCACATAAAATTACTAAAACTAAAATGAAAAAAAAAGCTAAATATAAATGTGAAAAAAACTAATAAAAATAACAAAAGCACATAAAATTACCAAAATGTAAACTGAACTAAAAAAAATTAAAAATGAATAGAAATCTAAAAAACAAAACTAATAAAATAGCAACAAATAACACATACTATTACTAAAACTAAAATAATAAAAAAAGTTAACACATTAAAAACAAACTAATAAAAATGACAAAAGCACATAAAATTACTGAAACTAAAAGTAAAATAAAAATAAAGCTAAATAGAAATATTAAAGAAAAAAATAATTAATATGACAAAAGCATATAAAATTACTAAAACTAAAATAAAAAAGCTAAATATAAATGTGAAAAAAACTAATAAAAATTACAAAAGCACATAAAATTACCAAAATGAAAACTGAACTAAAAATAAATTAAAAATGAATAGAAATCTAAAAAACAAAACTAATAAAAATAGCAACAAATAACACAATTACTAAAACTAAAATAATAAAAAAAGTTAACACATTAAAAACACATTAATAACTATTTTCTAATTTCAAGCATTTGTTACTTTGTAATTGTTCTGCTGTCTGATCCCTGTTAGCATTTTGTATGGCAGAAATCTGCTTCTGCTGTATGTTGAGAGAGCAGCGTCTTTTCTCACCGACGGCGTTAGTTTGTCCGTTCTCAGCGGCCATCATGAGTGCTGTTTTTCCCAGCATGTCGATGGCGTTGACCTGAGCGTTGTGACCCAGCAGCAGCTGCAGACACTCCACGTGATCGGTGTATGCAGCGGCATGAAGCGGCGTTCTGCAGGGCACAGGAAACACATCAACTCAACAAGAAATTGTAGTGTTGGTCTGAAACATCTGATCCATGAGGATTTTCACCTGGTCTGTGAGTCTGTGGCGTTTACAATCGCTGGACCTAAAGTTTCTATCAGCATCTCAGCCGCAGACTCATTATCATTAATACTGAAACAGAGACAAGAGAGATGGACATAAAGATTATTGGAGTGTGTTTTACAAGAAAATACTATTCTAGCTTCAAAATTTCACATTAAATGTAATTAATTGTGAAATTTACCTGCAATTTCTGAGTGAAAACTGTTTCTACACCAGTTTTTTTCAGTGTGTCATGCTTTAATACAAACATTTAATATAAACATTATGCACAATGTGAGCAGGTGTTTCTTACACGGCACAGTGCAGCGGACTGAAGGAGTTT
The DNA here is from genome assembly GCF_018340385.1 of Cyprinus carpio. Taxonomy (NCBI): domain Eukaryota; kingdom Metazoa; phylum Chordata; class Actinopteri; order Cypriniformes; family Cyprinidae; genus Cyprinus; species Cyprinus carpio. The sequence continues at coordinate 6,836,856 of NC_056590.1, forward strand.
CCCTCCGGCTTCTGAAACACATCGTGCTCTAAGAGCAGCTCAACACACGCGTCATGACCTGAGATGAACAGATCAACATGGAAAATAAGAGAAAAATACATCAGATCATGAAGGGAATGTGCTACTGTTAATTTATTACAGCCCTCGTCTTGAAAAAAAAAAAAAAAAAGCTTATTTGCATAATAAAAAGATATATTATTCCTTAATTTGATGATGCAGTTTAATTTAGCAATAAAAACGTTCAGTCATGTACAGATTTTTTTACACAGAATAAGAATTTAACATTCACAATTAGAATAAAAATTACAAATTCAATAAAATAGCAAAATACATGATGTGGTGCATGACTAGCCGTTCAAAGCACTTCATGAGAATAGGGGTAAGTGCAACTGGACGGTAGTCCAATATACCTGTGTAACTTTTTTAGCTTTTTTCTTCACATAATTAGTCATTTTCTATGGCTGTCTGGATGAAGTAAAACACCCACAGATGCAGCAGAACACATCAGGCTCATGTTTGCATTTAACTCTAACCTTGAAATCAGAATTATGCATAAAATAATGTCATATGTGTGAAAATGGGCTGAGAATCGAACTAATAGCAGTAATCTGGCTCATATTCAGGAAGTATCATGTGTTTGTGGCCATTTTTCTGCTGATTAAAGTAGAAGTGTACCAAGACTTCTTCACTGCACAAATGTTGTCTTAAGCAGCTTTTGCTACAAACAGGCATTATACTGCTGGGCGGTGTTACTGTATATCAAATCAGTTTGCTCGGACAGCAGTAAGTTTAACGTCACAGATGTACCATTATAACAGGCCCAGTGCAGCGGTGTATAACCACAGTTATCCTTGAGGACAAGGACAGTCTTCTGGGTCTTCAGAAGGGCCCTCAGAACACCTACATGACCGCAGGCAGCCGCCAGGTGCATAGGAGAGCGCCCTCTACTGTCCTGAACCAGCAGACTGGAGCCGTGCTGCAACAGAGCCTCCACACACGCCTCATGACCCATTACTGCCTGTGACACACACACACACACAGAGTGATTTACACACACCGACACAAACATGCTTTTAGTTTAATACGACTTTGAACAACTTTAAATGAATGTTTCAAGTCTGCTGGCAGCATGTGTGACATAAAATAGATTAACAAATATATATATATATATATATATATTTTACCTCATTCCTGTTTTTGTCAAATAAATAAATAAAAATAAACTAAAAATAAGACTTAAAAAAAGCCACACATAATTAAAAATAAAATAAATATATTAATAACGTTGAAAAAAATTACACAATTAAAATATAAACAAACAACATACTGTTCCAGGTTCAGAATAAATCTGCAAGCAACATTTGAATGAGATTTTTTAAAAGAAGAATAAAATAAACACTGTAACATTTTTTTTTATTATTTTAAACCCTCAAAGCACAATGCCTAGTTTATTTCCATTATTCCATTACTAAAATATCAAACAATGTTTTTTTTTTTTTACTTTACTATATTTATTATATAAAATTATTTATTATTTACATTTTATTTTATTTTAAAATGATTTTATAAATGACAATAAATGAGAATAAACTGAAATGGAAGATGAAAGCAGATGAAGGTCTGTCTGTGTGCGTGACTGACCCCGCGGTGGAGGGCCGTCCTGCCCCATTTATCTCTGGCCTCCACACTGGCTCCTTCACTCAACAGAAGATGCACACAATCTGTGTGTCCACCCAGAACCGCCAACATCAGAGGAGTCCTGAACACACACACACACACACACACACACACACACACACACACGTGTGATTGGCTCAGACTCAACAAATCAGATCAACAATCTTCATTTAAACCATATATCTGAGATAGAGAAGTCCTGAAACTCACTGCCCCTTCCCATCACGAATGCTGACAGTTTGCTGGTCGGTGTTGTGGATGAGCAAACGCAGACACTCAGAGTGACCGTTTATGGCTGCAGACAGACACAAAAATACACAATGAAATCATCCCATCTGACCTCACTTATCTCATATAACCATCTTCACGTACCATCAAGTCTGGCTATGCAAAACAAGCATAAAAAAACAGCTTATTTTGACCAAAAACTGACCATTTAGACAGAAGGACATGTAAAGCGGTCAAGCATTTTTGCATGACATTTATATGCAAGTAAATGTTAAATTGGATATGCAAAACAGTTTGAGGTAAGTAAGATTTTTCTTATTTCTGAAAGAAATGAATACTTTTAGTCATTAAGGATGCATTAAATAGACTTAAAGTGACAGTGAAAACATTAATAATATAACAAAACTTTCTATTTCAAATAAATGCTGTTCTTTTGAACTTTCTATTCAAAGAATCCCGAAAAATGTTTTCAACACTGATAATAATAATAAATGTTTCCTGAACTGCAAATCAGCATATTTGAATGATCTCTGAAGGATCATGTGATTTCATTGAAGACTGGAGTAATGATGCTGAAAATACAGCTGCGCATCACAGGAATAAATTACATTTTAACATATTCACATAGAAAACAGTTATTTAAAATTGTAATAATATTTCACAATATTAAAATGTTTACTGTATTTTTTAACAAATAAATGCAAGCCTTGAGCATAAGAGACTTACGATCTTACCAACCCCAAACTTGTCAACAATAATAACATATTACTGAGAACATAAAGGTGTGCTGAAGAAAATCTGATTTATGAGCTACTAAGTGCCTCAAACAAACCTGAACATTTATAATAAATTCCATGGAGTTAACCTATAAGACGTATCAAATTCAGCAACTAGTAAAGCCAGTTAATTGTGCACAATATACATGAGGTGTTCAAGCTGTCTAAAGCTGAGATTATCATCTGATGTCTTTAACGTGTGTGTGTGAGTGTGTCCTGTGTGTTGACCCTGGCGGAGGTGTAGGTGCTCCCTCTTTTTGTGTGTGTGTCTGTGTTGTTATACTGTCTGTAAACGTGGTGCTGCATTGATGCCTCTGACTGTGTGTGTAGACCCTGCGGAGTGTATTGGTGCATCATGGTGACGTGACGGTGTTGTGTGCCGTGGTTAGACTCCCTTGTGTGTGTAGTAATTCCAGGCATCCTCCCTTGTGTGGGTGTGTGACTCCCTGCGGACGTGGTGCTCTCCTTCTGTGTGTGTGTGTTGTGTGTGTGGTCTGTTGACCCTGTATGGTGCTACTCTTGACTGTGACTTGATGTTTGTCGACACACACACCACGTGGGGCTATCTGGTGTGTGTGTGTGTGAGTGTGTTGCTTGACCCTTAAAAGTGTATGCCGTGACTCAGAGCCGTTGTGACAAAAACTGCGGATGGTCCTCAACGTGTATGGTGCTCCTCTTGTGCTGTGTGTGTTGTGTGTTGTGTGTGCCGCTGAGCGGGATGTTTTGTGCTCTCGAAGACCTGACTGCTCCAGAACCTCCAAGATGGTGATCCCGTGATACGCCTGGCATGTGTGTGTTGTGTGAGTGTGTTGTTGACCGTCCTCTGTGTCTTGTGTTGTGTGGGTGTGTGTGTGTGGTGTGTGTGGTGTGTGTTGTGTGACCTGGGGGGTGTGGTGGGTGTTTGTTGGACCTGACTGGAGTGTAATGCTCTCTGGTGTGTGTGTGTGTAGTGTGTTTGGTGTTGGTGTGTGTGTGGTTGTGAACACACACACACACCACACCCTCTTGGCTTGTGATGTGTGTGTTGTGTGTGTGTGTGTGTGAGGGTGTTGTTGACACACACTCACACTGTGTGTGTGTGTGTGTGTGTGTTGTGTGTGTGTGTGTGTGTTGTTGACCTGTGGAGTGTATGGTGCTCCTCTTGTGTGTGTGTGTGTGTGTGTGTTGTGTGTGAGTGTGTTGTTGACCTGCGGAGTGTATGGTGACAGTGGTTGACCCTAGTGTATGGGGCTCCTCTTGTGTGTGGAGTGTGTGTTGCGGACCGTGCGGAGTGTATGGGGATCTTCTTGTGGTGTTGTTGTGTGTGTGTGTGTGTGTGAGTGTGTTAGCAGTGTATGGGGCTCATATGTCGGTGTGTGTTTTTGTGGTGTGTGTGTGTGTGTGTGTGTTGTTGAAATGGTCCTTTGTGTGTGTGTGGTATGTGTGTTATACAAATCAAATATAAAAAGTACGGCGCTCCTCTTGTGTGTGTAGTCCTGGGCAATCATATGACGCAGAATCAGATTCAGGAGCCGTGTGAAATCCACAATCTGAGCTTGAAGGACTTGAGCCACATTTTAAAACACTGACAAACTTCAATTTTAAAATGCTAATAAAGCATATTATTTGGCTGAACATTTGTTTATTGTGATTATTATTAATACTACATTTAATTAATTAATAAACATGGGTGCCTTTTTTATCGTGATTATTATTAATACTACATTTAATTAATTAATAAACATGGGTGCCTTTTTTTCCATTTTTGAACATGTTGTGCCTAACAACTCCATTTAACTGAGGCAAAACACTGACACACTAATTTAGCATTATTAATATGCATCCATATGCTTTTAGTTTCAAACACCACTTCTTTTAATAAAATAATAATAATTATTTTTATTTACTTGCTTTCATTCAATTTATTTTTTTATTTATTTCAGTTTGAGTTTTAGTAACAGCATTCAATTCAGCATTAAATAATAAAAAACTGTGTATTGAGTCGATGTTATTATTGTTAACTATTAAAAATCAGTAATTGGTATAAATCTGAAATAAAACAAAATATAAATATGGATAAAGATGAAAAATGTAAATATAAATATAATATAAAAATAAATAATTTCCTTTTATTTTTTTTTATTTCAGCTTTATTTTTTTTCTTTTTTTCAATTACCGAAAACAATTATTAACAGTTTACTTAATAATAACAACACTGATGCGATGCATAGTTGTTCACTGTTTAATGTTGACTACTATCTAATATTATATAATATATAATAAAATATAATAATAATATTACTATTGCATTATTATTGTACAGAGCCGGAGATGTGGAGCTTTAACTCACGGCTAGGTGTAAAGGGCTGATGGGAGGCTGGACGTCTGTGTCGTGTAGGATGCTTGATGCAGACGTGTCCATCAGCTGAAAATACACACACATACACTCACGGCTTCATGAATTTATACACAATACGGAGAAAAAACAACAGCGTGTAGTTTACGCTGAGAACATGAAATGGCACTGTGTGTTAGAGTTATTCAGTATTCAGAAAAACTGAACACTGGACTTGATTTGATTGGATTGGATCATGAAATGTTGCTATTATTCACTAATAGTATTTTTTTCACCCTTACAAGCTTGGTAGAGGCGGAAAAAGTTATTACAGTTTGATGGATTATGAAAGATTTCGGAAATGTTTCTTCATGCACTGATGAATCAAGCAGAATAAGACCAGAAACATTTCTTAGTACAGTAAAGAGGACTGATTTGTGATTTCATGTTAACTTTGTGTCTGTTAGAGGGCAGGATTGGACAGATTTTGTATCGTAAAGGTCTATTCGAATAGAGAAACAGATTTCAACTCACCACGTCTAACGGCGTTTCATTGGTGATCTGCAAAATAAAACACAAAGATAAACACTAAACACAAAGCAGCGGTGAGGAGTGTTTGAAGCTCACGGTGTGTGTGTGTGTGTTAGTGATGCACTGACCAGCTCCAGACACACTCGGTGGCCGTACGCTGAAGCGTAGTGAACGGCGCTGTATCCGTCTTTATCCCTGAGAGCTGGATTCGCATCATTCCTCAACAGATACTCCAGACACCTGACAGAGATCAGATCAATGAAATCATAACTCAGATGATGTTAATCAATGGTATCTAATTTTGTTAAAGCCAACAGTTTGAATTATTTCAACTTATGTTTAACAGCAGAATTCTTAGTGAAAAACTACATTACCCATAATGCTTTTAAAAAATGCCACCAATCAGAGAGTTGTTGCAAACAAATAGTTTTTATTTTAGTTTGACTTTTAGTAATTTAAGTATGTCAGCTTAAATGTATTTATTTCAGTTAATTGAAAAGGTATTTCTCATTTTTAAGTTTTTTAGGTTTTAAAAAACCTAATATTTATATTTTAGATCAGCTTTATTTCAGTTAAAGAAACTGCGTTTTTATAGTTTTAGTTAACAATACACTGATGCAATACACAACACTCTTAAGAGATATTGATTTTTGACAATAACCCAAAACTGTAAAGGCAGACACACTGTGAGCTCTGAGGTCGTTAGTTGATGGTATGTTGAAGTCAGTTCACATTATTTCAACTTATTTTTAAAATAATCGCATTTAACAAGTTGAATCTGTGGTGAAAACTACATTACCCAAGATGCTGTGCAGAAAATTCCACCAGAGTCACAGTGAACAAATTATTTGAACTTATTTAGTTTTTATTTCCAGTATTTTATTTAAATTTTCAAGTTTTTCAACTAATATTTATATTTTATTTCAGCTTAATTTCACTTAATAAAAATGATTTTATATATACACACACACACACACACACACATATATATATATATACACACATATGTGTGTGCGTGTGTTTCTATGGATATGATCAACAACTTAAAATTAATAGCTTTATATTTCACAGTCATTTTAAATTTGATTATGTCATTTGCAATGGCTCATGGGATTGTAGTTCCTTCCATCAAAGTCTGTAAGTACACAGCCTTGTATCTTTGTCTGTTTTTCAAATACTTTACTTCAAATAAAATTTCTAATTTTCCATGTAGCTGGTTGTTTGGTTCATGGCTTATAACTCTTTAACAAAGTTTTTTTTTTTTTTTAATTGAATGGAAAAAATACTCCCAGAACCAACACTGCTGAAACATTTGGTAGGCACTAATAACTCTAATAAATATTTGTAAAATAAATTACTATGTAGTTTCTGTGCACAAGAAACACATTTTATATATGCCTCAAACACCCGCATGACCTACTATGTTTGCTGATACAGTATGTGCAGTGCACAACTGAAAATACTGTATCCCACAATGCAGTGCAGTCCACATGACCTTGAATGTCCAGTGTGCTGAACAGCAGTGTGTTTGTGCTCATCTCTCTGTCACTCACTTGCCGTCTGAATCTGCGGCAGCGGTGTAGTGCAGAGGACCGCAGCCCCTGATGTCCCGCTCGTTCACACTGGCCCCGGAGCCCACCAGAGCAAACACACACTGATAGTTACAGTTAGCAGCAGCGTAATGCAGCGCCGTCCTGAGAGAGAAAGAGACAGAGATAAATCATAACCATATCCCTGCTGCAGGATTCCTGTAATGCTGCTTGATCACTGCGGCTCTATTATTATCTGTGCTGGAAATCTGTAGGAAAATACACATCCCAGCATGCTTTATGACAACAGCTGACTGTAACTGTGGAGCCTGTCAACAACACGACTGGGTCACATTTCAACCCAAAATGAGAAAAAAAAAAGAAAAAAAATTATATATATATATATATATATATATATATATATATATATATATCGTATAATATATACACATACATACAATACATCTATGACAAACTACTGTATTATATATTAATATAATATTATAATATGTTATATAATATATACTATAAAAGAATTCATAAATTATATTATTATATTACATATATTAATTACAAATTAAATTAAAAATTTAAAATAAACTTTTAGTTACATAATTTAAATAAAATAATGCATTAAATTGTATATAATATATAAAATATATAATTACGTTATACTTCTTGGCTAAAATGACTCTTCAAAGTAAAAATATTATTAAAATTTTTTCAAAATTTTTCATTTTTTTCTGTATTTCTGATCAAATAAATGCAGCCTTGGTGAAAAACATCAAAAACATCTAATGTAACTCACCTCCCAAATCTGTCTTTCCTATTAAAGTCCGCACCGGTGTTGAGCAACAGATTTAAACACTCCAGATTCCTGAAGAAAAGAAGGAGAGGCGGTCACGTGATCAGGACAACAGATCATCCAGGCCACAGGGGGTGCTGATGAGCCAATCAGAGAGCAGCAGCGCTGTGACTCACCCTCCTGCAGCAGCCGCATGCAAACACGTCCTGCCAAAGTCATCCGGCGTGTCAACGTCAAAACCTGAACCAACAGATATCCATTAGCAAGACCAGATAAAAACCCAAGGCACTTCCCCGAGAGAGGGAAAAATAAGTTTCATGCACTAAAATAAATTTTAACTGCTGTTATAAACACCATAAATCTTCACGATTAATGTGCTTCACCTGAGGAGAGCAGTTTCCGGCAGCAGTCTGAAAATCCGCTCAGCGCCGCCAGATGCAGTGGGAACATTCCGTGGATGCCCCGCCTACAGAGGAGGAGTCACGGTCACATGATCAGCGTGAGCTCATGAATTATGCGTAACTGTAAACACACATCCTGTCACTCACTTTGCTGTGTCCGCACCGCTGGCTATGAGAGTGTTGATGAGCAGCTCGTGACCGTGACGAGCCGCTATATGAAGAGGAGAGTTTCCGTTCTCATCCTCGCTGTCTATCTCTGCACCTACAGATGAGGAACGAGAGGATGAGGAGAAACAGGAGAGGAAGACCGACAAGAAACAGATGGAATAACACACTCACCGTTCTGTATGATGGCCTGCGATCTGGAGTATCGCCCATGAATGGCTGCCATGTGGAGAGGAGTTTTACCGTCTTTACTCTGGACAAGAGATGAACACACACAGCTATTGAAAGAAGTCAACAGGAAATCAGCTGAAAGCAGCCAGTCTCTCATACTACTGAAGCGAATGTTCAACTGATCAGTGTATTTTGTAATAAATAATAAAGAAAAGTCTTACTAACCCCAACATTTTTGAATAGTAATGCAATTTATAAAATTGTTAGAAAAATGCTAAATATAAGCATTTAACTAGTTGTTTTGGACGGTATCACACTATTAACATATCAGGTGTCTTTCTGTATTTTGCATTAAAGCATGTAAACTCTGCTCTCATCAGCCATTTTTTTAAAATTTCAATTTAAAGTTTACAAAGACATGTTCATGTTAAACTGAAGTAATACAAACTGTCTATCAAAAAAAATAATAATAATAAATATGAAAACTTAAGATACAATACTGTATACACAAAAATAAACACTGAAACAAAAAACAAAAAAATAAAACACTAAATCATTTTTCACAATATTACAGTTTCTACTGTATTTTTGATCAAATAAATACACACTTGGAGAAGATTAATAATTAATAATGCAGATAATGTACATAATTAAACAGTTATTCAATGGCAATAATACAGTAGAATATATTTAATATAGTCTGCTGGATATTATATTATATTATAAAAAGCTGGATGACTAAAACAATAAAACAAATAAATAATATATATATATTTACAACTGGTCATATACGATTCAAATTCTTTATAATTTAAGAAAGACAAGCTATAACAATCTGAATTTTATTAATGTTTGTGTGAAGTAACTTGTGTAGGGCATTTCATTTGAACATTTGCAGCTTTGGCTATAGTTATTACAGTTTAATTGTGATGTAGAAGATGAGAGGTGGTGTGTGTTTTGACCTTGCTGTTGATGTTGGCTCTGTTGGCGATGAGCAGCTCGAGGCAGAGCGCCCCCTGGCGGGACGCGGCGGTGAAGTGCAGCGGGGAGAAGCCCTTCTCATTCACCTGATTGACATCAGCGCCTGCTTCGATCAGCTCATTCACCACCACGTCCTGCCCGTTAAAACACGCCAGGTGCAGAGCAGAGTTTCCATACGCGTTCGGCTCCTTAATCTGAAGACAGAGACAAGATCATGTGGTTAACGGCTCTTTCTTTGTTCAGCTGACTGTGTACAGTACAGATTTGAGTAATTATGATGTCATGTCAAATTCAAGGCAGTCTCAATCTAAGCCATGTGAATACAACCATAATTACACCGTTTTTCAATGCCAATAATACAATATAATAAAACTTAATAAAAGCTGCTGAAGGATCATGTGACACTGAAGACTGGAGTAATGATGCTAAAAAATTCAACTTTGATCACAGCAATTAATTACAGGTTAAAGTATATTCAAATAGAAAAAGGTTCTTTTAAATTGTAATAATATTTAACAGTTTTACGTTTTTTATTTTGATCAAATAAATGCCTTGGTTTAGATTATTAAATGTTGATTAATTATTAATTATGTTAATACAGTTATAAGCAGTTCTTCAAAGCCAATAATACAGTATAATATATTTAATATAGTCCTGGATTTTATATTATATTATATTATATTATATTATATTATATTATATAATATTATATATATCAAATCACATCATATTATATTATATAGCATTTTTCTGTTGGAGGTAAACTATTAATGATAAACATATCCTGTTAAAACTGAATATTACATGATTTAAATTATTTTATAATTAAAGAAAAATGGGGAATAACAATATTCTATGAATGTTTGCATGTGTGTTGTTGGGATATTCATTTAAACACTTGTAGATTTGGCTATATATCACATATCAAATGATGCAATTTAAAAAACATTGTGATTTTGTAAAGTCAATGAAGTAATCAACTGAATGAGATCAGGGCTTCAGCAGGTAACATACAGCACGAGTTCTCTACATTAAATCAATCACGGTTCATGTGGTGACCAAGGGGCGGAGCTGAATGCACGTGTGGGCGTGGCTTACTTACATCAACGCCCAGATGGAGCAGGTATTTGACGACGTTGATCATTCCACTGGAGGCAGCGGCGTGAAGAGGACTGTATGATTTCTTATCCTTACAGCAAACCTCAGCGCCGTGAGACACCAGCAACTTCATCACCTCCAGATGACCTGAGACAGACAGAGACAGTGAGTGCGTTTGCTCTACATTGACCTGAAGCTGATGGAAACATGTTTTCTGTTCGTCCTGATGGTAATGTTGACGTCTCACCCATGTATGCGGCCCAGTGAACGGCTCGTCTGTCCTTCTTATCAAATGCATTAATGTTTGCGCCTCTGGACACCAGCAACTGAACCATCTGCAATGACACAGAAACCAAAGACTACACCATAAATACTAAACTAGATGTTTTATTTATTTAGATCTAGTCTAGAGGACCTCAGAACATGTTCAACAGGACTGCGAGACAGCTTAAACTGATTTAAAATACACAACAAGGCTCATCTAGCATACTGTATTTTAAAGCAATCTTTGTTATTTGACTTTGTTTGGAGAGCTGCTGTGCTAGAAAAAAAAACACCTCAATAATGATCAATAATATATCAGCTTTTGGGTCATGTATCTGCCAGCAGCATTCTAGACAGACCTCGATCTGTGGGCTTTGTTGATTTCCAAGCAGAAAGAAGAAGATATGAAAGACACAGCGAACAAGCAGAGCAAACAGAAGTGATCTGGCAAGCAAAGGTTGTTCCCACTAACCTAGTAGTTCTACACTTAAGAATATGTCAGCTAGGTGTGGATCACATGACTTTTAAGATGGTTTCTGTTTGTTTGGAGAGTTCAAATATAAATCAACACTACCATTTCAAAATCTGGGGTTGGTAAGATTTTTTAATATTTTTGAAAGAAGTCTCTTCTGCTCAACAAGGCTGCATTTATTTGATCAAAAATACATTAAAAACAGTAATTTTGTGAAATATTATTAAAATTCAAAATGACTGTTTTCTATGTGAATATATTGTAAAATGAAATTTATTTCTGAATTTTCAGCATCATTACATGATCTTCAGAAATCATTCTAATATGATGATTTGCTGCTCAAGAAACATTTCTGATTATTATCAATGCTGAAAACAGTCGTGCTGCCCAATATTTTTGTGGAAACTGTGAGGCATTTAATTTTTTCATGATTCTTTGACAAATAGAAAGTTCAAAAGAACAGCGTTTATTTGAAATAGAAATCTTTTGCAACATTATAAATATAATCTTTACTTTAAACATTAACAAATTTAATATTATTTTAATTAATAAAATCATTAAAAAATAAAGTATTGTTGCACATGACCTTATTGAATATGCATTTGTAGGAGTTTCTGTTTTAGACACAAAATTTATGGGAGGAGAGTATTAAAATGATTCACGTGACGCGATTTACTAACGTTTGCGCTCGTCAAATTACTGGTATTTGCGCTATTATTCAACGCTCCCAAAAAAGCATGTCTTACAGCAGACACTAACTTGCGCTGCTCTTGGTAGACTGTGTTGGTCATTCTGGAAATGATCTGGCTGTGTCTGAGTTTTTAAACTTGCGCACTGTCAGTAAATCACCCGCAGAAATTTCCACTCCCGTTAGCACTTTTTTGGAATTGCACTCTTGCGCTAATTTAATGTTAAGTAAATCTGGCTCTATGACTATTAATGTGAATGAAATTTATATCACATAGCTTTCTGTATTTTGCATTAAAGCACAACCAGAGTTTCTCATTTAGCTCTAGGTGCGAACAGGTCATTTGTCTGCTCTTTATTTTGCTTTTCGTTTCATTCCTGGTGTAAACAGGTCTCATAAACTCCATGACACACAGGATACTGTGCAAACGTGTCAGATATTGTGATCTGTGGACAGAGTGAGAATCTGAGTGTCTGACCTCCAGGTGTCCGCTGAAGGCCGCGTGGTGTAGAGGCGTACGTCCAGCGCGGTCCGACACGTTGACGTTGCTTAACAACGGGACTAACGCCTCGGCGCAGCGCACGGCTTTATGGGACGCAGCCACGTGCAGCGGCGTCTGCCAGTTCTTATCCCGCGCGTTCACATCCGCTGAGTGTTTCAACAGCACCTGGACTGCTTCCTGAACACACAATCACATTAATGAGCATGAAAGCCACTTCATTTGTTTATATTTGTTGTTCCGACGCTGGAGGACGTGTCGTACCTCACTACAGGACGCGACGGCCCGATGAAGAGGAGTGAGCCATTTATTATCTTTGGCATTCACTAACACACTTATGAGAGAGAGAGAGAGAGAGAGAGAGAGAGAGAGAGAAAGGATATGCATGAATGAATTACACTTATAATGTCACAGCTGAAGCAGGACACGTGGAGCTTCCTGTAAGCCTGTTCAAAATAAACCCCCAAAATGCTCTGTGATCACATCTGTGGCTTAAAATACAGCTGCACCTGTTACTTTTACGCTGTCATTCCTGACAACAACTCCTCCTTTACACATGTACATAATGTGTGTGACTTCTGTCAGTGTGACATTGGTTTAGTGCTCAACAAATGTGAGTTTCCAATGATCATCTGCAATATAATTTACTTATGTTACATATTTTATATATGCAAAGTCAGTGTTGTTGTTAGAGGTTGCTAAGGTGTTGCTAGGTGGTTTCTATTGTATTTAAATAATTGATATATCTTTTTTAAATGAAAACACAATAAATTAGATGTTTAAGTGATGTTCACTATCATTCAAAAGTTTGGGGTCAGTAAGATTTTTTTTTAAGAAATGAATGCTTTTATTCAGCAAGGATGCATTAAATTGATCAAAAGTAACAGTAAAGACATTTATAAATCTTACTAAAAGATTCTATTTCAAATAAACGCTGCTCTTTTGAAATTTCTATTTATCAAAGAATGCTGAAAAATAAAATGTATCACAGTTTCCACAAAAATATCGTGCAGCACAACTGTTTTCAACACTGATAATAATCAGAAATGTTTCTTGAGCAGCAAATCAGCATATTAGAATGATTTCTGAAGATCATGTGACACTGAAGACTGGAGTAATGATGCTGAAAATTCAGCTGTGCATCACAGAAATAAATTACAGTTTACAATATATTCATACAGAAAACAGCTATTCTAAATAGTAATAATATTTCATAATTTTACTGTTTTTATTGTATTTTTGATCAAATAAATGCAGCCTTGGAGAGCAGAAGTGACTTCTTTATAAACCTTTAAAAAAATCTTACTGACTCCAAACTTTGGAATGGTAGTGTAGATTTATCCACCAACCCAGATTACATCATAATTTTGATCTATTAATAAATCTGGCTGATATTTCAGTCCCCACACTGAAGGTTCAGGTTCTCACAGCTCATTTGGAGAGTTTCGGGTGTAAAAGACCACCCATAACACACAACATGATCAGCACCACTATCACCCCCGCGTCGCCCAGGTAAGCAGCAGCGTGAAGCGGAGTTCTCTTCTCACTGTCCTGAGGATTCACAAACATCCAACAATTATGTAAAAATCATGTCTAGAACTCTAGTTATTTTCACTATTTCAGCAAATACAATCGCTTTCAAAAGTTTAGGGTCGTTCAGATGTTTTTGAAAAAAGTCTTTTGCTCACCAAGGCTGCATTTATTTGATCAAAAATACAGTAAAAATTTTGAAATATTATTATAATTAAAAAAAACAACCTTCTTCTATTTGAATATATTTTAAAATGTAATTTATTCCGGTGATCAAAGCTGAATTTTCAGCATCATTACTGCAGTCTTCAGTGTCACATGATCTTCAGAAATCATTCTACTGATTTGCTGCTCAAGAAACAAATAAAAATATCATAAAATCATAAAAAAGCTGAAAACCATCCAATGCTTTCCAAAGTAAACCAGGAAACCTTCAGGATTCCTTGATGAACAGAAAGTTCAAAACTACAGCATTTATTAATAATAGAAATCTTCTGCAACATTATAAATGCCTTCACTGTGATCAACCAAACGAATAAAAGCATAAAAAAATCAAAAAACAAATCAAAAACCAAATGGCGTAAGAGGCTGATGATACACAAGGCAACTTTTTGAGCAATGTTGCCATCAATGGGCATCAACCAATCAAATCAGGTGAAAAACACAGAGTCCACGACCGATCTAAAGTATCCAGAGTAGAAATCTGTTACCCATTCTCAATGGGAAAGTGTCCAAGCTACATTGCTCAAAAAGTCGCCCCGTGTATCATCAGCCAAACACACCAACCAATCAAATACTTCAGAACTACTGCATCCAGTCTCATTTCTGCTCAAAACAGAGTGAACCTGGTGGTTTATGCAACATATGTTTATGCGATTCACCTCTGATTTGCATGAGTTTTACTTCATTTGGAAGTGCTTGATGCATGTGCGGTTTCAGCAGGGTGTGTGTTACATGATACACACTGGATTCTTGCGCATGGCACACAGTGATGCATTTGTATGCGTGTGTGAGATCAATGCGGCCGCAGATCTCTAGAGACGGCATGCAGAAACACGAGACACAAGCACGTTTCTCTATTTCAGGTCCCCGGGATCTTCTGCGATCACCTCTACTGTAGCTTTAACCGGTCCTCCAGATACTTGAGGAAAGCGAAAGTCTTGTTCTTTATTTCATCAATAAAGGCAATCACGAAAGAGCAGCTATCATTCATTCTTTGGTGTCATGCCACCCTGCAGGCTTCTGTTTTCCATCTGGTCTGGAATGCGAATGGAAAACAGGAGGCCAAGCCACACCGAGTCACGTGACCCGACAGGCCATCAGTGATTGGCTGGCAGTGGAACGGGCGTCTCTCCAGGCATTGGCAATGAAAACAGCCTCCTCATTAAACAGTGAGCAGTACAATAAACCATCTTCAGTCCAAATGCGGGCTCATGACAGCCTATTAACCTCTCGGATGAAGATCCATTATGAAACTAAGAGAAATAATGTACAAGAACTGCCACTGAGTCCATTCCAGAAGGGTTTCCAAGATCATCCATCAGTGAGAAATCCATCATCTAGTCTCAAAACCCAGCCGGACGCAATAAAAACTGACAAATGACCACTTTCAGAGAATTTCAAAGCATAGTTTGTGTTTTGCAAGTCATGGATATTCACCTGTACATTGACGTCTTCTTTCTTGAATATGAGAGAGCGAACTTCATCTGCGTCGCTGTTAAATATGGCTTTAATCAGAGAGGGCTGTGGAGAAATGAAAGAGATGCTTAAAAACAATACTGAAGATCTACTTTAACTCAGAAAGACAAACCAACACGCCTGATATCAATCAATCAAAACTTAATTATGACAAGCTCGTCTTGAACAACAGGCTGTGTTAAATGTTGAAGATGAATGGGAAGATGAAAAGAACCTAAATGAAAAAAAAAAAAAAAACTGTAATACATTAATAATTATGTTTACATTGTCACTGATAATGAGAATGATGAGTGATGAAGTAATGCGTGCAAAACAAGTAGCAATTCTAGACTGTAAATGTAAATGGTTATTTATGTTTTTTTTTTTATTCGGTTTTTCTCCTATTAGGGTGGATTAATATGTTAAGATCTACAGATATGTTTTTTATAAATTTTAAATAATTAATATATATATGTATGTATATATATAGTATATATATATGTGTATGTAATATATATATATATCTATAGTATATATATATATATATATCTATATATATATATATATATATATATATATATATATATATATGTGTATGTATATATATATATATATATATATATATATATTATATATATATATATATATATATAAACATTTCCCACTTTATAAGAATCTAGAATTGTACATGATTCATGTCAAATCCTAATCAATACGTCATAACATGGAGTAAAAAAGATGCATTTTAAAAAATGCATAGAAACCTGCCATAGAAAAAAAATATTGTAGGAAACAAACAAATTAATTAATTAATTAATTAATATTATCCATATTCATTTAGACGCTGTGAATCCTCTGAAGCAGGGTTATTATCGTTAACTAAAACAGAATCTAAAACTATTAAAACATTATTACCAATTTAAATGAATCTGAAATCAAATAAAACTTATTTCAAAATTATTTCAAAAACTTGAACAAACAAAAATAGAATTGTTGCTTTTGCAGATAACTGAAATAAGTTTTAGCTAAAGAACTAAAATTATTAACCGGAAATGAATTAAAACTAAAACTGAACTACAGCTAAAATAAAATTTAAATATTTAAAAGAAACAAAAACTAACAAAAATAACAAACCACAAAATTAATTAAGTGAAAATATAAAAATTAAACCTAACAAAGTATTAATCAAACCTATATTATAGTATATAATTAATACTAAAATCACACTTAAACAAACCCAATAAGAGCATGCATTAAATATCTTATTCAAGATTTTTCCAAATAAGGGCAGGCTACGCTAAAGCCCCGCCCACTGGCCACACCACACCCTGTCCGGCGACATCCAGCCCCGCCCACTGGCCACGCCCTCCTCTCTCAGGCATTATTACAGAAAATGATTGAAAGCGCAACTTATGCATCTCTCTCAGAAAAACAGGTGCAAAGGCTTTTTAAAAAGATACATTTTTAGACCTTGTTTACTTAACTTTACTGTCATTGTGACAGAGTTCCAATTAAACTCTCAGTGGCACAATCCAGTCTGCAGCATATCATTAAAATCAATAATCAAGTACAATAAAAATACAATAAAATAGCAAATGTATTAGTATAAGAAAGTATTAATATTAGAAAACCGAAGGTCTAATCGCAGTATTCACAGATAGCATTAAGAGAAGCTAACGCTCTTGGATAAAAACTATTTCTCAGTCTGTTTGTACATGCTTCAAGTCAAATCATTTACCACTAAAAAGTGCATTTCAGAACTAAAAGGTACAGATCTGTACCTAAAGGATACAACTTTTTAGAGCCTTTTGAAAGGGTACTGCCCCAGTGACAGCTTTTGTACCTTTTAATCTGACAGAGAAGAGAGTAGAGAAGAGCTGACAATTACTGAATGTACTCGTAAACACACACACACACACACACACACACACACACCTGCTGCAGCCTGTATGATTCACCTCACAAACACATGATGCAGCAGCTGACGTGAGAATGAAAGACAGGAGGAACGTCGTAAAAGAAAGAATGCAGCTTTCCTCTGTTTAAGGAAACATGGCCTGTTACAACAACAGCAAAAACTGAAGCTCCTGAAAACTGACTAAAACCACTTAGTCTGATCTTCAAAGAATGCTTTTAATTATTAGAGGACAAACCAGCTGGCAAAATCCACAGAACTGAAACCTGCTCATCCGGTTCATCCACTAAACTGATGATTATCCTGCTAATTAGTCTAGTTTCCATTCAAACGCCTGCTGTTCTCACTGATCAAGAGCACCGACACTTAGTTTGAAATGTGGGAGAACAATTCACAATGCATGTAGTATTCTCAACACTGCTATGAGCATTAGCATAAAAATGTGTTCCTCTTTTCCTTTTGTGGGTCAACTACAGCCAAGATGGAACAACAAAATATGTTTTAACTCCCAGAACAATGGTTTAGACATATGAAGGTAACTGTACGACAGGCTAAAATTTAGCAAAACATAAATAAATAAAAAAATAGATAGATAGATAGATAGATAGAAAAAAGTTTAGCTTCGATAAAATAAAATCTAAAATAAGTCTAAAATAAATAAATACATTATTTAAACTATTTTATTAACTAAAAAAAAATCTAGAATAAATATTAGATCAAATTCAACAACACAGAATTTACAAAAGTTTTTTTAAGAAAAAACTACAATGAAAAAATCTAAAAAATTATGAATGAATAAATGAAAGGATGAATATTAGATAAAATTCAATAAGAAATAAACATTTACAAAAGTTTTTTTTTTTATTTATCAAAATAAAAAATACATAAAAATTAATTTTAGATAAAGTCCAACAAATAAAAGTTTTTCCAATTTATCTTTGATTTAAAAAATAAAAATAGAAAAAAAAGGCAAAACTTCATTAAAAATCTTTTCATATGAATCAAACAAATAGCAAAGAGTACATGAGGTTTGTTAATATCTGTATTTGTACTTGTTTAATGTGCGTTTCTGGCCTAATGTCTGTTCTTGGATTATATTTTGCAGTTGTTGATGGATATCTTTGGCCTTTGCGATGCATCTCACACCATGTCAAGTTAAAAACAAAAGTAACATTTTTATAAAAGCCAGTGTATTTTGAAAGCAAGAATTGACGTGTGCTGCGTGTGAAGCGTGTCCTAATGCATGCTGACATTTGCGTCATGACAGCTGCATTTCGTCCACCACAAATCACCACAACTCAACACTATCCACATTATCCAAAGTTAACAAATGGACCTCACCTGGAAACCCCAATCAGATCTGACAAAAACTGACAAACACGGACTAAATCGTCTGTATCTGTCTTCAGATAATAACGGGGGACGGATCACGACATGCAGCTACTAAAACAACCGTATGACTTTCTTCTCGCGCTCTTTTGAAGTTCACCGCTGCTTCACACACAACAGACACCCCATTATCATCCACCTGCAGTCAAATCAGCCACCTCACCTTCTCATCCTGAGAGGAATTCTGGGAAATGTGGTCCGGGGCGGCTTTGGAATGCAGAGGGGAGGGATCGTCGTCTTCCACCTCCTCCAGGACCACGATACACACGCGACTCATGCGCTCCGATCGCATGCCTGCCTCACACACACACACACACACACACACACACACACGAGAGCCGCTTTCACAAAAAGCAGCACGCGTTATTCTGTACAGCAGATCCGTCCGTGACATTCAGCTCTGGAGCCATTAGTATCCAAGCATTAAATCCCTCCAAACGCACACAATCCTGGAACAGGGAATTCCTCAGAGCAGGAACATCAGCAGTGCTGCAGTGAGAAGATGCAGCGTCCTCATACACACACACACATACACTCTCTCTGTGTGATCTGAGAGGACAATGGTGTGTGAGCTCCAGTCTGCTGAAACCTGCACTTTACACACACACACACACAGATCCAACCCCCACCGCAACAACACACCAACCCTACTGCAGCGAGAGAGAGAGAGAGAGAGAGAGAGAGAGAGGGGTGTTTTGTAATGAGAAAACGAGCTTCCGACAGCATGAGCCTTTAACACCAGTGAAATATGAAGCACAGAGACAGAGCTGATGGGACAAACACAGGCAGGAACAGATCAAATTATTCTTTGTCAGGACTACGAACAAGGTCACTGTGTTTGTTTGTTTTTTTTACTATAGGGACAAAATTGTTCCCAGAAGTGAGTTCAATCTGAGAGAAACTTGTACAAAATACAAAATATGTGACCTTGGACCACAAAACCAGTCTTAAATGTAAATTTTTTGAAATTGAGATTTATACATAATCTAAAAGCTGAATAAATAAGTTTTCCATTGATGTGTGGTTTATTAGGATCAGACAATATTTGGCTGAGATACAACTATTTGAAAATCTGTAATCTGATGGAGCAAAAAAAAAATCATCTTTAAAGTTGTCCAAATTAATTCTTAGCAATGCATATTACTAATCAAAAATTAAGTATTGATATATTTACAGTAGGAAATTTACAAAACATCTTCATGGAACATAATCTTTACTTAATATCCTAATGATTTTTGGCAAAAAAGAAAAATCGATAATTTTGACCCATACAATGTATTTTTGGCTATTGCTACAAATATACCCCAGAGACTTAACACTGCTTTTGTGCTCCAGGGTCACATATAGTGAAGTACAATGTACAAAATATAGTCAAGCAGAAGCTGTAGGGTAAAAGATTTTTTGGGTGAATCTCAAGAACATGTACAGTAGGTCATATTTCACCTCAAAATCAAAAAAAAAGAAAAAAAAAAAAAGAAATAATTAAATAATTTTGCATGGTAAATGAAGATTGTTTATATTTTCAGACTCATTTAAGCACATTTACATCCAATTCACAATTTATATTATAATTGGAAAAAGTTTATATATAATATACTTTTTAAAGTAAGTATACATCATGGTGATATTTGTTGTGCTGAACTGAATTCATGCTGATTTTTATTTATCATTAAATAAATATCATTAAATGGATTTTCAATATGCTCAAGTAAAACATGCAAATATATTATAATAAAATAATTTGACTGGAAAACTAGATTAATTGCATAAAAAACAATGTCTAACAAGACTTTGCAAAACATTTTTATTTATTTATTAATTTAAGAATTAAAGCTGCATATGGAAAAAAATGGTATGAGTTTTATTTTAATTTATTATAATTTATTTTGTTACATTTTCATGCCAATGACGCACGGTTACATAAAAATTCTTGTATTTGTAATCGGAAATTATTTATTTAAAAATACATTTTAAAGTTATTCTAAATCATGGTAGTATCTGTTATAATGAACATAATTCATACTGATTTTATTTAATAAATTATCATTAAATCACTGCATTACAAGTACTTTTTTACAGTAAAAGTAAACAGATCAAATAGATTAAAACAGTCTTTCTTGCTGTTATTTATTTTATTTTAAATGTTTGAAATGTGACATGGACAGGTTTTACTGACATTCCCACTGAAGTCTCTGATACGTCCTGATTTAGATACACTGGTAAATGTGTGTGTGTGTGTGTGTGTGTTTGTCTCCAGTCTCTATTAGATAATGTCTGATCTGTGACTCATTCTCATTGGCCCGTCTTCATCATCTCTTCCTCCTCCTCTCGCTCCAACTCACCACAACAAACTGCTGACTGCCTGATTCACTTGTTAATGGACACACACACACACACACACACACATACACACACGGATGAACACTTCAGCAGTCACACATCACAGAATTATTAATCAGATGTGACTTCTGACGAGAGTGAACCACATCGTCAACAAAAACACAAAGAAACCAAAAATCCTGCTGGACTGAACACTAGCAAATGCATAGCAACACCCTAGCAACAAATTAGGACTTTTCATACAATGTTTTCTTCAAAGTAAAAAAAAAAAAAATAATAATTTGAACTGAGATTTATCAGATAGTTTTTCACCACAAGTATCCAGAATATCTAACTGGCACTTCTGAGCATGTTACGACAAGATTGATGTTCCTGGCAACAAAATGACTTTCCCAAGCTTTCAGATGATATTTAACAGTAAAATCAGCCATAAAAGCGGCTCCAATATCAAAGAGAACCTCCTATTGGTTACTGGGATTTTTTTTTTTAAAACGACTGGATTTTTATGTATTCTTCATCAAATAAATGCAGCATTTGTGAACACAAATGACTTTTTATAAAAGAAAAAAACATTAAGAAAAAAACCCTTACAAACCCCAAACTTCTGAACAGTAGAGTACACATAAAACTTAACATTTGAATTTCAATTGCTGCATTTATTCACTATAGTATTTACCCAAAATAGAAATATTTTAACACATAAGCCATGTGCATTGTCAGTAGTGTATCTCTGGCTCTCTGAGGGTGTAGTGTTCTGTACTCAACAGTGTCAGCAGTGGAGATGGTACAGTATGTGTCTGGAAACACACTGCAGCACTGAACGCTCCTCTAAGCTCTGCCTCCTGCCCCCGTGCAGCCAATAACAAGCTCATCTATTCAATAACGCAACCAATGAAAACAAGCCGTCACAAACTGCCTGCCAGACACAGCAGAAGCACAGAAACATCATTACAGACACTTTGTCTGGTACAGACAGCTGATGATATTATGAATCTAGTGTGAAAAACACTGTTCATACTAAGATCCAGTGCAGAATTGAACCTGAATCAAGCGAGATCAGGCGGCAAAACAATTTAATGCACAGTAGACATTTCATGCATTTTAGACAGAGTTTACGGACTGAATTTAAGAAAATATTATCTAATGTTGTTTTGTTTAGTATCAGATGATATAATGTGTGGCTCTAAGTGTGACCTTCAATGACCTCCTTAAAAACAATAGAAAATATATCAAATATTTATACTAATATATATATATATATATATATATATAATATATATATATATATTAATATATATATAAAATATATCAAATATTTAAAAAATATTAAATACAAAAAATCAAATATGACATTAATACATATTAAATAAAAACAAATATATCTAATGACAAATATATATTCAATATGACAAAAATATATATTAAATCTAACAAACAATATATCAAATATTACATTGTTGGTTATATTTAATATGTATTTGTCATATTTGATATATTTTTGGTTATAATAAATATTTATCATACATAATATAAAACAAATAATACATAAAACAAACACATAAAAAAAAATATAAATATAATTTTATGTGTTTAATATATATATAAATAATAAAAAAACAAAATTAAAAAATATATATATATAAAAATATATATATATTAAGTGGTCTTAAATTTTAAATCCTTTTTCTGTAAAGCACTTTGAATTGTGTATGAAATGTGCTATATATATATATATATATATATATATATATATATCTTCTATATATATATAAATTTGCCTTGCCTTGAATTAACCAGAGCTAAATTATCATTATAAATAACCACTAAGAAAACTTGAAAAGTGATTAAACATGCAGGATCTTGTTTAAAAGACTTATTTAATGAGTCTAAAGGGATTTGATGAAGTCAAACTCCCTCTAGAGGACACAAGAAACACATCCACATGAGAATAAGAGGCTTGATCGCTGATGTAACTTCAGAGTAAACTGTCTTCATTGTCTGCTGGACACAAACACTGGTTCGTTTGTTTTAGCTGTGCTGGTTTACACTGATCTAGCTGATCTGGTTTGATGGTTTTATCAATCCAGTTAAGTTCAAGCCCATATCATTCTTTCAGCAGGTCTCCAGCTGCTATTTCAGTCCTCATTCTTTCTTTGTCCGGCTGCTGTATCTGAAAGCCACTTCCGGTCTCCACAGACCACACGTCTAACATCAGCCTCGTGTTATTCATATACAGCTCCAGAATCTCACAAATCAATCAAATGTCATTCAGCTTTAAATAAAAGACAAAGACATCTCAGGGTTTCACAGTAATGCTTTTGTTTTGTCTCCATCTACTCCTCTCAACCAAAACAGCCTAAAACAGAGAAAGTGAAAAAGTGTTTTCTAAATGAAGGGATGACGCTCCATTAAATAAGACTACTGTTAAACTTCCTATATAAATTCCTCATGTTTTATAAAGCAGAGCTCATTTAATGACAAGAACACCACAGAATCTGTCAATCACAGATAAAGATGAGTGAGTGAGTGAGTGAGTGAGTACAGATGCAGAACAACTTGGCTTTAAAATGGCAAATATTAAAAGTGACTCTTTTCTTCTAAAATGCATTGAAAGGGCAAAATTTAAATAAATAAATAAATAAATAAATAACGCCCCTTAAACATTCAAAATTATGAGAAAAAAAACACAAATGGCAAGCAGTCACAAAATATAAATGCTTTTTTTGCGTACAGTGCATTCATAAAAAAGGCTAAAATGTTGAAATGTATGTATACATCTATCTATCTATCTATACACACACACACTTACATACTCAAATACTTTTACTAAGTGTCCTTATGATAACGCACATAAATAAAGAAATGCTCAGTAAACTGCTAAATAAACGCTTAGAATAAGCAGAATTAATGCAACAATCTAACTAACAAAAAATATTCTAAGAACGTTTTTCAAACATTCCCCTTAAGTTATGAAAACGTTATTTCTGAATGTTTTCTGAACGTTCAAAAGTTATTCAAACGTTTATAAAAACTTTACAAAAACGTTACAAAAAATTTTTTTTTTTGGTTATGTGCACGTTGAGGGAACATTTCATTTGATCATTTTGCAAACATTATGGGAACATTAATGCTCTGGGTGAAAAAAAAACGCTAGATGAAGACACTAGATATCCTAACTCTGAACAAATTGATTCTATTGACATTACTGGAAGAACGTTTGTTCATAACTTTGAGAGAACCTTGGCTGAACGTGCACAAAATGTAGCGTGCTGTTCGTGCTTTAATGCGTTAAAGTGACGCATGTGTTAAAAGCCATGCGCTCGTGCGATCTGAGCACAGGTGAGGTGTGTGTATCAGGTGAGCACAGACCTGCTCTCTGACCCGCAGCACCATCTTCTTTCTCTTCCAGCGCTCGAACTCACGCGGAAATCCAGCCGGACTGCGCTTTAAAGCCTGAAAGAGCCGGACACAGAGCTCAGACTGCCGCGGGTCAGTGCTCGCACTCACATGTCAGTTTGTGCAGGGCTCGAGTTTCCTCTGCTCTTCCTGAAATAGACAAACACAAGCAATACAAAGCCGCGCACGCTTTCAGTTCAACGACTCTCACTGCAGTTAAAGCAACACGACCGACAGAGCGCGCTGATGAGGCGCTAAAAGACGAATAAATTATTTCGAAAATATGGCGAAATATATGATGAAAGTCTGTTTGTCTACACTACCCGTCAAAAGTTTTTGAACAGTATGATTTTGAATGTTTTTAATTTAAAAATAAAAATCTGTTCCAATAACAAAGACTGCATTTATTAGATCCGAAATACAGTAAAAACAGCTAATATTGTGAAATATTTTTACTATTTAAAGTAACTGTTTTCTATGTGAGTATCTTTTAAATGTAATTGATTCCTGTGATCAAAGCTGAATTTTCAGCATCATTACGCCAGTCTTCAGTGTCACGTGATCTTCATAAATCATTCTAATATGATTTGCTGCTGAAGAAACATTTATTATCATTACTAAGTCGAAAACAGCTGAGTATAATTTTTTTAGGTTTCTTTGATGAATAGAAACTTCCGAAGTACAGCATTTATCTGAAATAGAAATCTTTTGTAACATTATAAATGTCTTTATCATCTTTTGATCAATTCATCCATGCTAAATAAAAGTATATATATAAGTATATATATACCGACTCCAGGCTTTTGAAGGGTATAGTTTATAATGTTACAAAAGCTTTTTATTTCAGATAAATGCTGATCTTTAGATCTTTCTATTCACCAAATAATCCTGAAATTTTTTTTACTCAACTGTTTTAAATATTGATAATAGTAATAATATTTTCTTTTCTTTTTTTATTTTTTTTATTAAAAATGTTTTTTTGAGCAGCAAATCAGCATATTAGAATGATTTCTGAAGATCATGTGACACTGAAGACTGGAGTAATGATGCTGAAAATACAGCGGCCCATCACGGGAATAAATTATATTTGAACAGATTTTCACATAGAAAACAGCTGTTTTAAATAGTTAAAATATTTCACAATATTACTGCTTTTTGCTGTATTTTGTATAAAATAATTGCAGGCTTGGTAAGCAGAAGGGACTTAAAAAAAACTTAAAAATGTTACTGTTCAAAAACTTTTGACTGGTAGTGTATTTAATAAAATAATTTAAATAAAATAATTTGATTGCAATAGAATAATTTGTTTAAATTTCATGCAATTTAAATAAAAAGTACATTTTTAAAAATCCATCTTAATTGGTGATAATCCAGTCTCGAAAAAGTTCAGAAAAAATCTAATAAATGACACACTCAAATACACTGGCATGCGTGGGGAAGTCCTTCGGCATGTGAGTCCTTCAGCAGTCAGCAGTGCTTTCAGCTGCATGCAGTAATTAGACAGATGGTCATTTCTCCATCTGTGACTGTGATAAGAAAAGGAAACTGCATGTAAAAATAGCAGGAGTGTCACTGAATCACTCTGACCTTTAGATCTGGGGAAGAGCCTGAGCTTCTCACAACCTGACATTTGTCTGAAAAGTTCTTTCCCTTAATACACACAGCTGCATCTAGATATAATAACGTTCAGTAATGTGTACTTTGGCGACACCTTGAGGTCACCCAAGAAAACATCACTGAAATGTATGAATATATAAAAAACTACAATTTAATTATATTGACACACACACATACATATGTATATTCACAGAACTTATTCTTAATTAATTTCATCTTCAAAATCATTCAGTTGGCAGCTGAATATATGTACCATATGAACACCAAATCGTAAACTACTTGAAGCCTCTGTAAGCTGGTTGTCCTATAGTTAGACCAAAATAGTGCAGCAAAATGTTCTGAACAAAGACAGATCTTCACCCAATCAGTACACACACCAACACACAGTGTCATACATTTCAATATCCTCATCATCTGACAGCTGCTCAGTAACGAAAAGGCAGAGATATTGCACCTTCTCAAACACATTAAGATCATTATCAGACCATTTAATTTAAACACTTATCCTTTTTTGATTGGCAGATAATAACAACTCTCTTACTTGCATTATATACTGTATAAATTCATGCTTTGAGTCCAAACACAGAACATATAGTGAGTGAGAGGATGCTGAAGACCAGCACTACTAGGACTAAACATCACAAGATCATCTGCATACATAACATGATTCACTAAAATATAATCCAAGGCCTTCAAACATTTACACAAATCATCAATATAAAGAAAGAACTGGGGTCAAAATCCCTCCTTGTCTAACACCATTGTTAAACCCAAAAGGAGCTGAAACATTATTGCCCCATTTTATTTGCATAGGCATACCAATAAACCACATACTTCTAATGTAGGTATAACTATATCTACAGGCAAAATCATAGTATAAATGGTCTATATAGACAATATATAAAAATAGCTGTGAAACAAACAGATCAGATTAGGACCCTTGCTGTCTATGGGAAGGTCAGAGAGCTTTTGGATTTCATCAAAAATATCTTTATATTTTAAAAATAAAAATATCTATTTGTGTTCTGAAGATGAACAAAGGTTTCATGGGTTTGGAACTATTCCTTTAAAACGATTGAACTGAAAAATCTGAGTAATCAAAAACCGGTAATAGACCGTTTGTTGTGTTCTGCCGAATGTCCAGCAGTTCATCCATGGTAAAACTGATTGTATTTGAGAAACAAACAAACAAAAAAAAAAACGGACAAACTAATAAATACAGTAAAACAACTTGAGAGCTCCACACCGAGGCAGCTGTCCACAGAGCCATCTTGAGGTTGTATTTACCGTATTTATTTGAGGTTGTATTTTTTTTTCTTGGTGTAATACAACTAATCAACTTTTTGAAAGAACCGTACTTCTTGATGGTGGTTTGTAGGTTGTATCAGAGGAAACAATTCCCTTGTCTTCCACAAATTTAACAGGCCTACAGTCTGAAGTAATCCATTTAGCCATTGCATTTGTTCATACGTATACAAAATATATCTGTGATATTTTCAGTATACAAAGTATATAAAACATATCTCAAAAACCTATCATATGACATATATACGTTTGGAAGATGTCTGTAAGATGTTTAGGATTTAGAATGTATGTAACTGATGTCTTAAAGATGCCTATCAGATGTTTGTACACAGCAGATGCTTTCTAGATTAAGCGATCTTTAACAGACATCTTGCAGACGTACATGTGCTATCTGGGTAAGAAATACATGTTTCTGTCTGTGGGGTAAAACACCCCCAGGGCGCACTGCTGAATTACTGTAGTTACTCTGTTCTGAACATCAAATCTTTTGTTTTTCCAACAAATGTATTCTAGTTGGTTGAATAAAAATAATTGGACCTTATATTTACAAATGACCTCAAGTAAGCATCAGGTAGCTAGTTAGCTAGCCAGTTAGCATCAGCTAACAATATTTTTCAAATAGGCTATTATTATTTTGAAATTCATAATTATTGGTTATATTCTTTTTAATTTTAAGCTAAAACCGCCTGTACTCTGATTTTGCTGTAAACGTATAAAGCAAATTGCTTTGAAAGATGATTTTTTTACAAATTAAATTTTTGTTAAAAATCTAGTGACATGAAAACTCTGGACATTTTTCATACTTTGTTTATAATTTATGTCATTGTTACTAAAGCTATGATAACTATTCTTGACACATTTAACTTTAGTTTCATAGAAAAAAAAATACACAGTCCACAAACTAGCAAATCCACCTGTGATATCATGAGACATTGTAAATGCTGAGTATTGACAAATATGAGAGATGCTGTTACAAACTAGCAAATGCAGCTGTGATATCCACATTTGTCCTATGCCTTACGATGCTTAGCATGAATTATGGGAGTAACTTCTGTTACACTGTAAACTACTGGCGAAAGGTGTGCTCTATGAATGCAATAAGTATTAAAAAAAAAAAAGGTTACAATGACGTGACATTAACCAACTAACACTAAAACCATATATCAAAAAAAAAAAACTTCAAACAAAAAAAACAAAAAAAAAATGAATAACCCCCAAATCTTGATTATTCCAAAACCAAAATAATTTAAAAAAAATACTATTAAATAAAAACATTCCATTAAACAAACTGGAACATTGAGTAATGTAATTTTAAAGAGATTTATATCATTTTGACAGATATTGTAGCCTATATTGTATTTACCTGCTTTAAAAACATTCCAGTAAACACTGATAATAGGGATTAGAAGTGGAAAGGTGAGACAACATTCTAAAGCATTCATGTGAAAAACCTGGAAAGATACATGAGGATTTGGGGAAAAAACAAGAGATTCTTAGCACTCCAGTGAATGAGTTCTCATCCATAGATATGCTTGTTGTACCATGTCACATTAAAATACCAACATTTCATTATTCTCCTTATGTCTGAAAAATAGAACATGAAGGAAAATGTACAGCTCATTCAGTCAAACTGACTGTAACGCTTGTAGCTGGGTAGAGGAGAAAGAACACACAGCGAAGAAGAAGATTCAATAATGATTCATTTAATAGTATTTCAAGAAGAAAGGAAATCCAAGTTCACAATAACATTACAACATTAAGACCGGTCCAACTAAAGAAGAAACAGGGGAACTTAAATACACAGACCAAATGAAGATAATTAACAAGACACACCTGAACATAATGACATAATCAGACACGAGGGAAAAATAGGTCAAGGAACACATGAGAGAAGAAAACAAACTAAAAGTATCTGTGGTGTGACACTGACGGATAAGGATTATTTGTAGCACAAACTTATGATTTGAAATTATATGTTTTGGTCTTTTTGAATGGAACTTCCCCAAACCAGAAGTGCCTCCCAAAATTTAAAACACAGTAGGCTCGCTATGAAAAAGGTGGATAAATGAAAGGCTACTGGCTATTTTTAAAAAGGCAATGAGCTGCTGGATATGTCCCACCCTCACTTCCTTTTTCAGTTATTATTATTGAATTACTCTGCATGTTTCAAGCAAAAAATGTAAAAAAAAAAAAAAGATGGCCTAATGGTTAGAGAGTTTGACTCCTAACCCTAAGGTTGTGGGTTCGAGTCTCGGGCCGGCAACACCATGACTGAGGTGTCCTTGAGCAAGGCACCGAACCCCCAACTGCTCCCCGAGCACCGCAGCATAAATGGCTGCCCACTGCTCCGAGTGTGTGTTCACGGTGTGTGTGTGTATCACTGCTGTGTGTGTGCACTTTGGATGGGTTAAATGCAGAGCACGAATTCTGAGTATGGGTCACCATACTTGGCTGTATGTCACGTCACTTTTTCACTTTCACTTTATCTGGTTTTATGTACTCAAATTCTCTGAGCGTTTCACTGACAATCTCTTTCTCTTTTTTTAATTATGTTTCATAGTTAGAAACAGAACCAGAGGAAATGCATGAACCCTGTGTTCATCATCAGGCTTGTATGGCAGACTACAGGAACCAACAAAGTCTGGATCAGGGTCACTTATTTCCCCATCTCCATACAGCTGATGAAGACCACACTCACCAATATTGTTCAAACATTTACAAAAATCATCAATATAAAGAAAGAACTGGGGTCAAAATCCCTCCTTGTCTAACACCATTGTTAACCCCGAAAGGAGCTGAAACATTATTGCCCCGCTGTGCTGCTGGCGTTGAGCTATCCATCCAGCAGGTCTGAAGTTGTACAAAAATTCAATAATTGTAGTGAGTTTTTCTTTAAAGAACATGCTCCTGTGATTCCTAGCATCCTGAATCTGAACTCTGAGCATACTCGCTACAAAAAAAATCTGTGCTGGTTCAGGATATATGTATGCAACTCTTTACGACACAGAAAGCAGGATTCCTGTTTTCTCAGCGTACAAATACACTGGAAAAGGAGATTTCAGAAGACCAAGGATTCCATGGATGATCGAGCCGCAGGTGATGATTTTCACAGCTTGTTTTATGATGACTCATTTGTCTGCTGTTATTGTGCATCAAGTGTTTTATGAGTCATTCCTCACCTCTTTTATTTTCTTTTTCTTTATAAGTCTTACGTTAAAGTTCATTCATCTGCCATTCAGTGTTATTTTTACTTCTAGTCTATCATCTTAGTGTTCTAAAAGAATAGTTCACCCCAAAATGAAAATGTTGCTAGCATGTTTTACCATGTTGCAAGCTTGATTTAACACATTGCTAGTGTTGCTGGACAATTTTTACTGCCTTTCTGGGCCTTGAACGTGATAGTTCCATTGCTGTCTATGCAGGGTCAGAAAGCTCTCGGATTTCATCAAAATTATCTTAATATGTGTTCCAGATATTAAAGGAGGTCTTACAGGTTTGAAACAACACAAGGGTCAGTAATTAATGACAGAATTTTTATTTTTGGGTAAACTCAATGAAAGTCAATGGGACTTTTTGTAAATTAGATTATCCATTTAATGAAAACGGATCTGATCTGTTAGAAAAGATAAAGCAACTCGACTCAGATCAGTCTGACCTAAGTTTGGTGGTTGTGGCTTGAAAGCTCTAAGAGGAGCTTTTATTTACTTTATTTTCAGAAAATTTGAAATGTTGCTTTGCCAGCTAACAGAAATAAGCTTTTCATCTGATACAGTGCTTGTCAAAAGTTTGAAAACATTATGATTTTTAAAGGATTTTAATGAAGTCTCTTCTGCTTACCAAGGCTGCATTTATTAATCAGCATATAAGAATGATTTCTGAAGATCATGTGACACTGAAGACTGGAGTAATGATGCCAGAAATACAGATTTGATCACAGAAATAAATTACAGTTTAACATATATTCAAACACAAAATGGATATTTTAAATTGTAATAATATTTCACAATATTTCTGTTTTAAAGTATACTATAAATTAAGCCTTGGTGCGAATAAAAAAAATATTTAAAAACTGTAATGTTTTGATAAGTGTTGTATGTATATTATTTTAGATTTATTTAAACTAACAAAACATGCTTTTTTTCAACTGAACAATAATAATGAAAAGCACCAGATGAGATACGAGAACACCAGATACCATTTCACGTCAAAAGGTGTTAAAGAAAATTTAACACTTAAAATTATGCCTGTCGATTCTCAGAAAGAGTGACCTGCTTGAGTGTACAGAATTAGATGTGTGAGCGTGTGGGTGAAGGAGGGTTAAAGAACATTGTTCCTGCTGCAGAATGATCTTTGTGTGTTAGAGAGGAGCATTTAAGTCCCAGCAGAGACCCATTCTGAGTTCTGCTCATATGAAGAGAAGATGAGGCTGTTTATCGCGAGTTTCTCTGTGCTGCTGCTGCTTCTGGCTTTTACATCCATCTCATCTGAATTTGTAGACAAATTCAGTAAATGGGAAGATTTTTTTTTCAATCAAACGCCTCCTGTTATTCCTGGCATTCTGAATGATTCAGCTGTACAGGACAGTAATTATAAAACAATATGTCAAAAATATAAAGAGAGGGAAAAATATGTGACCCTCTACAACACAACGGGGAAGATCCCTGTTTTCTCAGCTTATAAATACACCGGAATACAAAAATACAAGAAACTGACTAAGATTCCCTGGATGATCGAGTCGCAGGTAATATTTCTTACAATGACTCAAATGTGGCATGGAACGCTTCATATATTTGCTAAAGCTTATAAAGCAGAATGGTTGTTTTACTTTATTTTATTCTCTTATTTCATTATTCTTGTTGTTCAGTTGACTGTGTTTCTTTTATTAAGTTTGAACCTGCAGGTCATGAGATGCATGAGCCATTCGTCAATCAGGCTACCACTGAAGACTACTTCAATAACACACAAAACGTTAGTTGCGGTCACTTATTTCCAGTCCGTTATGCAGCTGATAGAGAAACTGCCGAGTCTACATTCACACTCACCAACAGCATTCCACAGAAGAGAAACTTAGAGAACGGCTCTTGGATTGACAAAGAACAAAAAATTAAAGATATCATGGATAAATACTGTCGTGACAAGAAGAACAACAAAAAGATCTTAGCCTACGTGTTGACTGGAGCTCTGCCTGGCCCTAATATACTGAATAAAAGAGTGAACATTCCCTCTCACAAGTGGATGGCATTTTGTTGCTACAACAGTTCAGGAAACTCATGGCTCTCCAAAGCTGCCTGGGCTGAGAACAAAATTAAACATGATACGGAGACTTGTCTTAAGAGCCTGGAGGAGTTTAAAATGTTCTTAAATGAAAAATGGGGGAAACAAGTGAAGTTATTTTCCAATGACTGTATGTAATTTTAATATGCAACCAGACTAAGAAAAAAAAGATTATCTTAAAAGTAGAATCACAGCTTTGCATGATCATTTAATCTGTCTGTAAGATGAGACTTTTTGTCAAAGTGATTCTGAGTATTGCTCTTCATCATAACTAAGAAAAAAAAGATTATTTTAAAAGTGATTCTAGCAAATGCTTTTTCATTAGTGTGTCCATAATTTTTCTTTTTAATAAAGCTTGCAACTGCAAATATTGGCACATGGGACTTGTCTCACTGACTTATTGCAACTGACTTAACTAAACATAATTCACAAAAAAACAAAACATATAAAAAATTCAAACATAAATATTCTCACACACATTAAGATCATTATCAGACAATTTAATTTAAACACTGATCCTCTTTTGATCTGCAGATCATAACTACACTCTCTTACTTGCATTATATATAAAATCATGCTTTGGGTCCAAACACAGAACATATATTGAGTGAGAGGATGCTGAAGACCAGCACTACTAGGACTAAACATCACAAGATCATCTGCATAACATGATTCACTAAAATATATTCCAAAGGCCTTCAAACTTTTACATAAATCATCAATATAAAGAAAAAAACTGTGGTCAAAATCCCTTCTTGTCTAACACCATTGTTAACCCCGAAAGGAGCTGAAATATTATTGCACCATTTTATTTGCATAGGCATACCTATAAACCATATATTTCTAACATAGGTATAACTATATCCACAGCCAAAAGCATTTTAGTTGACAGTATAAATTATCTATATGTCACCCTGGACTACAAAACCAGTCATAAGGGTCAATTTTTTTTTAAATTGAGATTTATACACCATCTGAAAGCTGAATAAATAATCTTTCCAATGAATTATTTTTTATTATAATACAACAACATTCTGATAAAAAACTATTGAAAATCTGGAATCTGAGGGTGTAAAAAGTAAAATAAAAAGTAAAAAATATTGAGAAAATTGCCTTAAAGTTGTCCAAATGGCGTTCTTAGGAATACATATTACTAATCAAAAATGAAGTTTTCATATATTTACAAAATATCTTCATGGAACATGCTCTTTACTTAATATACTAATGATTTTTGGCATAAAAGAAATATCAGTAATTCTGACCCATAC
The DNA here is from genome assembly GCF_018340385.1 of Cyprinus carpio. Taxonomy (NCBI): domain Eukaryota; kingdom Metazoa; phylum Chordata; class Actinopteri; order Cypriniformes; family Cyprinidae; genus Cyprinus; species Cyprinus carpio. Next base: position 6,871,166 of record NC_056590.1, read on the forward strand.
AATGTATTTTTGGCTATTGCTACAGATATACCCCAGCGACTTAAGACTGCTTTTGTGCTCCAGGGACACATATAGACAATATATAGAAATAGCTGTGAAACAAACAGATTAGGTCACTAAAGACAGTCAAACTGAAACTCTGCAGTTTGGGTGAATTCTAAGCATGACTCCAAATGTGGTATAAATGTGTTGCAGGCTTGTAGTGGAATAGATGATGTGTGAATGACAACTAACACTCAAGCTCTGTTTTTTAGGTTTGTGGGTTCACAGGATTGGATGTGTGTACGTCTGTGTTAAACATCACCATCTCAGCTGCTGAACTGTTTAAGTGCGCAGAAGGAAAGGCCATTTCATCTGCGAGACTTCTGGGGAACTTGTGTTTACGTTCTTATACTAGTTATTTAGTTCTGTGAACATGTGGCTGTTTATCGCTGTGCTGCTGGCGTTGAGCTGTCCAGCCGGCAGGTCTGAAGTTGTACACAAATTCAATACATGTAGTGAGTTTTTCTTTAAAGGACAGGCTCCGGTGATTCCTGGCATCCTGAATCCTAACTCTGAGCATACTCGCTACAAAAAAATCTGTCAAAGATACAATTTCACAAGTGCTAGTTTGGGATATAGGTATGCAACTCTCTACGACACAGAAAGCAGGATTCCTGTTTTCTCTGCGTACATATACACTGGACAAGGAGATTTCAGAAGACCAAGGATTCCATGGATGATCGAGCCACAGGTGATGATTTTCACAGCTTGTTTTATGATGACTCATTTGTTTAGTGTACTGGTTTTATCAGCCATTCCTCACCTCTTTTCTTTTAATGATTTTTTTCTGTATGTCTTATGTTAAAGTTTATTCATCTGCCATTCATTGCTATTTTAACTTCTAGTTTATCAACTTAGTGTTTTAAAGGAACAGTTCACCCCAAAAATGAAAAATTTCATAATTTATTCAACCTCATATTGTTGTATACCCATATACACAAAAAATAATTATGCAGGTTTTTAAATGCAACATTTAATCAGTTAATAAATGGCTGCTTATGTTGAGTTTTAGTGAATAACTGAAACATTGAGAAAACCACTTGACTGCTAAGCTGAGTCAGACAACTGTTAGGAGCTTTAACAGGCTGCAATATGGGAAAAAAATTTAAATTTTATGTTTTACGTTAAAGCATAACTGTGAACAGGTGTGTAATGACTTCGGGGGGGGGGGGGGGGGGGGGGTGTTAATAAATGACATAACTGACAGAGTCAGGCATTAGGGACAGTTAGAAATCAGTAAGGTACATCCATCACTTATTAACAAACAACTCTCTCTCTTTTAAATAAAACATCCACATCCAGATCCTATCCTCGACTTGCACGCACAACCATTACATATACATATAGAAATCAGGCCATCAATGAAGACTACATCAATAACAGCTATGGAGTGAATCATGGTCACTTATTTCCCAGCTGTCACGCAGCTGATGAATCCACGGCCAAATCTACATTCACACTCACCAACATTGTGCCACAAAATATCAGATTTAATGCCGGCAGTTGGAATCGCATTGAAAACGAGACCAGAGATAGCATGAGTACACATTGCTATGACAAAAATGATAACGTTTTAGCCCATGTGCTGACCGGAGCTATACCTAAGCCAGGCAAAAACGAACTAAACAATAGAGTGAACATTCCCTCTTACATGTGGACAGCATTCTGCTGCTATAACAGTAAAAAAAAATTGTGGGTCTCTCAAGCTTACTGGGCCCCAAACAAACAAGAACACCACAATGAAGCGATCAGTGAAAAGAACCTGCAGCAATTACAGCAATTTCTGAATGAAAACTGGGTGGAAAATGTACAGCTGTTTAAGAAAGACTGTAACAACTGAAAAGTGATTCAGAAGCATCTGTTGGGTTAAAAAAACATTGAATTATCATTTCTGATGTTTGATTAGAGGTCTTTCAAAATGGTTGTTTAGCTTTTCCAGGATCCTAACTCATCCTGGTTTTAATTGCTGTCATTTTTAGCATTTTCATTTCAACACAAACAGTAGTTTGATAAACATGTACTGAAGCCCAGATCCTGTTATAAATGCACTGTCTGTAAATGTTTGTCTTTGTTTTTCTAATAAAGCTTATGCAAATGTTGTCATACCAGAATCATCTCACTGTCCAAAACCATCCATACAAAACACCCAAAAAAACACACACAAAAAAAAAACCAAAAAAAACACACACACACACACACACACACACACATATATACACACATATATACATACATATACATATATATACATATACACACATACACACACACACACACATATATACATATATACACATATATACACATATATATATATATATTTTTTTTTTTTTTTTGCAAGAGTGACCTGGCTAAGAAAGCAGCAACAAATAACATAGTACTGTATATACAAGTATACATCATAATACAAAACACAAATCAAAGATTACAGCAACAATTTAGCAAAGGGTAAAACACACAGCTTGTTAAAAGTAGCTTAAATTCATGTAATGATGGAAACACGGGCAGCTTTAGAATGCTTTGTAGATTATTCCATGCCAAAGTAGCATTACATCCAAAATCCTTTTTTTCCCTAGCTCTGTTCAAACCCGAGGGACTTTAAAATATAACAGATCATTTGGGCTTAGATTGTAGCGTACCTTTGATTTAGAAAAACTCAGATACAAATAAGATGGAGTTAGACCACAAATAGACTTATAAATAAAACAATACTAATTAAAACTTCTTCGGGTATACAACGAAGGTAACTCAACCTTCTCATACAAAGTAGAATGATGTGTCTGATGACTAGAACCAGTAATAAAACTTAAAACACTATGAAAAACAGAATCAAGTTTTTTTTTTTTTTGAAAGATTACTTGGTACAACTTTAGAATTTGAAAAAATCATTAAACTAGTTTTATCTGTGTTTAAAACCATCTTAACCTGACATAAACGGAACAGAACAATATCAAATGCTGACTGTAAATAATGAAGTGCTTGTGAAGCTGATGGAGCACAGCAGTAAATAGCACTGTCATCTGCATACAGATGGAACTTCGCATTTGGAATGTTATCGCATGAATGATTTATATACAAGGGAAATAAAATAGGTCCTAGAACAGACCCCTGAGGGACACCTTTGGAAAGTGACAAAATAGATGAAGTACAGTCTTTTAAAAGCACACACTGTGTTCGTCCTGAAAGATTTTAATGGTATTTTTTAAAGATTTAATGGTATTTTTACAGAGACCAACAATGGAGAGTCTATTTAGGAGTATGCCATGATGAACTGTGTCAAAAGCATTTGATAAGTCAAGAAAAAGAGCTGAACAAAATTTTTTTTTTTTTTTTTTTTTTTTTTTGCCAATCTAGCTCTCGGATTTCATCATAAATATCTTAATTTGTGTTCCAAATATGAACAGAGGTCTTACGGGTTTGGAATGGCACGGTGAGTAATTAATGACAGAATTTTCATTTTTGTGTAAACTAACCCTTTAGACACTATAAATCTCATACAACAATTTTGACCCTCCTCAATGAAAGTCAATGGGACTTTTTGTAAATTAGATTATCCATTTAATGAAAACGGATCTGATCTGTTAGAAAAGATAAAGCAACTCGACTCAGATCAGTCTGACCTAAGTTTGCTGGTTGTGGCTTGAAAGCTCTAAGAGGAGCTTTTATTTAATTATTTTCAGAAAATATGAAATGTTGCTTTGCCAGCTAACTGAAATAAGCTTTTCATCTGATACAGTGCTTGTCAAAAGTTTGAAAACATTATGATTTTTAAAGGATTTTAATGAAGTCTCTTCTGTTTACCAAGGCTGCATTTATTAATCAGCATATTAGAATGATTTCTGAAGATCATGTGACACTGAAGACTGGAGTAATGATGCCAGAAATACAGATTTGATCACAGAAATAAATTACAATTGAACATATATTCAAACACAAAATGGATATTTTAAATTGTAATAATATTTCACAATATTTCTGTTTTAAAGTATACTATAAATGAAGCCTTGGTGCGAATAAAAAAAATATTTAAAAACTGTAATGTTTTGATAAGTGTGTGTATATTATTTTAGATTTATTTCAATTAACAAATCATGCTTTTTAATGGTTCAGTTGAACAATAATAATGAAAAGCACCAGATGAGATACGAGAACACCAGATGCCATTTCACATGTCAAAAGGTGAGAAAAAAAATTTAACGCCTGTCGATTCTCAGAAAGAGTGACCTGCTTGAGTGTACAGAATTACAGTAGATGTGTGAGCGTGTGGGTGAAGGAGGGTTAAAGAACATTGTTCCTGCTGCAGAATGATCTTCGTGTGTTAGAGAGGAGCATTTAAGTCCCAGCAGAGACCCATTCTGGTCTTTGAAAACGTACCCGATTTATCCATTCTGCCTTCTTGCTTGGTTTAATGTATCCAGGTGATCAGTCACAGTGACATCAGGAACAAAATAAGACTAATAATAATAATGATGTTATACCATCTAATGGCAAAAGATGAGATATCAATATCAATATATATATATATATATGTATTTTATGCCATGGTCATTTTTTTATGAATGTAGATTCCATTGAGTTTAAGACGCAACAGTATATGGCACTCCCCAGCGTTTATCAAAGAAATAACATTTCAGAAGTTTTTGTGGCAGTGATGGAATGAGAACATGATTAATATTCCATTTATTTTGGAAGATATTTGTCAGATAGACAGCCTTTGATTGAAAGTTGAACTAATTCATTGATTTGATTTTATAAGCACAGTAACAGCTCAAATTGTTGCATTTAAATTTCCATTCATAATTCCTGATCAAACAGGCTTTATTTGATTCTGTCAGACAGCATTCAGTCATTCATTCATTCAGACAGTAAATTACAGCACTCTGAAATGGGCAGTGAGTTGGAGTTAATTTTATTAGTGTTATACTGAGTAAAGCTGCTCAAAATCAACATTTTAGAAGCATAATGCGAACACTCTACTCCTTTAGAGTCCATTTCAGTCTATTAAAATGACCCTGACATTCAAATCCACTTACTTTGTTAAAGAAAAATAAGATAAAAATATATAATTGACAGTACATTTAGGCACACGTCTGAAACATACTATACACCAATATGCACAGTTCATGTTCATAGATTCATACATACAGGGATTCTGAACACAAAATCAAATCAAAAACATCTGTATCAGCCATTTGGTGGATTTAAAGGGGAAGTCGCTCCTGTGTGACTCGACCAATCACAGCAGATTTCAGCTTCTCAGTGCCAGCCAATCACAGTAGAGAAAGACCACAATCAGGCAAATCACATGATTAAAACTGCCGGTCAATCACAGCAAACAGCCACAAACAAGAGCAACTCAAACAGTCTTCAAACCCCTTCCATTAAGAGTTCAAGTGCTATTTTTACTTTCATTAAAACACGAAATTAGTTCTCATCTATTCGCATCAATTTCTGCTGATCTGAACCAGGTCCCAAGGCTGAATCTCGTGAAACCTGAGAGGAAAGAACACTTACAGGTCATATTTCACTTCAAAATCAAAATAAATAAATTATGATTGCATAGAAAATGAAAACAGTTTCACCCATTATATTTTTCCCAATTCTCATTACTTAAATCAAAGAATCTAATTATTACATAATAAAAAAATAATTTAAGTATATATAAGTTTACATAATAATGATTCAATTATTTTTAATAATTTAAATACAATTATTTTTATGTATAATATACATAAAATACATTAATAATGATACGATCAGTAAAATATTTAAAAATATATATTTTTTATTATAATTTTAATTAGGTTTTTAATTATTTTACAGTTATTTTTTAATGTAATAATTTATTATAGAATAATCTAAAGTGTAATGTATATTTATGAGACTTTTCTCATTACAGAAATGATAAAACGTGCTTAATCATCTTAAAACAATGAAAAAAAATATATATATATAATTTGGAGTGAAATATGACCCATGCATGTTCTCGTAAAGTGTAGACCTATAAAACATGACTGGAGAGTGTTTAAGATCTGTGTGCTCAAACGCCAGACGACCTCTGACCTCGGCAGCATCTTTTGTGTCTTAGCATGTTCACCTACAATGTGCTTCCACTCGTTTTCTAAAAGCAGCAAGAAAACAGCAGGAGTGACGAAACATTAAAAACAAACACATCCCCAACACAAGCATAAAAGCCCGACTTATAAAACAAGTCCTTTAAAATAAGCCATTTACAACAACGGAATGTTTCGGTGGTTTTGGATTGGCTTCTGAAATTCTTCACTCGAATATACTGGAAAACTATCCCATATATGATTATTATATAACATGCATGAAACAAAAAACGTATTGCACAAAAACGAATGACATATTCTCTGATTGAAAATCTGATTCGGACAGTCGATGTCTTTAAGTGTGTGTGTATGAGGGCGCATCCGTGTCTAAACACACGTCTCTTGGTCTTGTATTTAAGGCTGAATCTATACCTCACACTGAAACAGTCTCCAGCATCAGACAGTCGCAGTTTAGTGCTACACTTGATATTCTAAAATAAAGTACTTTTAAAAACCCCACATCAGACCTTCCACTGGATTGAGTTATAAAAACAGGACGCACTCGAACGTCGACACGTACATTCTTTAAAGCATATCTCCGTATGCGATGAGCTCCATGTAGCTGTTCCAAACGGTCACGCAAATATACGCTTGAATTCCTCATCTCTGTCCGCTTTGATACGTTTGAGGGCTTCAGATAATTATTAAAGAAAAAGTTCAGCTAAAAATGAAAATTTACCGAATGTGCTCACCCTCAGGCCATCATGAGTTTGTTACTTCATCAGGTTCAGAGAAATGTAGCATTGCATCACTTGTTCACCAATGGATCCTCTGCAGTGAATGGGTGCCGTCAGAATGAGAGTCCAAACAGCTGATAAAAACATCACAATAACCCACAGCACTCCAGTCCATCAGTTAACATCTGGAGAAGACAAAAACTGTGTTTGTAAGAAACAAATCCATCATTAAAACGTTGTTTCCGGCTAAAATATGGGTTCATAATCCATAAAAGCACTTCCTAAAGTGAAAGTCATCTTGTCTGAATCAGGAGAGAAATCTGCACAGATCACGCACTGTTTAACAAAAACAATCCAAAACAAATCATAAGCTCTAAACAGATATATGGATGGATTTTGATGTGAGAAACAACAGGAGATTGACTTTTTCACTGGAGGAAGCGTCATTATGGATTATTGAGTCATATTTTGTAAGGAAGCGATGGTTAGAAGTTAAAAAATGTCTTGATGGATTTGTTTCTTACAAACACAAAACTTTTTTACTTCTCAAGACGTTACTTGTGGATTATTGTGATGTTTTTATCAGCTGTTTGGACTCTCATTCTGACGGCACCCATTCACTGCAGAGCATTCATTGCTGAGCAAGTGATGCAATGCTACATTTCTCCAAATCTGATGAAGAAACAAACTCATCTACATCTGGGATGGTCTGAGGGTGAGTAAATTGTCACCAAATTTTCATTTTTGCCTTATCTATTCCTTTAAGTCATTTTAGATTAGCTTAAATATTACATGTAAGCAAAAGGCTGAGAAGGATAACGTTACGCCTATTTCAGTTTCAGTGCCACAAGATGATCATAATACATCGCTGCCGACCCTCATCATATGATTCTGCTTGTAATGAGTGTTAAGGTGCATAGGTAGCTTCGGTCAGATTTCCTTCACCATACAGTATTGACGATGAGGCGACCGATGCCAAATACAAAACAAACCCAAAATAAACCAGTTTATATCTACACAGTGTCATTCAAAACATCAGATCAGAAATGCACGGCAAACGGAAAGAGCGATCGCTCAGTGCTCGGGCGCTGCAGTCTTTCGTAGTGGTTCAGACGTGATTGAGGTGCCGAAGACTTCACGATGATAAAATAACTCCGCTATGCTACGGCCGTGTCAATACAGTGCTTGAAAGGAGAACAGCCATGAGGCACTAAGAGGGAGGTGTGTGTTTGAGCGTTTGCCGTTCGGGGCGGCTCTGTTGTGGCGGGCGGCCGCTGGTTCCTCCTCCCCCTCTGCGTCGGCGGGAGAAGTGTCTGTCTGTCACCTCTTGTGCAAGCTGCGCAATTTCTGTGAATATCTGAGCACGCGTGGCGAGCGCGAGTGGAGCTTCACGAACAGCTCGGGGAACTTGTACTGAGGAAACAAGGTCTCCAGGTAGCCCTCCAGAAAGACGCAGGCCAGCCGGCGGTTCAGCGGTTGATGCTGGAACATGTCAAAGACGCGCAGGATGCCTTTCCGTGTGGTTTCTGCCCCAATGATGTGCTTCAGCTCATCTGATGGGAGGAGAACATTTCAAGTCAAGTCAAATGTATTTGTGTAGAGCATTTCATAGATTCATATAATATCTTAAAATCTTGCCTTATAGTCGCATTAAGCAGATTAGAGCTGGACAATAATATGTGACCTTGAACCACAAAACCAGTCTTAAGTGTCAATTTTTCAAAATTGAGATTTATACATCATCTGAAAGCTAAATAATTAAGCTTTCCATTGATGTATGGTTTGTTATGATAGGATGATATTTGGCTGAGATACAACTATTTGAAAATCTGGAATCTGAGGGTGCAAAAAAATCTAAATATTGAGAAAAATCACCTTTAAAGTTGACCAAATGAAGTACTTAGCAATGCATATTACTAATCAAAAATTAAGTTTTGATATATTAACGGTAGGACATTTACAAAATATCTTCATGGAACATAAACTTTTTTGCTTAATATCCTAATCATTTTTGGCATAAAAGAAAAATCGATAATTTTTAACCGTGCAATGTATTTTTGGCTATTGCTACAAATATAACCCAAATACTTAAAGGGATACTCCATCCCAAAATGAAAATGTTGTCCTTATTCACTTACCCCCATGTCGTTCTAAACCCGTAAAAGCTTTGTTCGTCTTTGAGACGAAGAAAACAAATACATAAGAAAAACAAAAATAACGACTTTATTCAACAATTGCTCTCCTCTGTGTCTCTCCAAATCAACATATCGCCATTTTGGCAATTCTGAGCAGTACGCAAGGAGAGGAATTGTTGAATAAAGTCGTTATTTTTGTTTTCTTTGTGTACAAAAAGTATTCTCGTCGCATTCAAAAGATTGGGGTCTTTGCATTGTTTTCTTTTTTTTTTTTATAAATAATACTTTTATTCAGCAAGGATGCATTTAACAGATCAAAAATACAGCAAAGACTTTTCTAAGGTTACAAAAGATTTCTATTTCAAATAAACACTGTTCTTTTGAACTTTCTATTCATCAAAGAATCCTGAAAAATATAATGGATCATGTTTTCAACATTAATAATAATAAGCAGCAAATCAGCATACTAGAATAATTTCTGAAGGGTCATGTGACACTGAAGACTGGAGTAATGATGCTGAAATTCAGCTGCAAATCAGAAATAAATTACAGTTTAACAGATATTCACACAGAAAACAGCTATTTTAAATGGTAATAACATTTCACAATATTATTGTTTTTACTACATTTTTGATCAAATAAATGCAGCCTTGGTGAGCAGAAGAGATTTTTCAAAAACATTTAAAAATGTTATCAACCCCAAGCTTTTGAATAGTAGAGTAGAATTTTGCAGAAAGCTCAGTATATATGAACAGAATTAGAATGGACATGATTCAGAGTTCAAAATATCCCCCACACCTTGCATAAGCATTTATTAAACATTTTGGATTATGTGATAATACTAGGGGTGGGAGAAAAAACATAATTTTTCAGATGCATCTCGATTCTCTCTTCAATGATTCAGAATTGATTCTGAGCGTGTTTATTTTTCCCGCATATGGCACGTGTGTGTGCTAGAGACGCGGCGGGCTTCACTGCACAGAATTTGCTCTGTGAGACACGTGCACAATGCTTGACAGTCTGTGCTTCCACCCGCCGTGTTTTACTTTAGATATGCTTCCATTTCTGCCGTTTGGAATTCAGTATGTATTAGATGCACGAAGCTCACGTACTGACAGACTTTCACACGTGCTTTGTGTTTGTTGTCCTGAAGCTCAATTGCGGCTGCGGTTAAATGCACTTGCATCCCCGAATACTTTTATATGAAACTGATGTACACACAGTCAGTTATGTTTTCAGAGCAGGGATAAAACATATGATATCGAAATAGATCTGTGCGTTAGTGTGAATGCAGCCTGTTAAAGCTGCATTCGTCTATGATCTCATCAGTAATCAAACGGGAAAAAAGAAAAATCCTCAACTATTGTCTGTAAACTTTCGGACACTTAAAGAAAACTTATTTGAAATAATTATTTGTTTTAAAAAATAGCCTGCTGTGCTTATATAATAAAAAAAAGTTAATTTTGCACAAAATAAATTTGATATAACATTTATATGAAAATGTAGCCATGTACAGTAATATTGAAAACGCATTGTGATATTGAGCAATGTGTGATATTGAGTTGATGATAAGCGTAACTGAATTGAAATTGTGAAACCAGTGAAGATTCACACCTCTATTTTTAAGATGGAAGTACTGACATACAGAGATTCCAACTATAAACAAAAAGCATATAACTGCAATTTTATTTAAGATGTAAAGTTTTAAAGATGTATTTGCACAGCAGAAGAATTAATTGGCGATCAAGAATTGTTTTGGAATCGGATCGTGACTCCCAGAATCGGAATCAGATCGGATCGTGAAGTGCCTGAAGATTCCCACCTCTAATAGATGTACAGGATGTATGACAACATTGTGATGCATCGATGCATCGTTAATCGTAATCGAATCGAGGGCCTCTGAATCGTAATCGAATCGAATCATGAAATACCCATAGATTCCCACCCCTAGATAATACATATAGTGCAATCTGCAGATTTTCCACTATAGTCTATGCTGTAAGTGCACATAAATGTTTGCATGTTCAGTGTCAGAAGATTCAGGCTGTAATGTGTGTGTGTGTACCTGGCATGATACCCAGGAGTGTGGTCTTAGCGGCGACTCGTGTCCTCATGCGTAAGCTTTTGTCTCTGTGGGGCGGCGTCTCGGCCAGAATCCCGTTTGGCCAGTAAGAGTCTCTGCGGGGTCAAAAACCCAGTCAGAAGCAGCAGCAGAACCACATACATGTCAAAACAGACAGCGAGTGAAATCATCACCTGAATCTCTTCACGTAATCAGACACTTGCTCAGGCGAGGTCATGTAGTCGACGTGATCGACAATTTTCCTGCAGTGGAGTGAAAATAAATGTTGACCGTTGAACAGACAGCAGAAATACAACCGTATGCGAGTCATAATGAGTGTGTGTCCGTGGCACCTGTTGATGGTGTCTCCAGACGTGGCTTTGATGAGCTGCTGCAGGAGGTTTTTGATGTTTCTGCGCAGCCACTGATTTCTCTCCTTCAGATCAAACACCTCGTCCATCAACAGCAACATCACCCTCAGTGGAATATTATCATCCACCTGGACATCAAAACAACATTCATTAAACCCACAGCTTCAACTCTACAATCTCATTCAAATCTCGTTCCAAGCCATGGAAAAAAAATTATTGGGGATGCAAACTAATTAGATAAATTATTTTTAATAAATGATTTGTTATTAAACAAATATTATTATTAGAATTTATTTTTTTCAATTATACAAAATAAAAATCAATAAAGAAATACATTACTATGGTAAAATACTAGTTCTGTAAAATAAAAAAATCAGAATTTAATAATAATGATAATAACAATGAATAAAATAATAATAATAAATATGATTATTTTATTAAATGATAAAATAAAAAGTCAACTAAAATAAATTACTATGGTAATATTGCTATTATAATAAATATTAAATAAATAGTGTAAATGTATTAAATTAATAAACTCAATCAATAAGGAAATACATTGCTTTGGTAAAAATACTATCGTACTGTACAATAAAAAAATTAATATTTAATAATAATAATAATAATAAATATTTTAATTGTATTAAATAATAAAAAGTAAAAATCAATTAAGAAACACAATATTATGGTAATAGTAATATTATACTGTAAAATAGAGTACTTAAAAATAATAATAATAATAAATATATATTTTATTAAGTTATACAAATAAAAACAATAAATAAATATTATATTAATACAGCATTACTTATTAAAAATAAAAAGCAACAATGAAATGCATTACTACATTAATATACTGTAAAATCTAAATAGTATTTAATAATAAAATGATTATTATTTTATTTTACTTAATTATAAAAAATAAAAATCAATAAGGAAATACAATATTATGGTAATAATACTATTGTACTGTAAAATAGAGTATTTAATTATTATTATTATTATTATTATTATTAAGTTATAAAAATAAAAACAATAAAGAAATATACTAATATAATAATACATTACTATATTACTATAAAAATAAAGAAAAAATAATAATTTGCGGGGGAAAAAATATATAACAATATTTATGGATGTCTTGTACCACACAGCTTGTACTAGAATTTCTTATTACAGTTATTTAAATAAATGTCATTATTAATCAGTGGCTTATACATATTGTGCAACAAAACCTTTGAGGCTGTGTTCGAGTGATTTGGCCAAGTTTTTGATTTGATGTTGACTCACATTGTCGTCCAGCTGGGCCGAGATGCGGCAGTGTTCGGGATCAATGTCAGACTTTGCAATTAAAGGAGGCACCTGCGGATCAGACACATCTGGAGTTAGTGACATACCTTCATAAAATCACGCCAGTCGAGCGCAAACACTTCCTACATGTCCGCTCAGGTATGCATATGAAATGAATGACAAACAGCACAAAGTTTCCCAGTTACACAAAAACAGGCAACCATCATGCAAAGCGTCCAGTTCTCCAGACATGCTCTACCTTAAATATGGAGTGTTTAATATCCTGGCCAAGTTTCTCTGACATGCGGCCCATGTCCGCCGAGACTTTGGACACTCCCTCGGCCAGGCTGTCCGGCAGTGACTTCACGGCATTGGACACATTCCGCATGGAGCTCCGGAGAGGATTCACAAACGTGTCCATCTGTCCAGAGAACAGAGAACAGGACAAGTTTAGAAAAAACGGCGAATCCAAGCAGACAACAACTCTAGGCTGCTCCCCTCTGGAGTAATGCATGGAGGTGCGAGCGATTTCATCACTGTTCCTACTGAACTGCAGCATTCAGATTGTGTCTGTACCGCTGCTAATTAACATTAAACCGACTCAACTTTCTACTATTCCTCAGGTTGTCCCGATTTGCCAAATCTCATTGAAAATGAATGACTTAAGCTAACTTTCTCGCCGCGAATCGCTGTTTGTGTGAACGCCCCTTCAGTCTGTCCCTCTCTCTATCTATCCATGCATCTATCAAAAGGATGACAAGAATATTAAGATCGCATCTATGGGTTTATCATTTCATTTTATTAGAATTTTTTGATTCAGTGCATTGGTTTAATGATTAGTTTGCATTATCTAAAAATATGTGTACTCAAGTCTGCATGTTTTTTTTTGCTAAAATATACACTACTGTTTCAAAGGTTTGGGGTCAACATAATTTTTTTTAAAATAAATTAATACTCTTATTCATCAAGGAAGCATTAAATTGATCAAAAGTGAGAGGAAAGACATTTATAATGTTACAAAAGATTTCTGTTTCAAATGAATGCTGTTCTTTTGAACGTTCTATTCATCAAAAAATCCTGAAAAATTGAAGAAGAGCCTTCTTTTGAAGACATTAAACATTAATCTTGCTTTTTTTCTTATGTTGGAGCATATAAATACAAATTCATGAAGTTATTTAGTGAATGCCTAGATTATTTTTTATATCACGATATAACTTTATAAGCTAAATCTCCCACCCTGCTGGACATCAAACACCTTCACTGATCGTTTGAAGCTTCTCCGTTTCTCACCTTGCGTGCGAAGTCTCCTTTGCCCTTGCTGTAGGCTTTGTTCTCCAGGAAGTCATAGACGTGGGGCATCAGCATGGGACAGGCCTTCACCATCTCAGGATTCAGCAGCAGCTGCAAGACAAACTCAGCTCTCAGCACACCTGAGCCAGCAGAACCCAAAATAAACCCCGTCCTCGTCTGACCCACCTGTAAATAAGAGTTCAGGTCCTTCTTCCTCTTCTCCAAAAACTCCCTGTCCATGTTGTTAAAGGTCTTTTTACCAGGAAGCTTGAGAATTGGACCAAGGGTCTCAAACTAAAGGAGGACACATGGGTTAGTAAACACCACATCTATCAAACCGCATTAGATCAGACTGTGTTCAACACAAAACTGTAGACTTATCCACAATTTTTGTAGACTCTTACACAATTTAAACGTCAGTCCTTCACAGATTTCAACATGTTTCTTTTAATGTTTGCTTAAAATTTTTTTTTAACTATTTTGACTAATTAATGATGATTTCAACGACCAATATGGGTGCAGTCCACATCGTTAACACATCTTACCAGGTTTCAAATTCTTAATTAAAATCACCACAGATAAAGGTCTGGATAAAGATGACATTTTTTTTTAAACCAATACATCCACATCCAAATATATTTTGGGATATGTTTAAATTCAGATAGCTGTAAATGCCTTTACAGCAAGAACACCCATGATAATAATAATAATAATAATAATAATAATAATAATAATAATAATAATATTATTAAATAAACATAAAAATGATCTATATTTTATATAAAAATTATATGACATATATTCTTGTATATACACACATATATAAATATTTAAGTAAAATTGACTATATATATATTTTTATATATAAATATAAAATATATATATATTTATATAAAAAATATATATATATATATATTCTTGATAATATATTTTTTTAATTTCACTCATCTCATCAAAAAAAAAAAAAAAAAAAAATAAATTATATATATATATATATATATAATATCATAAAAATATAATTATATATATATATATGGATGGTTGTGGCTTGTATTGGTTTCATAAAAATATAATTTCAATGCAGTCATTTTTCAAATTTTTGTGTTTTAAACACGGTAAACTGTGTTAAACAGTGATGCATCATAATAAAGACATAAAGACAGGCCAATAAAACAAAAAAGCTATAGACTTAGTGATTAACCACATTTCTACCATGTTGATTTAAGTTGTACTGCCTTTAAGTATTGCTGATGTTTTTTACTATTATCTAGTAATATAATATAAGATATGCATAACTTAAAGGCAGTACAACAAACTTCTCTGATAGGTGACGTGTGTAAGGGTAAATCTGTCTCACCTGCTCCGTGATGCGCATGTGGAAGTCGTGGAAATCGCTGTAGCGGCGGTACGTCTTCCAGATGTCCTCGCTGCCGTCGGAGTTCTTGCGTATGACGGTGAGGGTATAGAGGGCGTACGTCTTCCCGTGATCGTTACACACGCCTGCCACAGGAAGTTGGTTTAGAAAAGCATCAGCTACAGAGCACCGGGAAAGAGAGGCAGGAGCGATGGAAACGATGGTGCAGGGGAAAAGAGAACAAGAAAGACACAGCAGAGAGAGGACGACAAGACAAAGCGACAAGGGAGAGAGGAAAAAAAGATGAACGTAAGAAAATAAAGAAATATAGCTGATGGAATGAGTGTCACAGAATAAGAAAGTGTTGCTCCTTCAAATAAATGAAGCTTGAAAATGAGAAGTGATGACTAGAGAAGAGACACACACACAGAACATCTCTGAAATCACACAGATTGAGTCATTACTAACATTCAATTCAACAGCTCAGCATTTAAAAGAACTGAACAGAATTCAATAGAAAGCAGAGACCGGCTCGAAGAACGTCTGCGGGTGAAATCAGGTTGAGGTCATATTTCACCTCAAAATCAAAAATGAAAAATATTTACAAAATCATTTACTTATTTCTTTCTTCTGCTGATCACAAAAGAAGACATTTTGAAGAATGAGTGAAACCAAACACTTGCGGGTAGCCACTGACTTCCATAGAATTTTGTTTTATACTACTGAAGTCAAAGGCTACCGTCAATTGTTTGGTTACAAACGTTCTTTAAAATATCTTCTTTTCTGTTCATATTAATGTAATACAGTTTATATTCCTTTTTAATTCAACACAAAATCAGCATAAATTAAAGGAACCACAACAAATACTACCATTACATAAAAAAACATGTTTTAAGTAATTTATAACAATTCAAATATTATTACTTCACAATTTCTTGCATTACATTAATGAGAACTGGGAGGAGCCTAAAATTGACTTAATTTTCTTTAAACATAATATTTTTTTTATTGTTTTCTTTTGCTTCAAGGGTAAAATATGACCCAGACATACAGTACAGGTCAAAAGTTTGGAAACATTACTATTTTTAATGTTTTTGAAAGAAGTTTCTTCTGCTCATCAAGCCTGCATTTATTTGATCAAAAATACAGAAAAAAAAATGTGATTTGTGATATAATATTACAATTTAAAATACAGTTTTTAAATTTATTATACTTTTAAATTATCATTTATTTCTGTGATGCAAAGCTGAATTTTTTAGGATCATTTATCACATGATCCTTTAGAAATCATTCTAATATGATGATTCATTATCAAAGTTGGAAACAGTTCTGCTGCTTAATATTTTTTTTCAGAACATGTGATACTTTTTTAGGATACTTTGATGAATATAAAAAAAAAAGAAAAAAAAAAAAGCTATGTTTTTAAAATAATAAAATATTTTGTAATAACAATATACACTACTGGTCAGTAATTGGGGTCAGTAATTTTTTTTTTTTCTTTCTTTTTTTTAATAAAATCAATACTTTTATTCAGCAAGGATGTGTTAAATTGATAAAAAGTGATAGGATAAAAAAAATATTATTAGAATATATATTATTAGAATTTTTTTTTTTTTTGAATAAATGCAGTTCTTTTTAACCTTTTTATCATCAAATATATTAGACAGCAGAACTGTTTCCAACACTCATAATAAATCAGAATATTAGAATGATTTCTAAATGATCATGTGATAGACTGGATGTTTACATGTGACACTGAAGGCTGGAGTAATGATGCTGAAAATTCAGCTTTGCAAGTCACAGAAATAATTTTTTTTTTTTTTAAGTATATTCAAATAGAAAAACTATTATTTTTAAGTTGTAATAATATTTCACAATATTACTGTTTTTCTGTATTTTTGATCAAATAAATGCAGGCTTGATGAGCAGAAGAAACTTCTTTCAAAAACATTAAAAATAGTAATGTTTCCAAACTTTTGACCAGTACTGTACTTGTCTAGGTTCACCTCTGCAGATTGTTACATCATGTTGTAACCAGGTGCAATAAAATAAAAAGTTTTTGACAGCAACAAGACATTTTGATTGGCACAGTGGCTGTTTTTGAATTTTTTGAAACTGAACGGTATTATCACACTATTAAAATGGTTAATAGCAGGTCAAACTCTCACCCGTATCAGAGATAAAGGCATGAAGCTGAACAGATTCATCCACGCTCCCGCTGCTGAGATCATCTAATGACTACAAAACACAAGACTTAGAAACAAGCACACACACTCAATCACGCATGATGTATGTAAATACACATATGAATGGCTTTATTTGACATACTAAATTAATGCTTCCTGTTGGAGACCCGTTGAACGACTCTGGAGAAACAGAGAAATATGAATGAATTTTAGGAGATGATGTGTAAACAGACTCATCTGGTAGTGTGTGTGTTGTCACCTCCGTCCCCGTGGTCTGACCCCATGTAACTGGGCTCTTTCAGCATGTCCAGCTCGGCCAGCATCCGCACATACAGCGGGTGCTGCTTAAACGACGGGTAAAACCTCTCATCCCGCAACATCATGTCATACACCTGCGGAACACAGACAGCTCATGTACCTACATCTTTAATTAATTTTAATTAGTCATAATAATAAATCATGATAAAATTTTAAAATCTCAAAAATAAAAAAAAAAAAACACAAATAAATAAATACACACATACATACATATACATGCAAATATATTAAAGTAATATAAAATATATTAAAGATTTTGATATAAATAAAATATATTTTCAACATTTTCAAATGAGTTATTGGGGTGAAATGATGATTCAACATTGTGACTTCAGCAGATCTCCCACCAAATCTCATTTTATATGTGTGTGTGTCAAGTATACATCAGATGCAGATTATGCAGATGTTAATTACCTTTTTTACTATAGGTATTTTTCTTTTTTTAATACAGAATTTAAAGGCAGTACAACAAATGTATAAATTGAAATGTATAAATAATAGATAAACTGAAATAACACATTTCCCCCCAAATTTAATGTTTTTTTTTAAATGTATGTAGCTTGTAATAGTTAAAAAAATAATCGGTTTTAATTTAGACCTTTTTCACAAAAAATAATACATTGTTTTTTTTTTTTTTTTAACTGTGATCATGATTTATGCTTCTCTCAATTAATTAAGCATGATCATCTGCAATAAGCTTTCATGCATCTGGAGATTTTAAGAGTTTAACTCCCCCAATTAGAGCTTTTACCTTAAATGGACACATTTTCTGCCCAATGTTTTAATTAATCTTTGAATACATGCACTT
This sequence comes from Cyprinus carpio, assembly GCF_018340385.1. Taxonomy (NCBI): domain Eukaryota; kingdom Metazoa; phylum Chordata; class Actinopteri; order Cypriniformes; family Cyprinidae; genus Cyprinus; species Cyprinus carpio. Next base: position 6,889,812 of record NC_056590.1, read on the forward strand.
ACTAGAAGCTTCTTGTTTTCGTATAAAGAGCGTGTTTATATATATATATATATATATAAAATACATCAGGAAAAATAAACATTGCAAGCATCTACTTTTACATCAGGAAAAATATGCAAACTGACATCATGAGAAGACTTCTTGTTTGCAACTCGTATAAAGAGCGTGGGTTTTTATATAAATATATAAATATATATATATATAAAATTAAAATTAATTATTTTTACTGGTTTGGCTTTGCTCCATATCTTTTAATTGTTTATATTTAATTATAATTTTGTTATATATATATATATAATATATAAGATACATAGGATAATATAAAAATACATCAGGAAAAATAAACCATGCAAACTGACATCATGCAGCTCAGAATACACAAATCACACATATATGCTATTAAAAAAAAAATAAATAAAAAGATTCAGTTATCACCTTTTTCTGGATTTCATCAAATATTTCTGGTGTGGGATCCTCTTTATTGAGTTTCTGAGCCAGTCTGGTTACAGACGCTTCGTCCACCTCCACCCGAGGAGAGGCCTGAGAGGAAATAAACCCGTCAAACATCGCTTCATGGACACTTCCCGCATTTTTTACTGGTACGTCTAAGTCTTCTCACCTTCTCGGACAGGTACTGGTCGTAGACGCCGAGCGCGGCGGATCTCAGCAGGCCTTTGGTGGTCTGGCTGCTCTGAATCTTCCCGTCTCTCTGGCTGTTCTGTAAGACCTCCAGCTGCTGCTGCGCCGTGACCCGATAGCCCTCCACCGTCAGCCAGAAGAACAGGATCGCCTGACCGCCCATGTGCTGCATGTAGTCTACAGAGAGACCCAGAGAGACTGCTTTATTAGAGATATTCTCTCTCCAGACATCTGCCCAGTTTAAAACTTTTTATGATCGAGACAGAAGAGACGCATATGAGGCCGCATCGCCATTTCTATCTTGTGTGAAATCTAGCGACAGAGCAATTTTAAAAAACTGCTCTAGTGTTCAGAGCTTAATCTGAGAGAGGAGAGAGAGAGAGAGAGAGAGGAGAGAGGGCACTAGAGATGAGAGAGAGAGGGTAGAGAGACAGGGTCCTTTAGTCCTTAAAAAGTAGAGAGAGAGAGAGATAAGGAGAGAGAAAGAGAAAAACAGTAAAGAAAGAAAGAAAGAGAAGTTAATTATTTGAGAGAGAGAGATCTGACAGCCAGTTAGAGAGAAGGCGGGAAAACGCTTTTGTTGTGTGAGAGAGAGAGAGGAGACAACTTCTCCACATCTGGAAAAGAAACCTCAACACCAGCCTAGAGAGAGAGTTGAGAAAGGTGAGATCCAACCAGAGAGATCATCTCTTAAAGAGGGGTAAAGAGGAAAAAAGAGTAGGAGACAGAGAGAGACAAGAGACCCACATCTTCAACAATCACCCTTTGAGAGACAGATCTAGAGGACAGAGATAGAAGACAGGGGGAGAGGAGATCAGTATTTTCAAGGGAGGAGAGAGACAAAGAGTATCCTCAGGGACAGAGAGACAAGAAGATGGCCCAGGAGAGGGAAAGAGAACATCGAGAGAAAGATAAAGAACTCTCTTCATAGAGACCGAGGAAAAGAGAAATCTAAGGGGGAGGGTTAGAAACAGGAGAGAGAGTGCTTTAAAAATTTTTAAAAGAAAAAGAGAGACGAGAGAATCAGCCGAGACAGAGAGAGAAGAGAAGTTTTTTTATAGAGAGAGAGACAGAGAAAGAGAGAGAGGAGGACAGTAAGTGTGCATCCGTCTCGACTCACCCATAAAGAACAAGGCATTGAGGAACAAGTTGACGATGTCACTCTAATGAGAGGACAGTAAGTGTGCATCCGTCTCGACTCACCCATAAAGAACTGCAGCGCGATGTTGTGTGCTATTATATGTTCCAACGGAATCACACACAACTTCCCAAAATTAGCGGCGAGTTTCAAAGTGTCAACTTCCTGTTTAGAAAAAAACAACCAAAATGTGTTCAAAAGTCATTTTGGCAGGTGAAATGTTAATTATTTGGTAAACAAGTGGTTAATTAATTGCTGTTAATAATTTAGTTTATAAAAAGTACAATTTCTTTATTTTCCCAAAAAGTTATTATTAATTACAATAATTAATTATTTTAGTGGTCCATATCATTTTAATTAATATTTAATTATAATTTTGTTATACATTCCTAATTATATATTCTATATAGTCTTAATTACAACAAACTTAATTAAACTCCTATTAAACATAAATGCATTAAACTGCAGATGAAAATGTATTAAGAGCAGTGCTATTTTAGCATCAAGATACTATTATAGTTTTTATTAATATTTTGAATTAGTTTTTATATATTCACTTTAATTTTAGTTATAGTTTTAGTATTTGTAGTTGTGTTTTTAAAACATGTTTATATAGCTTTTTATTAATTTATATTTCAATTGATGTTTTAGTACATCAAGTTAAACAAAATAAAAATGAGAAATGTTACCTTGGCAACTAGCTGCAATAAAACATTTCAGTTCAGTTTTATTTCAAGAAACGAAAAGGTTTTAATGGTTTTAATTCTAGTTTCAGTTAACTTTAATAACCCTGATTAAGAGGAATTATTTAATGTTACATTTACACTATTGTTAAACATAAATTGACTATAAAAATACACATTCCAAGAAAGTTTTAAATGAACATTCATGAATTATAATAAAGCAAAAGTGCATGAAACAGGAGAGATTTGTTTACCTTCCCTGACTGTAGCCGTTGTATCCGTGTTTCACAGATTTTCTTCACAAACAGCAAACTGTTGATTTGATTCTTTATGAAGTTGATATCTGTGAGTGTGGAGAGAGAGAAAATGAAGCCCTGAGCTTGGTCTCATATTTTCCAAAACAAACCCTAGAATACACTGTTTATTTTCCAACACATAAGTGAGTAAGCCCGAGTGAGCGTGTGTACCGTCTCCTCCCGTGTCCAGAGATCGGAGGTACTGAAGCTCCTCCAGGACTTTGTCTTTGACGGCCTCCAGCTCGGCCACTTTGTCCGTCAGCTTTAAGATGTTCAAGAAGGCCTCGTAGTTACAGCTGGAGTCACGAATCTAAACACACACGCACAACTTCTTAAAGGTAATTCCTGACACGCTTCTGGACTGTACGAACCGAGCAGGTCTCACCATCCAGATGACGAACTGATTGATGTAATCAGGGTCACTCAGCTGGTTAATTAAGGGCAGCAGAACTCCTCTGGCCAAAACCTCCTGCAGGACACCAGAGAATCAATCAGTTCATCAACATCAACAGGTTTGCTCAAGTGTGAGACACCAAGACTGAACATCAAGACCTGTCAGGACCACATAAACCAAAAGTCTGGATCTCAGAACAGAACCAGATCTACTGTCTTAAAGGAATGTTCTGGATTAAATACAACTTAAGCTCTATCAACAGATACTGACAATTTGGACAGAGAATAATTTAGATGCTTTACAAATTGAAAATTCAAAAACAAAACAATTTTTAAATTAGAAAACAATTATATTTTTTACATTATTAAATTATTTACATTTTTAGATATATATATATTTTTTTTTATATCATTTTATTAAGTATAAGTTTTAGTAATTTTGTTCTGTGCTTGTCATTTTATTTTTTATATTTCTGTATAGCTTTATTTGTTTTATTTTACTTTAAGTTTCAGTCATCTTAGTACTTAAACTTTTTTGATTTTATTTAATATCAAAGACAACAATCAAAATAGATAAATAAAACAATGAAAAGCACAAGTTATATTACAGACCAGGATCAAAATAGAGAAAGAAAACAAAAAGCAAATAATAATAATAACAGCAAAATAATAATAATAATAATAATACTTTTAGTTTTAGCAATTTTAGTACTTAATTTTTTTTTTTAATTAGTTGCTAAGGCAAGTTTTTTAGGTTTAGGTTTTTCATATTATATTTTATTTTAGCTATTAATGCATTAAATTACTGCAGTGTAATGCATTTATAATAATTATATAATATTTATAATAATTATAAATCCATTAAAATACTACAGTGTGAAAATATTTTAAGAGCAATGTTATTTTGAACATTGAGATACTATTATACTTTTTATTAATATTTTGAATTTTTTTGTGTATATTTTCTGTTTTTATTTAAATTTCAGTTTTAAGGGTTAAGTTTTTCATCTTATATTTTATTTTATCTTCATTATTTCAAATAATGAAAACAATTTTTAACCGTTTTAATTACTCACTCATTACAATGAAATGCAGAAAAGAAGGTTACAGGTTTTTAAAATCAGTGTTTGCATCAAAATGTATGGTTTTCTCCACACAATCTGTGCTTTGCAGTTTTCATCCCTGTTTCATCTGGTCATGACATTACCTGAAAGATATGATGCGATGTGAATGAATTTGGGACTGATTTTGCATGCGTGTGTGTGTGTGTGTGTGTCTCACTTTGAGTAAGTATCTCATATTCTTGTTGTGGAAATCTCCAGGAGGTAGTAACAGGTATAGCAGCACTTCACAGAGATCCCGCAGGAAACCTGCACCAGAAACATACCATTTGAATTAATTAGACATCAATTCATTAAACCGTTAAAAAGGAATCTAGAAAAATGATCCAATTTTTTTATACTATTTAAAGCCCGTTCAGACTACACGATTTTAGCCCAATTTTGCCACGATCTGTTTGACGTAGGGTGCCGTGGGGATTCGTATATGACAGTAAGAGCACGATGTGATGCTTTACGATGTCAACACAGAAAGACTAGCATGTTTAGGAGCACAGAAGCGCCTTTGTACAAGCTTTCAAACATGCCAAAACGCAAAAGGGAGACAACGGTATCGGTCCTGCTAGGTATAATTTTACAATGAAGGAAAAGGTTCATGGAGCTACGGCAACAATACCCCTGCATTTATGATTCGGGACTACCGCGACAGTGAAAAAAAAAAAAAGGTCAAATAATAACTATTTTACCTCAGTTCTCTTTGAAAGTCCATACCATCCTCTTCATGCCATTCAGATTTGTCCATTGTCAGGTTTTCTTTCTTTTTTGGGCTTTTCTGATGACAAGACAGGGCAAAACACACTGTTTGCGAGCCATTGTTTGTTCACGCTCACAGCACCTTCTGTCTTGTCTCGCGCTACTGATGACAGCATGCACGCTGTTAATGACGGCATGCGGTGAATGTTCGGGTAGCATCGTATAGTCTGACATGATTCTTGTTCACGACACGACAAGATCGCATGAATCAAAACCGCATAATCTGTGTGTCTGAACGGGCTTTAGACTATTTATGACCTAAGGATCTGCAGAAACCCTGTCAACCCTCTACATTGAGAGTAAATCACTCACACATGTGACCAAATCTTACTCTAGGTGACTAAATGATATATTTCCACTCGCTAAACACTGACTGAGCGCTTGAGAGTTTCGCTCTCCATTAAGCAATCTGTGTTATTTTTTAATTCATCTCAATGGATGTGCAGCACACCTGTATTTGACACACTGTTTCTCACACATGCAAAGAAAGAGAGCGAGTCTTGCACACCACGCTCGATCGACAAGCTACATGTAAACCGTTTTCTTTGTTGTATTTTCCTGTCAAAATAACGGAGTTTATTTAGAATTTTTCAGCTTTTAAGAACAAGCAGAAGATTGAGGTTGAGATTGAAGTTTGAGGTACCGCTGACAACGTGATTAATATTCATTAACCCAGCAGCTCTTCAATTTTTAGTGAGTTGTACATTTTTTGTAGTAGTATAGTAGTAGTATTATCTTTTAATAATAATTACTATTATGAATTACCTTTTTTTTTTTTTCAGAAACCCTGAATGGCCATCAATACCTTAAGCATCACCACTAGTCCTAAGTTCTGTTAAAATGACAAATGTGCATTCATACAAGGTTACCAAGTTTTAGTTCTAATCACTAAATGTGTGTGTGTGTGTGTTTAGTTTTTTCATTTGATTGTTATTAACATGCAGTTAAGCTAAAAAAAATAACAAACCCATTGAGATTATATTGCCAAGGTGTGTGTAAAATAGTATATCAGTCCGGCGACTAAAAAAATGTACTAGCCGATGGAGATTATATTGCCAAGGTGTGTGTAGAGGGTTGCCTGTATTGTATGACTTCAGATGTCTTTGAATGAAGCGCACAAGCTATACAAACTTCTTTTATGGTTTTATTTTTTGTGCATTTTTTTTACACAAAGCAGCTGTTTTTCCAGTTCACTTTCAGTGTGTGGAAAACAGCAGCGTAAACATTCATCAAAACATCTCCTTTTGTGCCCCACGGAAAGACGAAAGTTGGTTTTAGAAAGATATGAGGGTGAGTAAATGTAATCTTTCATCTGGTAATGATGATGGAATGCAGATGTGATAACGACATCTTTTATATACGCAGGGCACATTTATACACACACCTCCACACAAAAATGGTTTCATTGTTTTCTTCTATTACCAGACAGCACTCAAAGCATTTCACTGCATTGATAACTGGGTGTGTGTTTGTATTTTTTGCTAATCAAGTCTTTCAGATGATCTGGCTTGCAAGATCTGCCCTAGAGAATTATTTCTATTGTTGATATAACGCAAAACCACGCCTTGAATCACTGGGCTGGAGTCTCTGAACCGTCTATAGACACAAATCCTCTGTGTTTGTCTTACCTTCTTCATCCTTGCGTGACATGCAGACAACATCTCTACAAATCTTCCTCTCCATTTCCACCTCCGCCTCAAAAAACGAGTCCAACAACTCTTCCGGAGCGTCACCTGCCACAAACACACGAACGACATCATGCACAAGCTCACACTATGAGTCAGTAAATCAAGTTTCCAAGCAAGATGCGCCGTACTCAGTGAACGGGAACTGGTGTTAGGAAATCAGCTATGTTTTACATGCTACAACAGTTTTAGACTTGATACTGAGATCTTTACACCACGTCTTGATCAGCGGTGATGCAATACAATGCTCTAGGTTGCTCTTCTCACTTGTAATCCAACTCTATTTTACAAGGTTAGTTAACCCAAAGATTAAAAATATTGAAAATAGCACAATTATCATTCCTCAAAACATCTACTTCTGCATTTCAAAGAGGAAATCAAGTTATATGGGTTTGAAAAAACAGTAACACTTTACATTCCGGTTCACTTGTTAACATTAGTCACCATTAACAATCAGTTAACATGAACTAACAATAATTGAGATACAGTTATAGCAATATATATTACTATTTTAATTTAGCTTTTATTTTTATATTTTCTGTCTTAATTGTAATAAATAATTTTAAATGAAATAATAGATTTTATTTCAAAATAGTAATTGAATATTTTTTTTTAGTTTGTCATTTATTTATTTATTCTTAATATAGTTTTCATTATTTATTTTTTTATTGCAGATTTTGTTTTAGTGATTTAAAATCACCGATATAAACTAAATGAAAATTAGAAATGTTTTTTTGGCAACCAGCTGAAATAAAATAAGTTAAAGTTTTCTGTATTTTATTTCATTTTGTTTTTATTTTATTTTATTTTTATTTCAAGTAGCAAACAAGTAGTTCAAGTCTTTTTTGTTGTAGTTTTAGTTAATAATAACCCTGCAAATAATGACAAATATTTTTTAAGCATTTATTAATCTTAGTTAAAATGTTTTTTTTTTTTTTATATTTAAAATAATAAAATAAATTATGTTAATATTATTTAATGAACTAACAATGAACAGTCGTATTTATTAACTAATGTAAATAATGATGAGTAAGTACCGTAACAAATGTGTTTGGTATAAATGCATGTATACTCATTGTTAAGGTTAATTCATGCATTGGCTACCATTAACTAATGGGACCTTACTATGAAGTGTTACCAGTATTGCAGAATTGCCTCTGATAAACTGTTTGCTTTGGTTTTGCAGACAGTGTGAACTGAGAGGAGAGAAGAGAATGATCATTACGTTGTTTCGGATCTTCTCTCTCATTTAGCCTCTCCTGAGCTTTCCTGAAAACACGCAGATGAGTCGCGAAATCATCCACCAGTCTGGTGGTGAAATACGGCTGCCAGTCCACCTCTTTAGACCTGAGGAGCGGAAAGATTGAGCGCTTAATGAATCATGCACTAAACAGTCTCCATTTCAACACTGTGTTTACCAGGAAAAATGTGTCAGAACATCTGAATGCAGTGTTTGGTTTGTGGTCAGGTGTTGCATCATCCCTGAAAAAACCACAGTGTCACTCACACGCTGATACAGCCGTGATTTTAAAGCAGATCTGAGGGGAAACGGGTCGGACGGGTGTCTCACCTGGTGGAGAACTCAACGAGGGCGTTCTGGACCGTCTGACGGATCTCCAAGAGGAACGTTTCATCATCACTCAATGTGTAATACCAGTACTGGATATAGTCCCTCAAAGCAAACTGGATGACCTGATGAACAACATGAGAAGAGGATCAGATGAGCATTTCCTGAAACAAACAGGGCCACATGAAATCTGTTTTATTTTTCCCCAAATTCAGTTCTTCTGTTTTAATTTTTCAGACTTCTGTTTTTTTTTTTGTTTGTTTAACTTTTCTAAATTCTGTTAAACTCTTAAACTTTAACAATAAAAAAGCATGTCTAATTTATTGAAATCATAAATCGTACACAATTGAACAAAAGTTTATTAAAAGTTTAACAAAAAATATATTTTAAGGTCACTAAGAAATGGGTTTTATTGTTTCTCAAATGCAGTTTTATTTTTACCAAATTCTGTGCTTTTTTGTTTTATTTTTTCCTGTATTACTGTATTTCTGCATTTCTTTATTTTAATGATTTAACTCATTTTGAATAATCAATTTTATTAATAATAATACTAACGATAATGATAATAATCATAATAATTATTATTATTAATAATAAACTGAGATATACTGTCTGCTGTGCAACACTAATTTATTTCTGTCACAATTTCTTCAAGTTAAACTGAACTTTTATTTTGACGGGTTGCTGTGAATGTGTTTATATGATAGTAGTTTTTCTCAAATTTAATGATAAAATGCTCATGAAGAATTTCAGAAATCCAGAAAAATACCACTGAATTTCCAAAAAAGAGAGAGAGAAAAAAAAAACATTTCATTTGGCCTTATTATTGTAAAAATAAAGGAATAAGTTATTTATCTGTTAAAGTTTTATTGTTAAATTAGACATCAATTAATAGAACCATTAAGGGAATCTAGAAAAATGAAATGGGAAAAATAAAAATGAATTTAGGAAAAAATAAACCGGATTTCCCACAAGGAAATGTATTTTTTTCTGGATCATGTGCTCTAGGTTAATTTTGGCACAGACACAATGACCCATCACTTCTCCGCAAAGGACTCTGGGTAGACATTCCTGAGCAGATGTGAAGCTCAGTAGAACAGACCGAGAGCTGGAGCTGCTGACGTTCTCTCACCATGACTGTCTATAACCTAAAGCAATTTCCTCAAAACCTCAGACTAACATAGGATGAGTTTCACAATGATTCACTCATGAAGAGGTCTTATACTAAGGGACAAGACACATTCATATCACGGGATACTTATTGTTTTTTTTCTCACATCTGCAAGTCTCTCCAGTTTACCTTTTTCAGTTACTGAAACTAAACCACAAAACAAAAAATAAAATCAGGAACCACTTTTGAACACATCAGCTTCGTTCCAAAAACCTAGTCTGCTGCTGACCTAGACAAAAACATTTTCAGTCAACACTTTCCACAAGAAGGCCGTTCAAAACATTAGCTAACATCTTCTAAGAAACCTTGCTATAATTAACTTCTTGGGCAGCATCAAATGCATTCTTGCAGATTATGCTATTCCAAAATGCACTGCAAAGATTACAATGGAAATTATAATTTATAACAAATTATATAAACTACTGTAAGTATATCCAAACTTACCCAGATATATACAGTACACTTATGTTAAGCCGTACGTACCTCTAGAGCAAATCTCAACTGCTTAATTGTTATGTTGCTGAAAAATGTAAACTATTTTATCGCCCAGCAATATATTTTAAGATGTATATATATTATATACGTCCTACTTCACCAGCACACTAACGTTAAACTATATATATATAATATATAGCAAATCTTAGCTGCATGTTAGTTTATATAGTTGGAAAATTTAACCATATCATCGCCCAGCTCTTTATGTAAAGGATTTATTAGTATGTCCAACGTTTTCTGCATACATACAGTACACTCACGATATTATAGAAAAACATTACTTTGTTATGTAGCACTTTGTTTCAAAATTTCCCAAAAATTGTTAGGTAATTGTTAAATTAATATTACACTTTTAAACATTAATTCAATTGTTAATATTTTATGCCTTATGTGATTACAATCACTTTTGATAATAAATTTGTATTAAATCATAAATCCAAAAAAACAAAAACTGTTAACGCCGAATTCTAAATGAATGAATGAATGAATAAATAAATAAATAAATAATTGGGCCCCATAATAAAAAAAATTAAAAAATGAGTAAATTATTAACAAATTATTATTAAAAAATATTTAATTTCATTAAAACACACATTACATTAAACTTTTACATAATTATTAAATTAATTAAATTATTAAGTTTAATGCACAATGTAAACTATATTATCGCCAAGCTCTAATCTGCTAAATGTGACTGTAAGGCTTAGAGGTATTATAAACATGATTTTCTGTAAAGCTGCTTTGAAACAATGTGTTGTGGAAAGCACTATACAAATAAACTTGACTTGACTTCAAAAAAAAAAAAAAAGGGTGCAAAATGGTTGTGCATAGGGCTGGGCGATATGGCCAAAAAAATTAGTACTAACAATTACAGTGCATTTTTTTTAAAAAAAAAATTCCCAATATTTTATGTGTACAGTGCATTTTTTTTGGCTTCTCAGTTTAATAAATCATGTCAAATCCCTATCTCTCAATCTGTTTTCTAAATGAAAAAAAAAGGGTGTAAAATGGTTGTGCATAGGGCTGGGCAATATGGCCAAAAAAGTTATCACAATAAGTTTTTTTCATATCAGTCGATATCGATAATTATCATGATAAATGTCAAATCTGTATTTCTTTCAAGTTTAAAGCCAGATTTATGCTCCAAAGTGAAAGCTGTAGAAACCAGACCATTCATTTTCCTTAACAAAATAAATATCTAACAGAAAATGTATTTCTTAGTTTCTGCATGTTCTAATGAGTGATATTGTTTCAAATCAAGAAACATGTTTGGGTTGCATGATAATATTAATAATAATATCACTTTTTGTCTCTTAAAAATGCACATTTGATAGTAGCTTGAGTTAGGATGCAGAGGTAAATTTTTGTTCATTTTCAAAATCAGTAACATCTGTGAAAAATCCAGCAACCTCAGTTTTATATGGTTAAATTTATCCTGACCAAGTTATTAATTTATTTATTTTTTAAATTAAGCATTGGTCTCCCATAGTAGCATACATTTAAATCATGACAAACACAGTGAAAACCACACGTATAGCACCTCAATACCATGGTAAAAATATAACTAAGTGGTTTTTAGGTGGCCTATTTGTATGAAAAACAGTAGTCTAAAAACATTCAGTATAAATGCACACATGCGATAGCTTAATCACAAATACATACTACAATTATATACCATTATTATTTTAATAAAATTCTGTGTGAATATCCCAAATTTCTGCCACAATGCCATGGTGCAGCGAGTGTTACTACGGTAAATCCATGGTAAATGATGGTGATGTGTAGACTGAAAAGCCTTCTGACTGTATCATTGCACACAGTGTTTCTCCTGTTTGTGTTCATCGCATAAGAGCTAAAGTGTAGCATTAAAAAAGTGACCCTAGCAGAATATATGCTTTGTAAGCAGACCGATTCAGTAAAGCATGTGAGACCACTGACTGAAAACGAGTGTCATGTGCTCATCTGCTCTATGAAAAAACCAGTACAGCCTTAACTCTCAAATGAGCTGATCCAGCATCTGACGCGTCACAGGCGGAAACAAATGGATTTTGTGAAGCGAAAGCTCGACAGTCTGGACAAACTCATCAGTTGAGAAACCACAGGTTCCTCAAGCACATGAACGAGCTTTTAGCTGTCACGTTCATTTGTCCGTTTGGTCATGGTACAGTACCTGCTGCAGTGGCTCATCTATGATACTGGATCCTGTCAGACGCCGATCGATCTTTATGGGTTTGGACTCTGATTTCATCTCCTCCAAAACCTGACAAACAAACACAGAGGATTAAAACTCAGAAGCTGAACATGAGTGCAATTCGAAGACAACATGAAATAAAAATTAGCAATTTACTTTCTTAATAAATGTTGATGATTTTGTCATAAGTACACAGAAACTCCACAGAAGGTCTTCACAAAATATGAAGAAATTGCGACAGAAATATATTACTTTTATATGGTAGAATGTACTTCCCAAATTAATAAAAATAACTACAAAAATAAAACTTAATTTTTTAAGGAATATCCAATTTTTACTTCCATGTTATATTATCAATAAACACTTTGTTCGAAAATTTCCAATATAATAATATATATTTGTACAGATTAATTGAATTGTTAATGGTTTTATGCCTTTATTTGATTACCACTGCTTTTTGAGAATGTCTGAAAAAAAAATAAAAATAATAATATATAGATAGCTAGATAGATAGAAATATATATATATATATATATATATATATATATATATATATGTATATATATATATATATATATCTATCTATCTATCTATCTATCTATCTATCTATCTATCTATCTATCTATCTATATATCAAGGTCAGAACCACTATATATGTCACAGAAATGAACAAAAATGCAAATGTACATATTTTTATGAATATAATTTTTTTTAACTTAATAAATTAGTTTTTTAATAAATTTAATTAAATCATTTAATTATTATGAAACTATTTAATTACATTTAATTTATTCATTTTAAGAAAAAAGCTGCCTGTCATACTTTTTAACGATTATTTTTTATTTTTACATTTTTTATTTTTAAAATGTTAATAAACTATTATTATTCAATTAAATTATAAAATTTTAAAAATTTCATGTAATTATTATTTTTAATTAAAACATAAGAAAAAAGCTGCATGTCATACTTTATTGATATAATGTATTATAAATGCTTTTGTGTGTTGTGGAAAATACGAAAAACAAAACTTGGAAGACAAACATTCAAGAGTTTGCACACCTTCAGTATGGCTGACTGTGTCGATGGCAGGTAGGAGTGTTCACACCTTTCCAGGTGTTTCTCTGAGTTTATCTTTCCAAATAAAAGAAGCACTACAAAACCCCTAGAAAAGGAGAAGAGAGAGAATGCAACGTCATACTGGAGCATCAACAGGTGCTGCAGAGGTCAAAGGGATGGTTCACCCAAAAATTAAAATCGCCCCATGATTTACTCACCCTCAAGCCATCCTAGAGTATATGACTTTCTTCTATCAGACGAATCCAATCAGAGTTACATTAAAAAATGTCCTGGCTCTTCCGAGCTTTATAATGGCAGTGAATGCCTGTTGAGATTTTGAAGTCCAATAAAGTGCATCCATCCATCATAAAAAGTACTTAAGAAGGGTTAATAAAATCCTTCTTTAGCGAATTGATGCGTTTGTGTAAGAAAAATATCTATATTTAAAACCTTATAAACCGTAATCTCTAGCTTCCGCTAGTCTCATGAGAACCAAGTTTTGTTTACAGCAAAGGAATCCCAGTCTCCTCTTTGCTTATCTCGAAATCCTCAGACAATTTTCTTTATAAATCCTCATTTTGTTATTCTAATTCGTGACCATTTTTTGTTTTGCTCTCTCTTCTGCGCCTCTGCATTTGTCACTTAGCTTACGCTACATCATCCGCTGGAATGGCGTTCTATTGTGAACGCGTGTATGACAGTTAGCAGAGGCTAGAGATTTCTGTTTATAAAGTTTTAAATATAGATATTTTCTTACACAAACGCATTGATTTGCTTCAGGAGGCCTGTATTACCCCCCTGGAGCCATCTGGAGTATACTTTATGGTAGATGGATGCGCTTTATTGGACTTCAAAATCTCAACAGCCATTCACTGCCATTATAAAGTTTGGAAGAGCAAGAACATTTTTTAATGTAACTCCAATTGTATTCATCTTTAGGAAGCAAGTCATACACACCAAGAATGGATTGAGGGTGAGTAAATCATGGGGTAATTTTCATTTTTGGGTGAACTATCCCTTTAAAGCGCACTAAAATAAGATGTATTTGTGATGCACTTACCCGCCAATGAAACAGAGGATGTAGAAGGCCAGATAAAAAATGGCAAAAGGTCCAAATGTGATGAGGAAGAGGACGACTCCCAGACCCCCCCATCCCCAGATGGACAGACTGGCCTGAAACACACAGAGTTAATGACATTATTTCTTATCTTTGGCTGACTGTGAGTGCTCATGCTGAAGAGCTTTCATTGATCCGAATGAAAGCAGCATGAATACAGTGTACTTGAACGTACAGTACAGAAGAAAACCATGACATGATTGCAGCTACTGAACAACTGGAAGTGAACATCATCAGGGTCTAAAATGTTTAGTGGGTGAAGAGAGGAAATTTACCAGCCATGAAAATGCACTTTATTATTAAAATTATATTTTATCTCTATGACAAAGGCATTAATTTGTTGCTAGCATCATCATTTCAGCAGCATCAACTACTGCTTTCATGCTCACATAGGTAAAAGACCCTGAGCTTTTCTCTCTTTGATTTGACTGACTCATGCCAGATATAATCAGTAAGGGTCAGACTATCGTTCTTATATTGCAATTAAAGTAGTGAAATTACAGGCCATCTCGCCAAGCTGCACTTTGCTCCAGATCATCATCATCGTAAGAGAGAACCAGAAGAACTGAAAGCACAGTGCAGGCGCTTCCAGCAGACAGGTAAAAGGATTTCAACAGAACTGAAGGGAGGAAACAAATTAGGACGACACAGATGAGAGAAGCGAGTGTGACTGTGAATGTGTCCTATGGCCAGGTTTCCTGTTTTTGCCAGGACAGGAAACTCAGTGACCCAATCTGTGCACTTCCCTTCCTGAGCTGATCGTGCACACACACACACACACACACACACACACACACACACACACACACACACACACACATCCCTGTGTGCTCTGGATCTGAAGGGTCGGACCTGGAGTGTGTCCTGCTCAGCTTAAATAAACATCAGCCAAAAATATGATCAAAGGAACATGACTGAGAAAGAAAGAAGAGAGAAAATAAAGGGCAAAGAGTAAAGACTGCAAAAGAGTAAAAGAAAGAAACTGAGATATTTTTAAGATATTTTAGAGAACTTTGATACCACATGAACTCATCCCTAAACATAGGGCCCTATGATTTCTGTGATGCGGAAAATGAGGAATCGCAGAATTCTTTCATAAAAATGGAATTTACTGTATCACATGGAATGTCACGGTATTTGTCAGATTTTGAATAAGGTCAGTACACTTAAATAAAATCACAATATGGACTAGTGTCTGTGAATGACATCACAAAAAGACTATTTAAATATGAATCCTGCATGTTCTGCATGTCTCTATGTGAATGCAACCCATCAAAATAAAAGTTTGATTTAACTTAAATAAATTTTTTACCAGAAGAATTAAAATACACAACAAAGAATTTCATAGGACTTTATCATGTAGCAAATTAATAAATTAAGCAGTTTTTATGAATTCAATTTATTAGACATGTTTTTGATTAAACCATTCAAATGGAATCCTAAATGGAAATGGAAAACAAAAAATTAGGTGGTAAAAAAAAAAAAAAAAAAAAAAAACTAATTTCACAGGGCCCTAAAAATTTATTTAGTTAACTTTTAATAAATTGCTGTTAAATTGTATAAGTTCAATAATCTCAATTAATTAGACATGCTTTTTGATTAATAAAATTTCATTTAACAATTCAAATGGAATCCAGAAAAATTCAAACAGAAAAAAATACATTTGGAAAAAAATTAAATGGAACTTGATGCCACATGATGGCACTGAGTTAACCTCGGTGATTCATTTCAGGAACACAAACCCTAGTCCTGACCCACTGACCTCTGTAATAGTGGTCAACCGATATTGATTTTTTTTTTTTTAACAGCCGATGCCAATATCTTGGAAAACAGGGTGGCCGATAGCCAATATAAAGCCGATATAATTTTTGTATTTTAATATTTAAGAAATTTGAAGTAATTTGACAATGGATTAAAAAATAAATGTGTAAATTTACACGTATACTTTAGATGACAAAGTATTTTTCACAAATAAATAAATATTTAATAAAAATTAAAAAGGAAGTAAACACTGTAACCAACAAGAGCACTCAGTATTCTGGGAAGTCTGTGAGCATTGGGAATCACATTTTTCAAATAAAGCCAGAGTAACACTCATTTTACATACAGCACACAGTGAAAATTACATGAATATGACAGTGGGCAAATGCATAAAGTGCAGCATAATTTGAAATCACAAGTTTAAAGTTTAAAACATTCAATTCACACGGACCGACGGTCACGCAGAGAACAAGCGATCATGCTGGATAAAAATACACACTTCACACGATCTCACAGCTCAAATCAAACAATTCATCAAGGTTTGTGAAAATAAATGTTCATTAGTCATTCAAAGATTTGTTTAAATAAATAATACTTTCTGTATACATTAATTCCTTTGTTTAACCACTCTAACCATAATACACAGAACTGTTAACAATGACAGTAAACAACAATGACAGTAAACAACAGCAAAAGTGTCTAGCACCGCAAAACACCAGCATAGCAAAAAAATAAACCTACCAAAAAAATATATCGGCCGATGCCGATATTTAACAAATGCCAAATATCAGCCGATATATCGGCCTTGGCAATATATTGGTTGACCACTACTCTGTAACCTGCTGAGTCCTCTGCCCACAGCAGACCATTCATGACTTCTTCTGCTGACATCCTGTGGATCTGCTGTAGTTTTCTAGAGACTGTTTTTATGCCTCACAATGCATGGATGTGTTATTAGAAGGGTGAACAAAAAGGCTTTGAGCGGCGCGTCACAGGACTGCAAAGCAGCTGTCTGCAAACTATTCTGAAACCTCAGCAAACAACACAACACTATTACAGCAAAACAATTGATATTTTTATATTTTCATCTGCGGAATGGCAGGTGAATTGATGAAATTTATCAGCAATTAAACTATATTTCTTTAAAATAAGTTAATCAAAAAAAAAAAAAACTATATTTCTTTAAAATAAGGTCATCCAAAAAAAAAGTTTGTTTTTAAGACTCAACTTATAAGAGTCCTGCACCTTCTGGGTCTCTGTGATTCAGTGCAAGTCTGTGGGATTTTATCACCTGTTTTATAGTCCAGCATTTTAACCACTACATCAATCCAACAAAAATTAGGCTAAGAAAAAACTGTATGGATATACATTCACTGTTTTAATGAAAATGCACTAGTTAATATAAGCAGCTTATGCATTGTGTTCATTAGATAAAGAGATTTGCACAAATACACATCCAATCTAAGTGTTTGTAAAATATCCTTGACTGTGGGACGTTTTCCGTGTGCACTGAATAACATGTTTCAGCCCTAATCGCCACCAAAATAAGATTAAAGCAGATTAGAGCCCAAGGTGGACTAGAAAACTGAAGCTGCTCTCTTTGTTGTCAAACACAATAATCCAGCAGCCGTTCTATCCTTCATCATGTTTTCACATCAGAGCACATCACATAATTTCCATCCAGTAAGACGACAAGCGCTGTGAGCTTTCGAGGACAGACGCAAGGGGACCTCATTATAATCTAGTAGATTAACCAATTAGTCATTCATTTCTCAACAGAAAGGTGTAAAGCTGTTGAGTTAAAAGGCCTCTTTACAGCGATGATCTCATTCTGTCCTGCTGCGTCCTCACAGGACGGGTCAGCGAAGACTTTAGCCAAGTTAAGATTATAATCCACCGAATGTCATTCAATCACCTGCTGCAAACAAGCTCCACTTTCTTAAACTGTGAAATTCATTAACATTGCGCTGCATGGAAGTGCTGTAGGCCTGAATATCCTGAGATAAGGCCATTATACACAGTCTGAGCTGATAAAGTTGGACGGTGAATCTGCACTGAGAAGAGCTCAGAAAATGATCATAGCAAGTGCCAAAAAGATCCCGAAGGTTCAAGAGTGATCTTGCACAAAACTCATCAGGCTTGGCCATTAATTCAGGCTGGTCACCGAGGTCTATTTTAAGAGCACTGTAAATACCTTAGGCTCGAGTACCGCTGTCCTGAGATTAAACACTGTGTGTACAATCCAGATATAAACCTTCGGCACTTACAGAGAAAGGAGTAAAAGATCTCTGTAGACTGTAGACTTTCTTAAAGTAAAATAAAATTATGTTCTTAAAAATGTACTTTTTGGACTCTAAGAAAAGTTGTGTTTGCTATGAGTTGCTCATGCTATTGCTCTTCTTGTTTTTAGCATTTAGACATGAATTTAGCCTGGCAGAAACAAAAAAAAAAATATTATATCTAATTATATATATCTATAACAAAACAAACAAACAAAAAAAAATTGTTACTTGAAATAAATTTTAGACTAAAATCTAAAAATTAACACGAATTATAAATATTAATAAAATAAATAAATAAAATAACTAAACTAAAACAAAAATAAAAACTAATAAAATGACACAAAAACACAACAAAATTGCTAAAACTTTAAAAAATAAAAAGAAAATGGAAAATAAAAATGTATTTATAATATAAAATATTCATAAAAACTATAATAGTATATAACAGATATTAAAATAACACTGGAGCTCTACCACCTTGGTCTAAGTTAATTTATTATTAAATATGATGAAATATATAAACTAAATACAAATTAATATTGGTAAAATTTGAAACATCTATCAATCAAACTTGAAGGCTATGTAAATACAAAAAAATAAAAATAAAAACACTTCCTTCATTTCACAGGTTACATGGTGTAACGGTGAATTAACAGCCTGTCAAAAACAATAACAATGAATGATGTGATGAGATTTACAATCACACCATGACAGCATCACAACACACACGAGAAAAGATCAACGCATATGAGCATAAACAGGGCACACGCTGAGAGCATGTCAATCACTCCAGGACAGTTTCAGCGCACAGGTGAACTGAGCTACTCGTGTGGTAATACGAGCCTGACTCTTAGTCAAGTGTTGCCCATTTACAGTTTTGCATTCCTCTGGTGACACACAACCCAGCGGTGTACTGTGCAAGCATGCATACTTCTTAATATTTACACATGGAGCGCTGACGAAACAACAGAAGCACACATGAAAAGACCCCGTTGTGCATGACATTCCTTTAATTCTATATGTTCTTATTTACTGCAAATAAATGAAATGAGCTGTAATATACTGTCACATGAATCACAGCAGTCTGACCTGAAATGCTTTGGTTCATCAGGCTAGTGAAACATTTGCAGTAATGCATTAACTTCAAGGTCCAATCAAGCCCTAAAATGCAAAGACGACTGCGTTCAAGTCCTGATATGCCAGCAGAGACGTTCTTACAGCAGGTCATGTGACTAAAGAGGATTCCCCTCATCCACCTGTCATCAGGTGACAAAACACGGCCACAGATTTCAATGCACTGAAACTTTTTACAAATGCATGATTTTTCCTTTAGACCATTAACCTAAAATACCTGTAATCAGGCCTGTCATCATAAGTGTATGAGTTTCAACAATGCCGTACTGATAAAACAAAAGGTAACACACCTATTCACAAAATCACCAGGTTCCCACACTTCTCACTAATTGATTTTTATGACTTTTCCTCTTCATGTTCATAAGTACTCTGTCCATAATATCTCCTTCTCCAGCGAAAACGTGGTCTGGACTGAATCAGGAGAGAAATCTGCACTGATCAAGCTCCATTTACAAGCCAAAACAGTGAGAGAAAAACAGGAGATGGACTTTTTCACTGGAGGAAGTGTTTTTATGGATTCATTATTTTAGCCAGAAGCGACTGTTTGATGTTAAAAACGTCTTAATGCTGGATTTGTTTCATCTTTTGTCGTCACAGGATGTTAACTGCTGGACTGGAGTGGTGTGGATTATTGTGATGTTCTTATCAGCTGTTTGGACTCTCATTTTGATGGCACCCATTCACTGCAGAGCATCCATTGCTGAGCAAGTGACGCGATGCTACATTTCTCCAAATCTGATGAAGAAACAAACTCATCTACATCTTGGATGAACTGAGGGTGAGTAAATCTTCAGCAAATTTTCATTTTTGGGTGAACTATTCCTTTAAATGTCACTTACAGACAAAACAGGAGTTTACTTTAATACTATAATTTGAGGCTGAAATGGCACATCCACAAACAAAATAAGCGTCATGCAAACCAGACTGCTCTTTTGCCATAATATCCAACTACACCACTAAATTTGCATAGGTTTAAACATTGCTTAGAGGCCAAAACACGTTTGTCCCTTTAAAATGACAAGTTCAGAAACGGAAATAATGTTCACAAACAAGACGTCTCATAAAGTCAAGCTTATCTTGACCAACTTTATCATCTTACTGGAATGGAAAGAATTCTGGCTTCTTCAACAACAACAAAAATTCCTCTGCCCAACAAAGTTGTTGCAAGTTTGTTTTCCCCCGTAAACTATAAATGTGCAAAGTTTAATTACAATATTTCACCTCATTGCTTGTTTTGGATTGACCTTTCTAATTTTGTAGAAACTTAGTTATCCAAAAACTTCTATATTATTAAATAAATAGTTTATAAAGTTTACATGCATTTTCAAAAAAAAAAACACCTAATTTAATTAATTTTATAAGAAAGAATTTGACATTTATTTGCATTTAAAAAATAAACTGTAAAAAATGAACTGCTTGTAAAACTAGTTTTTGGTGTAACACTTATAAAATAATATAATACGTTTTACAAAATGTATTATAAGTAATATTTATGTGTTGTCTTTATGTTTGTAAATATCGTCTTTGTTATGAATGTCTGCATGCATGTATATACATCCAATACTGGTCTACTTTATATTTAAATGGTTTATTTTAGAAACAATAAACATATGGAGACAGGTTAAAATAAATAGCATGGCAAATGCAACAGGCTTCTCGTCATATTAACAAATGCATGACCTGAACCACAAAATATACAGTTAAACAGGCCCTCTCTCTTTTGTAAACGTGAGGTTTCTAATATAAACACATGATCAGATACTGAAGTAAGGTAGTAGCACACAAAACAAGTGTCTGTTATCAGCTATGTCATCATAAACAACTTTGTGATCTGGACTACAACGCTTTGCTTGTCCCATAAACTCCAAACTGTTATTTTTCGTCATCATACGAGTCTTGTTAGTGTAAGTACACGATCAGAAGCTCGAATGATACACTCACACAAACATATGACAGTAGCAGGAGTTTCAACTACATGTCTCGACGCATCTGTCGTTTTCCACCAGTTTTCAACATTAACAAGCTGAAGCACGCAGAAAACACACAAGAGCCCCTCATCTCCACCCTCCACACAGCTGTCACACACACATTACTCGTGTAAACACACACTTATGGAGTAAATACAGCTGATGTTAGCTGAGCTAGCTGCAGATTTATACTGTCAGCGCTCGGAAACATCTACGTTAATCTCATCACATTAATGCGTGTAATCCCGCACACAAGCTGCGTGTGCGTTAATGTGTGTAACCGTGTGTGTACTTCAGTGTGTGTGTGTGTTTACCTGTTCAGGTAACACACGGCTAAGCTAACAGCAGCTCGACACAGCAGCTCGACACAGCGAAAACACACCTAGCGGACTGAGCAGTGAAGATGAAATCGTGGCTTACCTCTGCAAACATTATTTAAAATGTAAAACCGGAGGTCGTTTGGTTTATCCCCGCCACATTTTTAACGGTCTCCTGTCTTCTCGCGTTCATAAACCGAGGCGCTTCGGGACTGCGCGCGCCCTGCCTGCCCTGCAGCCGCCATGTGCGCGAGCCCGACAAGCCGAGGAGTCTCCGCGCAAAAGCTAGAGCGCACACTCCAGCGCGCTTCTGAGGGGAGGTCACGTGATGATAAACGGTGGCTACGATTGGTTCGAAGGATTCTATCGCCCGGAAGATTACCTACGCGGCTATCGTTTATTGATTAATATAGCCTATATTGAACTTCTATGTATGCGTACATATTTTCGAATATAGTCTCTCATTTAGAATTATATTTATAATATTAGCCTTGAGCCGTGTGTTATTCTATTCCGCCTGCGCTGTTGCTCAACTATCCAATGGGCGGCGCTGTAGAGTGGGCATACTAGTCAAAAAGTTTACCTGTAGCGTTCCCCGTGATTGGTCAGCGCGTGATGACACACCTCTCCTACCCGTGACTTGTGCTTTATTATCTCGTTGGTACATTTAAACAGAACAAACCCTGTTTGGCATCGACGATCTAAAGATAGTAACGTGCCACGGCTTGTGGAAAAATATTTCACAATCAAATTAGTTCACAAATCGTGCGTCATCTGAACGCATTACGCTGGTCCAGGCACTGATACAGCAGTTTTGACTACAGTGCTCTCAACACGTGACACAATAAAACGTGTTTAAGTGCACAGCTGGAATAAATGCATTTTTTTTCTTTTTTTTTTTTTTTTGTCAATACTAAAGTATTTCACAATATGTTGCCAGTGTTAGCTGCAAGAGCATGACGTAAGTTGCGTGATGTGAAAGTTTCATTATTTTCTTTTTATTTATGTATTTAATTATTCGATTTATTTAATTCGAATACATCATGCATGTGCATTTACCTGTTTTAGAAAAACACATCATTAAACTGATTTTCTTGATGAAAGTGATACTGATAAAACTGTAGTTGAGCACACAGACTTAAATGGTATAAAAGATTGAATCAAAGAGATTGCGCTGGAGTTGCTCTTAGATGTAAATGGATTAGGCCTATGATTGATAAACAACATAACATTCATAAATGTAAATAATCTAATAAGAAACACAACTTTTTGGTTTTGCTGACTGAAAGAATAAGAAAGCTAAATATTCCCTAAAGGTTTGTAAACTTATTTACCCACTTTTTCTTTTCTTGATTATAAACTTAACTGTACAGACACTGTTTAATTTTTGCAACTGAACAAAAATAAAGACAGTAGTACCTGAATTAAAAAAAAAAAAAATTCCAGACAGCACTGTTTTATAACATTTATATTAACATTTATAAGTCTTTTTTTTTTTTACATTTTAAATGAATTTTCTATAGTCATAAATGAATGAATTTAAATGAATTTTCGAATAGTGCTGTAAATTACTCTCTGCATGTTTAAAAAATATAGCCCAATAAATATACAAAATGGGACAAAATATATATGTAATGTAAAAAAAAACAAAAACAAAAACAAAAAAAAAAACATTTTATATATATATATATATATATATATATATATATATATATATATATATATATATATATATATATATATATACCCAACAATTCTACTTTAAATGATGCTGATAGTTTAAATTAAATGAAAATTAAGCCAATTAGGCTGTATATTTTATACCTGTATCAGATCCTCAAGAGCAAAAACCACTCGCTTACAGAACAGTTTGTTCCCAGTTGCTATCAGGACTTTAAACTCATAAATGCACTAATGTTAAAATACTATTCCAACCACGTTATTCTTTTAACTACAGTCACTATATTTCATTCAGATCTCGTCTATCTATACTGCTGCTATACAACATGCAATACAATATGAAGTATGTCAATCTGCAATACCACTGACTGAACACTTATTTATCAGAACTTCAAACAGATTCACTAAATAGTATGTCAGGGTGAAATACCATAAATGTGAAACACTATATCTACAGTAAAGGTGCAATAATATATACGCAATAATATACACTATATGTCAATGTGCAATACTACATCTAGTCACTAAATCACCACAGTTACTCATTCCATTTAAATTGTACTTTTATATTAACTTACTGTGCATGTCAATGTGAAGGCCAACGTGCAAATATACTATAAATGGTCACTTTACTCAGATTGCTCAATGTGAATATCATGACTCAGTCACTTGTTGTATTTAATTGTAAAATTGTACTGTACAGTCTAGTCTTATTTATTGTCTGTGGTTATATGTTTGTTTGTTTTTTTTAACACCAGTCAGGAGAAGTGCTCCTAATTTCGTTGTATAGAAAAATGCTATGACAATAAAGCATTCAATTCAATTCAATTCAATTCAATTCAATTCAATTCAATTCAATTCAATTCAATTCAATTCAGAATGTCTGTAATGTTGTAAAAAATCACGTCACACTCATTGTGTTATGCTCCTTACTCTGTCAGCATGTCTTGAGTAATATAAGGCATTATGGTGATGTGAGAAACAGTCATTCTGGTGCTTCTCTTCTGTCGCGCTATTTTTAGATCTCGCGTCTGGCTGCTGCGCTCGTGAGCGCGCGCGCGCGTCTACTGTGAGCGCAAAAGATCCGCGGTGCGTTTTTATGAATGAGTGTGTGATCGCCGTCGTTTCTGTCACAGCATCCCACAAACGAGCAGGAACAGAGATACACTTTTTCAGGTGAGTGTCAGCTGCATGTCTCATTTTATCATCATATAGAGAGTGAGTGAGTGAGAAAGTGCACTGGTGAATAATTGTTAAATATATGATTGCACAAACAGAATCAGAGAATTGCTTTTGTGTAAAATGAGGGACATGCGTTTTATGTGCATTATGCACTGGATAATGCATGCATGCAATATGGTGTTAATTAGAGCAATTTTAAAATTCATTTTTACTGATTCTTAAATCAAGCATATAGCCTATATAATGTAATGCAAACCTTAATTCATTAGAGAATATTTTTGTGGTTTTCTTCTGTTGGGGGGGGGGTGGGGGGGGGGTGTTGGGGTATTAGAGCTCTTGGTAACAGGTAGAGAATATATCCAGCATCGTTTGCTCATAGGACGCATGGGGGACACATCACTGAGCTATAAATAGACGTGACTGCAGCCACACACACACACACACACACACACACACACACACACACACACACACACACACACACACACACACACACACACACACACACACAGAACCTCCTGCTTTTACACTGAGGACGCCTCACAGAAGCTGTTTCTCCAGTGCATCTCAGCTGATGTTACTGCATTGCTGTGCATATAACATTCATATGATGCAGGGCTGAACTGTATGGCAACAGGTTACATCAACAGGTCTGCTATAAATAAGGGTGTGAATGCGCTACTGTCTGATGCTATTATTAAACTGCCATTAAACAGCCAAAGGCTTTTTAGTCAAATACAAACAGTGAAACAATTATGGAGGTAGGCTAACTGACAAAAATATAAAAAAAATCATTTTTTTTTTCTAATGACAGGTTTAAGTATTCAAATGAAACATAGCTTGCATACTTTTCCAGAACAGAAATCTGAACACTGGGTCAAAATTTTGTTTCATTTTGTCGACATATTAAAGTCGAAGGTTTTTACAGAGGGGATATCTCGTTTTATCACTTTGTAAACCATAAAGTACTGTCAACAGCCAGAAAGAAAAGGAGAAGAAAAAAACAAATTTTCACCATCCCTCTATAAAAAAAATTCAGAATAAAAACATATTTAATTTAAAAATAAAAAAAACAACATTAGAAAACTTCAGAATATAAATTAAAGTAACTGTACAAACAAAAATTAAACCAAAAAAAGCCTAAAATAACATTAACTAAACAAATCATTAAATAACATTAAATCATTAAATCTACAGACACAAAGAGATAAAGTGTAATGAAATAAACATTTAAATGTGTATTTTGGGAGTCTTTCCACTAGCCTGAAATAACACTCAAAAGCCAAATAGCCCAAAATCTCAAGATGTTTTTGCCTATAGTGACTCGCCTTAAAGGACTAGTTCACCCAACAAATAAAAATTTGCTGAAACTAGCCCTCAGGTCATCCAAGATGTAGATGAGTTTGTTTCTTCATCAGATTTGGAGAAATGTAGCATTGCATCTCTTTTTCACCAATGTATGCTCTGCAGTGAATGGGTGCCGTCAGAATGAGAGTCCAAACAGCTGATAAAAACATCACAATAATCCACAAGTAACCCACTCCAGTCCAGTCCATCAGTTAACATCTGGAGAAGACAAAATCCATCAAGACATTTTGAAAAAGTTGTCTGAATAAGGAAGAAATCTGCACAGATCAAGCAGTTTACAAGCCAAAACAATTTTGATGTGAGAAACAACAGGAGATGGACTTTTTCACTGGAGGAAGCGTTATGGACTATGAACTCATAAACAATGCTTTAAAGTTAAAAACGTCTTAATGCTGGATTTGTTTCAGCGTTTGTCTTCTCTAAATGTTAACTGATGGACTGGAGTGGTGTGGATTACTTGTGGATTATTGTGATGTTTTTATCAGCTGTTTGGACTGTAGTTTATTTTGCATCTCTAAGTGGTTATGATGCTCTGTGTGTGTTTGTGTTTATATCACTGTTAAAGGACTCACATGATGCTGTTCACTCATCATCATCGGCTGGCTTCACGATGAACTCACCGCTGGATGCAGGTGCCTCTCTTTTACTGACCTTTTGACCTTTTGACACACACACACACACACACACACACACACACACACACACACACACACACACACACACACACACACACACACACACACACACACACACACACACACACCTGGTCTGAAGGTACATGTCTGTCAGTAATCATTTTAGATACAGTTAGCTGACTTCTGGCTGCTTTAAGGAGACCCAAACAGACAGATTCCCTCTGAAACCTGATCATATAATGAAGATGAATTACTGATTAAAGTTGTTATTTCATAGTTTTAATGCTTTTTATTTATTATTATTCTACAACATGGGAAAAGGTCATGTTAATGTAACTTGAATCAGTGTAGCTGATATTGCAGCTGGTATATTGTGTGACAGTCTCATCTGAGAGGTTTTGAAATGAGTTCATGAGTGTGTGTTGACTGACACAGATGGTGTGATTGTTTGAGTGATGTCAACACTGAAAACTTTAGCTTCATACTGGCTCATCCATCCTAAAGCTCTCTGGGTGGAGACCAGCAACATTCCTCACACACTGACATGTGAATGTAATTCCTTTTACAGTCTATTACACAATGAAACACACACAGATACACACGCACACAGTCAGACTTACAAAACACAAATATACACAGATAAGCAAAACTTATAAAACACATTCAATTAACATACCGTACATATACACACTACAGTTTAAAAGTTTGTTGTCTATTCGTTGTCTCTCCAAGGCTGCATTTATTTGTTTAAAAATACAGTAAAAAAGTAAAATAGCAAAATATTATTGCGATTTAGAATAGCTGTTTTCTATGTGAATATCTGTTAAACTGTAATTTATTTCTGTGATGCACAGCTGTATTTTCAGCATCATTACTCCAGTCGTCAGTGTCACATGATCTTCAGAAATCATTCTAATATGCTGATTTACTGCTCTGGAAACATTTCTGATTAATATCAGTGTTGAAAACAGTTGTGCTGCCCAATATTTTTATGGAAACTGTGCTATTTTTTTATTTTCCAGGATTCTTTGATGAATAGAAAGCTCAAAAGAACAGAATTTATTTGAAATAGAGCTCTTTTGCAACATTACTGTCACCTTCGATCATTTTAATGCATCCTTGCTGAACAAAAGCATTAATTTCTTTCAAAAAAAAATATATGACTGACCCATTTTGAACAGTAGTTCACTCACACATCTGCTTTGCATCACATCTCCACCTGCACAATATAAAAGTCGCATGCACGTGTGTACTTTAGCCTCAAGAGGGCGCTGTTGCAAACGAACCCTAAAAGCCCTCGATACATGCGTGTTCATGAGCATGTGTGTATTTTTATGCGTTTTAAGTGCCTTGTCTTATTCATTGCATGTGTGTTGTGAGGTTTAATGTGCAGATGGTGTCCATCCAGTGTGTCTGATTTGATTATTCGGCCAAAATGTAAAAATCAAAAAGTTAAAATTGCATTTTGTTGTTGTTGTTGTTATATT
This sequence comes from Cyprinus carpio, assembly GCF_018340385.1. Classification (NCBI taxonomy): domain Eukaryota; kingdom Metazoa; phylum Chordata; class Actinopteri; order Cypriniformes; family Cyprinidae; genus Cyprinus; species Cyprinus carpio. The sequence goes on from NC_056590.1 coordinate 6,917,927, forward strand.
CAAGATAATTATGTGCTATATACCACTCCCTGGATTAAACAAGTAATGCAGTAACGTCATGTGATAACTATGTAGCTGCTGTTTGAAATGTTTTTCATTACATAATGCGTAGTTTCACATATATACTCTTATCAAGTAGTGTAGATACTGCCACATGAACAACTGTAGACATACTGTGCTTTATGCAGTTTCAGTACTCTGTTCCAAACTCACTCTGGTCTTTATAGATAGAACAGGCTGTTTTGCTGGTGTGGTTATTTTTATCTGTCCCCTTTTACCTTGGAAGTGTCTGTTTCTCTGTCACAGACCTGTGCAGATGACCTATTTTACAACACTGCCATTGTTTTGTCTGGAGAGGAAGAGCAGGAAAGCTATACTGTAGGTCGCTGTGTGTGTTCAAGAATTAAGCAATCAGTTCAAGTAACAATAAGGATCATCAAGAGCATGCATGCAGAGTCCATAAATGCTTTTATTCACAAGAAAGCAATGTTTGTCCATGCAAAATTCACAAGTGCAATGCTAAAGTGTTGCATAAAGTGTTGTTGTCACGCGGTTCCTAGGGTGCTGTGGTTGGTTGCTAAGGTCCGGGTGATGCATGCTTTAGCAAACTGCTCTAAAGACTGCTTGGGAAAATAGTGCTGTGATGCATTTGCTGCCACAGAGGAACTTCATCTCTGTCATGCATTAGGAATGTCTCGCTCCTGGGAATTGTGCTTTTTCTGGATTACAAAAAGATTTCCTCCGTTTCCTAATTCATTCGGCAGGCCTGAGGGTATCCCACGTCACAAACCGGTGTTCTACGTCCTATTTTTCTTTTAAACTGGCTGATTGTCAGGTGTTTTCCCCACAGGGTGGTTTAACAGTGTTTTCATGATGTTGTTTAAAGAGCAAAGAGGCCATGAAATCACATCTGGAGTTTTGTGAAGAGAGAGATTAAAACGCTTTTCCCAGTCAAAACTGACTTGCCTTTTAAAAATTCCTTGTAAATCACCAAATATTAGATTCAATCTTATCATTAGCTTGTTTTCTTTCAGTTAGCACAGGTTTAGTATTTCTTTTTGGAGCTGACTGATCACAAGCCTATTGATGTGAGCTTATTGATGTGAGATAAATAAGCATAACAAGAAATTTATAAGCATTTTCTTTTTGTTTTCCAAAGTTTTTTGGGAAGTTGTATATGTATATTGCTATATATCGCTTCAATTATACACTACAAAAACATTTGTAAAGTATAATTTTAAGTATTTTTCATCATAGTATTTGTACTGAATTTGATTCATGTTGTTTTCAGTTCTTCAGTTTTAATTTCTTACATTATCATTATCAAACTCATTAAATGAGTTTCATCAGGGAATTTGGATGAAAGAATCCCAAATCTCTAATATCTCAGTTGTTTCTCTAGATAGCAATAAGATTAAATGGATAGTTCTGCTTCTCAGATGTTTTTCCTGAGATTTAACACTGAAGTCTAACTAGAATGCAAAGTATCTGAGAAGAGACATTTTTTACCTGCAAAGTCAAAATCCAAATTTTCGTCTCTTTATTCTTTGGATTTTATTCTGAGTGTCGTCTTGCAGATGGAAAATCGAAGACTTGTTTGTTTGTTTACTGATGAAGCTTTGGAAAACAGGAAGTGGACTGTTTAATGTCAACACAACGTGTCCAAATGTGCCTTTGAAATGGGCCTGTGTGCGTGCTGCTAATGCTTTTACTGAGATTACACCGCTGAGAGAAACAGGTGAAGATGAGACGAGGCAGAGCGTCTGAGAGCAGATAACAGGACAGGATCAAACAGAAGAAAAACACACAGTGACAGAAAGACTGTCCACAGGAGCTGGAGGAAAAACAGCCTGACACGAACACAGAGACACTCAGAGAGAGATTCAGAGTCAGAGAAGGAAAGAATCTCACCAAAGCTGTAGAGAACACGTCTGGCTCGTATTTTACCCAAAGATCAAAGGAAAGAAATCAAGAAATGTGAAAAATGCAATTTAAAAGAAGAAATTTTAGCATATTTTAAGACCCCATGTTATATATTAAAATAATATAAAAAAAATTTTTATTTGAACTATTGTCTTGTAATATAGTTTATTGTAGTATTGTGATTTAAATTAAAATCAAAATGAAATTCAGTATAGTTGCCTCTATAATGGCAGCAATAAAAATTCTCATTCTTGATATAGCTAAAATTAAATGAAATAAATGTTAAAATTATAAAAAAAAATAAATATTTATGCAAGCATACTTTGTGTTTTGCATTGTGACATTATTGTGACAGTTAACCACAATGCTTCACAATTTATCATTTTCATTACTGCATTGTGAAAAACTTTGATAAAGTGCTTCAATAATAAAGTACATAAGGATACACGTTTTACCAAATGCAATTAACGTTGATTTTTAATTAAATTATAATAATAAAATAAATTACAAAACAAAAAGTCAAATTACATTCATATTTTTCATTGTAAAATTTTAGTAATTTTACAGTTATGACAATAATAATATTTTTCTTGTTAAAGTAAATAAAAACAATATTTTAGTATTAAAATTTAAAATTAAAATATTTTCATTTTAGAATGAATCTAATTTGAGTAATTGTACAATAACGACAATTATTTCAAAAAGTAATTTTTTCTTGTTGAAGTAAATTAAAATGCTATTGTGTTCATATTTTTCATTTTTGACCAAGTTTACAATAAACTTCAATAACAATGAAAATTTTAATTTCTGCAGTATGAAAAATTTTATATTACATTTTTTTATATTACAGTACAATTATAAATGTAAAAATAATTCGAACTGAATTTAATACATTTTTATAAAATAAATTACAATACAAAAAGTAAAATTACATTGTTTTTATTTTAATATCAATCAAATTTAATTTGAGTAATTTTGCAATAAATTCAATAATGAGATTTTATAATGTTTTCCTTGTTAAAGTAAATGAAATGCTAAAAGATAATAATATTTCTCATGTTACAGCAAAAAGAAAAGTTTTTTTTTTGTTTGTTTTGTTCCACAGTCATGGGAATTTAATAGGCTGATATGTGCTTAATTCTCATTCTCATGGAAATAATATGACAATGCCTTTCAGCCTTCATGTTCTTTACCTAAAACCTACTTTTATATTTCTTTCCTCTGGTTTTGTGGTGAAACTCGAGCTGGTCGTTTGTTCATGCAATTCACCCATGCAGAGATAAATGAAAGGAGAAAGAGAGAGCGCAGGGAAGAGATGAAGGCAGACAGCTGTGTTTTTGTGTTGCTATTTTGAGCGTCTGGCCGCTGCTCTACTCCCCTGGTCTGGCCCGGCCTATTTCTGTCCTGGGCTGGTCCTGCTGCTATTCTTGGCACCTGAGAGAGAGCGAGAGAGCAAGAGAGAGAGAGAGAGAGAGAGAGAGAGAGAGAAAGAGAGAAAGACAGAGCGCAGTGAGGAAGAGTAACAGAGAGAGAAAGCGTGAGAGCGTTGTTTCAGTTTCCTGTGCAGAGGCTGAGAGGCAGTAACAGAGTTGAGCTCCTCACCTGTGACGTCTACTCACTCATCTACCTGAAGAAAGCCAGCAGGGACGGCTAGAAGAACTCACAGAAGAAGCACAAAGAGGCTTGGAAAAACCCGAAGGACTCCGCACAGGAGCAGAGGCCGCTGAGAGCGCGTGGAGACGCTCTGAAGCTCAAGTTATGCTGCAGACCATTTATGAATCTGATTCCAGCATCACTGCAGAGTGGAGGAGAAGACGCCTGGACTCTCACAGCACTGCCATCGCTTCAGGTACAACAGCACAACCCGCAACTATCTCTCAGACGCTCCTCTCAGAATTCCACTGATGGAATTCCGTCTGATACAATGTTGCAAGGTTTAACAAATGAGTTGTTAATGATCACTATCGAGATACTTTATCAGAAGAAGGTCTCCGTTTGCTCTCATTGCTGTCTACACACATCGTCTCATTTTCCAGTACAAATATCAAAACATTCTTAAATCAAGATATATTAACAGGAGAAGCAAAATGACATAAGATATAAAGTCTTGTTTTCTGAAAAATCTATCAAAATTAAGTCAATTTTCACTTTGTCTATTAAGTGCTTTCTTACCCATTGTCTATGTGTAAGAAACTTAAGACAAATTTTTCCTTTGAATTAAGTTTATTTTTCATAACTCAAGTAGAAGTTTTTTTCATCTTGTTTTAAGTATAAACTCACTTCATTTTGTTATGTTTACAGACCATTTTTTATATAAATGTATATTTAAATATTTTTATTTTTGCTAAGGAATTACAAAAGCTCATTTGCAACTGAAACAAAATTTTAAATTCTAAATATTGATGTAATTTTATGTGTGGAATTCAGTACAATTTTTTGTACTTTATAATTTAAGTTATATAATAATAATAAATATAAATAAATATAATAATAATAAAAGTATAATAAGTATTATTTTTGTATAAAATTAAATAAAATAAAATAATAAATGAAAGTAATAATAAATTAGATTAATATTTATCATTCATTTTTTTATTTAATTAATTTATTAAATTAATTTCAATTACCAGTAATTAGAATGAAAAATTTGATTATTGCAATCTGAAAAACTTTGATATATTTCAATATAAAAAGTAAAATTACATTAATATTTATGATTTATGATTAAAATAAATTTTATTTTTATCATTTACAAATCAGCCTTGTCTCAGATGTTTCTTCTAGAATTCCATATAAGAAAAAAATAAAAAGAGACAAATAGTTATCATGCATAAGATGTTGATGAGAAATGTTTGAGTTCATTTAAAGATCACTGCTGTATTTGTGATGTGAGTTATGGGGAATTTCACATCAGTGTGTGTGGATGATTCAACATCTCCCAACCAGGTCAAATCTATATCCAGACATCACTGAGAGCTTCATGTTTTGTTTCATCTCACATTCATTGTTTGATTTTTACAAAGGCAAGTGACTCACTTCACTGAATCAAAGCAGGTTTCCATCAGACGCTCACCTGTTCATCAGGCCTGTTTCAGGCTTTATTAAAATCCAGCTGTAGGTTTCTGATCTTAGATCAGTCGTATCCTCATAAATCTTGATTCATTTAATGAAGCTGGACTCAAACAAACTCCCTTTTGCTTTTAGCAACTAATGTTAGCTTACTTATTGAATACTCTGAAGTATATACTGCATACTAACTTAAAAAAATAAACATGTATAGTAGTATGAATTGTGATAAACATTTGAATCAGTAGCTTGCCAAATTGTTACATTACCTCAATAATGTGTGAATTTGATTAAAAGAGTGCCAGTTATTTTGTATTTTTAATGTTAATTTTATTTTATTTTTATTTTTAAGCAAAAACATAACTTAACTTTTGGTGTTCATGTTAAAATGAGTCAAGCAGGAGATATTAATAGGTTTGTGTTACTTCTGGTTCATTCATCACACTGGAAATGAAAGGTCTTTGAGCGCACTGCATTGTGGCATACTGTACCTCAAGCAAAGTGCTTTGTTGTATACTAAGTTTTTGCAAATGTATTCAATCATTTAGTTGTTCTGTGCGAATAACAACATTTGCATACATGCTGCAGAAATGCACTGCAAAAATATTTTTCTTACAAATAAATGTATCTTGTTTTAAGAATTTTAGATACTTTACAAGACAAAAATACTTTCTGCACTATAGTAAGAGTGAGATGCTAGTATGCTTCTAAAAATATCTATTGATAACTGAATCCAGCAGCTTGTCCGTGACAGATTTCACTCACTGAATTTTGAACAGTGCAGTGATGTGATCTGGACTCTGCTTTTAGCATGTGTTGTCTGTGAGATGTTGTTTCCCTCAGAAGTTCAAGTGTGTGTCTGCGTCCCATTTAGCATATTTCTACTATGCACTAAATGTATGCACTTTTTTTCTACAACTGAAAAAGTCGAAAGTGATTTTGTCACAAACTCATCCTCTGTAATGCATGGGATTGTGTGTAACAGCAGCCCAAAAAGCATAGAAAGTACAAACAGTTTGATCTAGGCCTTTTTTCATGTAAAGTGATTTGGAATGCACAAATTATAATCTTGCATAATAATCAGGATGGATAGTAGCTGTATTTAATTTTTATCAAAAATACAGTAAAACAGTAAAATTGTGAAATATTATTACAATTTCAAATAGCTGTTTTCTATGTGAATATCTGTTTAAATTTAATTTATTCCTGTGATGCAATTCTAAATTTTCAGCATCAGTGTCATATTTCAGAAATCATTCTAATATGCTGATTTGCTGCTCGAGAAACATTTCTGATTATTATCAATGTTGAAAATGAATATTTTTGTGTAAAATGTGATACATTTTATTTTTCAGGATTCTTTGATTATTCAAACGTTCAAAAGAACTACATTTATTTGAAAAATAAATCTTTTGTTACATTGTAAATGTCTTTATTGTCACTTTTAATGAATAATAGCATTTGTTTAGAATGCTAGACTTCTGAATGGTAGTGTACTGTCAAGTCTAATCAGTGTTTAGCAGGTGGATGCGTGTTTACTTCATACTTGATTTGTCGTTTCTAAGAAACATCTTTTGACAAGTGTGTTGTGTTCAGGTGTGTTTGTGCGCGGCGTCCCACTTTAGGAATGGCGTGAGAGGGCAGTTATTTTCCCCTCTGTGCCTCTGTGCTCCGTTACTGCCCGCGGCTGCATGTTGAACGTTCTGGCCTCTTGACTTCAAGCTCGACTATTCTTAGTCGCCGTATTTTGGGCTTAAGGCATTAGGATGCTAAGATTAGCCCCGGTTATCATTCCGTCTGAGTTAACTCCTCACATAACTACATACCGGAAGGCTTTATTTATAATGCACACTCTTTTCTCTGTTTTTTAATAACAGCAGGAGAAAAAAACAAGAGATGTTTTCGAACTGAAGATTTTAAAAGTCAGAGAGTTGCGTTTCATGCACGTCTCGGCTCTTTTATTGCATTCAAAGCACATGCTGCAGTATTTTTGGTGTCGACTGACACCTTTGGCCAGTGTTGTGGTTCTGTTTTGGTGGTCTGTGCTTTTTGTGGCCTGTGTATTCTGGGCTGGGGGCCCGATGGAGTCTCTGTGGCGAGAGATGGTTTCACAACGCAACAGTTTTTATTTCAACAACTTAACGTGGATGTGATGCCGATATACTGAGTCAAATGCAACTGTCGCCTCTCACATAGTTAGCCTCATAACCTACCGTCAAAGAATAACTGTGTGCCACCAGACGAAGGTTTTATTGCAGTGAGGATTTTCTTTCATAGCTCAGAAGACTTCATGGAGAGCTTGGTTAGGTTTTAATAAAGAATCGACTTTGTCTCAGATGTTTCACTTAAAATTCTTGAGGAAAAATAAAAATAGACTCAAGAGAAAATTATTGACATACTGTAAGAGTATAGAGATAAAGTATGAAATTTATGAGTTCATATTGAGATTTCAGCCTTTTCAGATTTCAGTCAAATCTGAGCACATCGAGACCTCTTTTGTATGGAAGCCCAATTCCCGCCACATAAGAAAAAAAAAAAATCATAATTATTAAAATGGCACAATTATGAGATAAAAATAATGAGATGTTTTGAAAGTTAGTTTTATCTTATTTTTATCTCATATTTGAACACTTTTTATCTTTATGGCATTAGGTCAATTATGAGATAAAAAGTAGAAATTATAACATAAGTCATAATTATGAGACAAAGTCACAATTATGACATACTAAGACTTAATTATGAGATAAAAAAGTAAAAAAAAAATATGAGATAAAGTCAAAATTATGACATTAGGTCACAATTATGGGATAAAAAGTAAAAAAATGATATATTAGGTCATAATTTTGAGATAATGTAGACAAAGTAGAATTTTTGGCATACTAAGTTATAAATATGAGCTAAAAAGTCAAAATTATGAAATACATAGTCTTAATTATGAGATACAAAGTTGAAATTATGACTACTAAGTCATACTAAGTCATAAATATGAGATAAAAAGTCAAAACTCTAATATACTAAGTCATATTATGATAAAAGTCAAAATTATGAGACAACGTCTTGATATAAAAATTAAAAATGATGATGTACTGAGTCATAATTATGACTTTTAATAAATTTTTGTCAATCTCCACTTTAAGTCATAATTTAGACTCACTTTCTGGTAATCAATAATACTTTCTCACTTTGTTCCCATAATGTTATGAGAAACTTTCAACTTTTGAGACTGCTGGGGACTTTTCTTCACAAGCCACATATTAGAAACAACTGAGAAACTGATACTGATACTAAAAGAGATCAAATATATCTCACTGTTTTTAATTTTATTCTTATAGGGCTGCATTTGTGGGCCTGATAAAGAACACACGAGGAAAGCAGCACATGCACTGATAGTTTTATTAGTGAGGAGTTTGCTTCAGGCAGCAGATTAAGGGCATGTTTACGAGTGAGTTTTTACAGCGCAGCTTTTTTAAGGCACGAGGCCAGATCATTCTCTCTCTAAACACACACACACAGTACGCACATACACGCCAAACGCCTGTCCTTTTCTCACCGTTTCGTTCACATGAGTAAAAATACATTAAGTGCAGCTCAAATGTGACAGTCACATGCTGTCTCGCTTTAGATTGAGCTCAAATAAGATTTGGGCCTCGAACAGGAGGTTGCTGAAATACCTCCATGTTTATGTTCAAGGCATTTGAAATAGACCCCATAAAAAGACCCTCCCTGTAGATTATGCCTGTAATTGCCCTTGGGTTTATTTAAAGACCTAAAGAAGGGTTTAATTTGCCGTTTTCATGCAGCCAACACTGCAGTCCTTCATTTCTGACACAATCAGTTTGCAGTCTGTATGAGCATTAAACCGGGGTTATTCATTTGTCCAAAATGATCTCAGATAAAGGCAAAGGAAATGTGAAGCAATCTTTACAAGCTCACTTTCACATGTCGTTGCATAGAGAAATGTGTCAGAACACAATTCATAATGCAATGCAAATTTGTGCATATTATTGTACACTGTCTCAGTTTCAGGTCGACAGCTGTCATGGTGGAGCAACAGTTCGAAGAGAATCTTGATGAACAATTTAGTTAAAGTTAGTTAAACCGTCGACATGTTTACAACTAATTAACAGATGGTTGAGGGAGATGCAAAGTTCAGATCCATCTTGAGAAGCTATTTTAAACTGCGAGTAGCCTGGGAAGCTACAGTTTCAAACTAGTTTGAAAGTATTAATCTACAGTCAGAAAGTACCTCTAATGTTCAAGGGGGCAATATATTTTTAAAATTAAATGTGCACTACTGTTCAAAAGTTTGGGATTTGTAAAAATGTTTCTATTTCTTTTGAAAGAAATCAAAGCTTTTATTGAGCAACAATGCATTAAATTGATCAAAAGCGTCAGTAAAGACATTTATATTGTAGCAAAAGATTTCTATTTGAACTTTGTCCATCAAAAAATCCTGAAAAATAAAATGAATCATGGTTTTCAACATTGATAATATTTATAAATGTTTCTTGAGCAGCAAATCAGCCTATTATGATTTCTGAAGGATCATGTGACACTGAAGACTGGAGTAATGATGCTGAAAATCACAGAAATAAATTACAGTTTAACAGATATTCACATAGAAATCATTTATTTTAAATCACAATAATATTTAAAAATATTTTACTGTATTTTTGATCAAATAAATGCAGCCATGGTGAGTAAGCATCAAATAATCTAAAAAAACAAAAAAATCCTAAACAACACAAACTATCAAATTATAAATTTTATATTATTTTTATTTTTTATTTTTTGCAATATGTGGCAGGATTGATGTAAAATCAAACAAGGAGTCAAACAAATCAGAGAATCTGTCCTTGATCTGAACAAACAAGTTGACTAAAATGAATCAAAAGTGTGACTTGAAAAGCTAGTCTATTTTGAAAACAGTCTCATCTCAAATGTGTCTTTATTCTATTCGATCTGCTCGTTCTCTCTCAGATTCAGAGGTGTTGTCAGCGGTGGGCAGCACGTCTGGGGTCAGCATGCTGGACAGGGAGCGTGATTCAGATGAATGGGAGAAGCAGTTACAGCGCGAGCTGCTTCTGATCCAGAGACAGCAGCAGATCCAGAAACAGCTGCTCATCTCCGAGTTCCAGAAACAGCATCAGAACCTGCTGAGACAACATCAGGCCCAGCTCGAGGAGCACATCAAAACACAAACATGGAAAAACATGTATGCAAATGCAGCACAGTCTGCAAATAAACATTCAGTATGTGATTATCATACTGTTCAGAAACTATTACATAAACTGTGACACTAATGAGCAAAATCACCAACCCTGAGTGTCAAAATTAAATCAAGACGCTGTTTGTGTCAGATATTTGTAGATCGGATGAAGCTGATGAAGCGGATGAAGGTCAGTGTGGTTTAAGATCACTTGACTGACCTGCAGGAAACCATTTGATTTAATTAGAGCTGCTCAGTCAGCGATTACTGTGGTTGATCTCATTACTTCAGTGATGAATGAGTGAGTACGTGCAAAATAGAGAAATTATAATACTGATAACTGTGGCTCTGCGATTAAAATTGTTTGTGTAGGATTTCCTTTGAAATAATTTTCACTTAGAAACCGCTGGTAAACTTCACAAATTATTACAAAGAAATGGCAAGTAACACGCTGAATTAAATGTTAAACTATGAAGTGGTCATCACAAATAAAGTAAATCACAAAATATCAAAGTAATGGTCATCTGCTCTTAAATGCTGCAGTATTTCTCTCCAGTATTTTAAATCCTCTTCAGTGAGTTTTAAAGGATTAGTTTACCTAAAATTGTACATTTTCTGAAATGAGTTTGTTTCTTCATCAGATTTAGAGAAATGTAGCACTGCATCACTTGTTCAGTAATTGATCCTCTGCAGTGAATGGGTGCCGTCAGAATGAGAGTCCAAACAAAAACCACAGTAATCCACAAGTAATCCACACCACTCCAGTCCAGCAATTAATTTCTTCAGAAGCCAAAAGCTGCATGTTTGTAAGAAATAAATCTATCATTAAGAAGTTTTTAACTTTAAACTGTTGCTTCTGGCTTAAATGAGTCCATAATCCATAATAACGCTTCCTCCAGTGAAAAAGTCCTGTTGTTTCTCACATCAAAATCCACCCTCATGTTTGTTTAGAGCTGTTTTGGCTTGTAAACAGTGCTTGATCAGTGCAGATTTCTCTCCTGATTCAAATCAGATGACTTTTCCACTGTAAACAAAACATAATATATAATCAAATCATATCTTAAATCGAAGCTATGAATTTAAAAAAAAAACGTCTTATTGAGGGATTTGTGTCTTACAAACACACAGCTTTTGTCATCTCAAGACATTAACTGATGGACTGGAGTGCTGTGGATTACTTGTGGATTATTGTGATGTTTTTATCAGCTGTTTGGACTCTCATTCTGACGGCACCTATTCACTGCAGAGGATCTATTGCTGAGCAAGTGATGTGATGCTACATATCTCCAAATCTGATGAAGAAACAAACTCACCTACATCTTGGATGGCTTGAGGGTGAGGACATTTCAGCAAACTTTCATTTCTGGGTGAACTATTCATTCAATCTTTTTAAAATAAATGCCATTTGCTGTCAAATTCTGTTATTCAATAGATGACATTTATACATAAAGTGTGCTTTAAATGGCCAAACTGGTGCCACTGTACAGTATATGGCCATTCTATCGGTCAGAGGCCACTTTGAACTCTAAATATCAACATCAGCCAGGTTTTTTTTCTTTCTTTTCTTTCCCTAAACTGTATGTTTCTGCTTCTCTTCTCTCTGTTTCAGCTCCAGCAGGCTCTGTTAACTCTCCGGCAGCAGCAGGAGGTGTTCGCTGAGGAGCGTCGGCTGGTGGCTGAGGAGGAGAGAGAGGAGGTGCGGGACGATGAGAAGGAGCTTCACAGGAGGGAGACACAGAAACACCAACACCACAGGAGGAAGGAGAGATCTAAAGAGAGTGAGAATACAACCGTTTCCTGACACCAGGCCTCAGCGACAGTCATGTCAAGTTTACCATTTCGATAATTCCCCAAACTGGTCCTATAGTGTTTTTCTTTATTATATACCTGGGAATCATGATATACAAAATATATACATGATATACCTGGGAAAAATAATAACAGTATTTTTGTGTTTGCTTGTATTTTTATGTCCGGAAACATTTCGTATATTACTTAATCCTGCAAATTGCTACATTCACCACTAGGTGACGCTGTTTCTGCACACGTCTCTAATTTCTGAGCTGCAGAGAATATCAAAATCAAAATGCATTGAATTCATTATATACAAATATTATTGCTTTTAAATTATATTAACTTTTCAGACAATTCAAATTTAATTTAATTTGTGAAGTATACTTTGAAAAGAGACAGCATACAGCAAATTAGATATTTTAAATTACTTTATTAAAATATTATTATTATTAGGTTTTAAAACGAAATAAACTATGATATACACAAGAACAAATAATAAAATGTATGAAATGTTTAATATTTAAATAAATATATTTAAATATAAAAATATAAATTTAAGAATTTAAAATACAATTATGAATCATAATAAAATATACAATTATATGAAAATAAGCTTGGGATAATGTCATAGAGATGGCATACAAACAAAAAGTTCAATACTTAAATATGAATGAATATAAAAATATGTGAAATATTTAATTTAAACTTAATATTTAAATATAAAACTATAATTAACTATTTTATTAAAATAATAATTATAAATTGTATTTAAATAAAATTCTATTTGAATTTTAAAATACAAAATTATATAAAAGTATGCTTGATGTACAGAATTTGACATTTTAAATGAACAGATTACAAGGAAATTAGGGTTTAAAACAAAAAAATTAACAGATTGAAAATATATTAAATAAATATTTAACTTTATATTTAATATTAATATTTAATAAAATAACATTTAGTACAGTTCCATTCAATTAACTGTTTATTTCCATTACATATTAACTCTGTAAAAGAATCACATATAGGCTTATAGCTGATACTTTACTCTGTTTCTAACTTGTTTTCTGCAGGTGCGATGGCGAGCACTGAAGTTCGTCAGAAGCTGCATGACTTTCTGATGAGTAAATCAGCTAAAGACCCGTCAGCGTCCGGCGCCGGTTACCCTCTCAGCCGCTCCAAACTGTGGTATAGGTACATCAGCCTCCTGCACCTCTAATCCTGCAGATTTGAGCATTTAAGACTTCTTTTCCATTAGAATGTTTAATAAAATAACAGGATTTGAGCAAATCAACAGTATTTACAGTCTAAGGTGGTGTTGATGATGTCATGTCTCACAGCTCCGCCCACCCAGGTCCTGCAGAGCAGAGCTCGCCTCCTCTAGGAGAGACTCCGCCCACCTTCAAATACCCTCTGACCTTCGGCCTGGACTACAGAGAGGACTTCCCTCTCAGGAAGACTGGTAGGTCAGAGTTCAGAGGTCACGCCGTCCTATGATCCTTACAAAATCACTATAATCTGAGACATGTTTGAAAGTCTTCAGGTTTGGGTCTCTGAGAAAGGCAGTGGGATGATGTCTGAATGTATATATAGAGGTCTTACACTGTAATCTATGTGTTGTGAATATTATTGCTTATTGTTCAGTTTGATTAGTCCAGATTGAACTGCTCTGTTTCAAAAGCTAGTGAGCTGCATTGCTGTTTACTTCCTACATAGGCAACTGCATGTAGGGTGTTTGCCTAATTCAAAAATCTGTTTTCTTACACAGTGTTTTTTTTTTTTTTTTTTTTTTTTTTTTTTTTTTTAAAATTTCAAAAAAATCAATTTCTGAAATAAAGATACATTTACTTGAGCAGCAAAATGATATTAGATATAAAGTTTTGTTTTCTAAAAGTAAAAAATAAATAAATAAAAAATCTGCCAATAAGGTCAGAAAAATAAACTTATTAAACTTTAAAGGATTTTTCTAACCCCATTGGCAGATTTTTGTTTCTCATAAACTTAAATTTAAAAAATTTAATTTTGATTAATTTTACAGAAAAAAAATATCTAGATATCTAAATATCTAATAATAAAATACTTTTTTTTTTGGATACAATATTTTGGATAAGTTGTTTTTTTTAAGAAAAGTTTTCAAAATTAAGTGATAAAATATCTGGCAAAAGAGTAAAAAAAATAATAATAAATGTAATTAAAAAAAGAAAAACAAGATTGTTTTAATAAAAATCAAGATTGTTTTTCTTAACCAAATGGCAGATCTATTTTTTATGTATTATTATTATTATTATTATTATTATTATTATTATTATTATTATTTATTTATTTATTTATTTTTTGCTTTAAGCATAAACTCATTTAATTTTAATATTTTTTTCTGAAAATAGGATTTAATGCTAATGTATTTTTAATAAATTTGCTTGTGTCTTGATTTATGAATGTTTAGATATTTATACTGGAAAAAAAATAAATAAATTGCACACACATTTTTTGTCTCTTTTTTCCAGTACAAATATCAAAACATTCTTAAATTAAGATACATTTACTTGAGTAAATGCAATATATATTAATAAAATAGAAATACAGACTTGAAATATTAAGTCTTTTTTTCTGAAATCCTATTTAGTGTTATTAATTAATTTGATATTAATATCAAAATTATGTGAGTTTAGGCTTAATAAAACAAGAACAAATGTATACCAGTGGGGCCAGAAAAATCAACTTAATTCAGAAGGAAAATAAGATTAGTTTTCAAACCAAAATCACAGATATTTTTTTTCTTGTTTTAAGCTAAAACTCACTTCATTTTGATACTTTTTTTTTTTTTTTTCAGAAAACAAGACCTATATTAAGTAATTTTCTTTCTCAGGTAACTTTATCTTAATTTTAGAATGTCTAGGCACTTGTAATAGATAACAAGACAACCATACTATGTAAGAAATATTTTTTGTAGTGAAAACATTGGGTCAATAGTCCATTTTTAATTATTTTAAACCATTGTTCATTCATAATTTTAAGTATTTAATAAAATGTGTTTTTCACACACACACACACACACACACATATATGTATATGTATATGTATATGTATATATATATATATATATATATATATATATATATATATATATATATATATATATATATATATATATATATTTATATATAAAAATATTGAATTCTTATTGGATATTTTCAGTTTGTTTGACCAAAAGACAGTATCTTAGAAGGCAGCGTAATTGCGATGCTGTCTACATAGGGTGCTCACTAGGTTTTGGACAGAGCCCAGTGACCTGCAGCCATGGTGATGTGAGCGGATGTGTGTTCCTGCCGCTCGTGCAGAATATAACAGCATTAGCCGAGTGTCACGGGGGCCCGGCGGAGGTGACACTGCCTAAATGTTTGCAGATGAATCTGGCCGATATTTAATCGCCGGGTCAGGAGTCAACTGAGCATGTCACGGAGCGCAGTGGCCTGTGGGCACAGCTAAATGGGGCCGGTGAGTGACCCTGTTTAGCTTTCAGGTCAGCACGGTGAGAATGACCACGCTTGTGCCCGCTGAATGCCCCGGGGCGGCCGGTGCAGAGGTTTGCAAACAATTAACCAGCGGAGGGCTTGTAGAGATGGACCGGGTCCGGCTCTCTGGCCCCTAATCAGAGCGCAGAGGTTAACAGGAAGTAGGTGGCTTTGGGTCGTATGGGGACGAATCACCTCAGAGGAGTGTTCAGGATGGTCATTGTGAGCATTTGACCTTTGACCCCGTGTCTTTAGGATTGTTTTGCATGTTTTAATTGTCTGCTAGGTTAAAATGTCTGAGCGTTTAGTGACGGTAATGTTCAATAGTTTGGAGTTGGTACTATTTTGTAATGTTTTTGAACATTATGCTCATCTAAGCTGCAGTTATTTAATCAAAACTACAGTTTAAGTGATTTTTTTTTTATTATGAGACATAATTTACACTACCATTCAAAAGTTTGGGGTTGGTAAGAATTGTAATGTTTTCGAAAGAAGTCTCTTCTGCGCAACAAGGCTCTATTTATTTGAACAAAATACAATAAAATCAATTGTGAGATATAAACTCAGATATAAAGTCAGATTTTTTGTGATATATGTTAAATTTAATTTATTGTGTCAAATCTGTATTTTCAGCATCATTACTCCAGTCTTCAGTGTCACATGATCTTCAGAAATCATTCTAATATGCTGATTTGCTGCTCAAGAAAACTTTCTGAAACTGTGATACATTTTATTTTTCAGGATTCTTTGATGAATAGAAAGTTCAAAAGAACACCATTTACTTGAAATAGAATCTTTTGTAACATTTTAGAATGTCTTTACTGTCACTTTTGATCAATTTAATGCATCTTTGCTGACTAAAAGGATGAATTTCTTTCAAAAAAGAAAACTTTCTGACCTCAAACTTTTGAAAGTTAGTGTACATAGTGATAGTAAAAGTGACTTTTCAAACACCACACAAAAGTACATATGAAAGCTTGTTTTTCCAGGAACTCGTATTTGAGTCAACATGATAAGATATTTTCTGCATATTTCGGCGTCTCGTTGCGAGGCTGATTTCGAGATGAGTTTGCAGAGGAAGGTGATACGCCTGACTCGATGATAAGACTAAAACCCCTTTCAAAGGAAATGTAAAAATAGACCTGGTTTTCATCCAGGCACTGTTTTCACGGAATTTCCAGCAAGGCCAAAAAAAACGGGAGGCTCAGCAGGCCGGAATACCACAAACCCCTGGTGTCTGCGTGCACCTCGGACCGCATTAGAGATCAGCACGAAACCCCGGGATGACTTTTCATCCCCTCTCAATAACTCAGGTAACAGCTTTTAAAAAGAGGCCTGTCCGGTACAATGAGGGGGGGGTACAAAAACATCAGGAATGACGCAAAGACAAAGAAAAAAAAAAAAAAGAAAGAAAAATTAGAAGAAAAACAGCCTGCTTTTTTGTCAATGGAATAATTTGTCTACGCGGACAAGACGGTCTGCAGGGCCACT
Source organism: Cyprinus carpio (assembly GCF_018340385.1). Lineage (NCBI taxonomy): Eukaryota > Metazoa > Chordata > Actinopteri > Cypriniformes > Cyprinidae > Cyprinus > Cyprinus carpio. Next base: position 6,934,922 of record NC_056590.1, read on the forward strand.
TCCTGCGGCTCCAGTTTCAGACCGTAGATCAGAACAAACAAGGATAGAGCAGAGGCGGCCCATTAAAACACAAAACACCTCTCTGTGCCTGAAGGGAATGACTTTTAGGCTTTTTTATGATGTTTCAAGATGTTTAAGCACTGGTCGCAAAACATGAAAAAACTATGTTTTTTATGCATAAATTGAAATATCAAACATCAATATAAAAAACCATCTATGTAGACATCTCTGCTTAAAAAAACCAACAACAAAACCCAACTAATACAAAAAACAATCAAAAAAAAAAACCAAAACTAGCCCAATTCCATTCTGGGAGAAACTGGCTATTAAAATAGCATTCCTGGTGGCAGGATGCTTTGCTTTATCCCGTAAATAAATAAATAAATAAATAAATAAAACCCGCAGTAACAGTATAAAAGCATCCCAATTTCATGGGATAACAGGTGACTTGGCAACACTGTTTTAAAGCCTCATTCCCAGTAGATTCCTGCTCAGAATGGGGGTGGCGGGTGATCATGAATGTAGCGTTTGTTCTTTGCCCCGGTCAGGACCTTCACGGTGGAATGATTGACAGGTGTGAAGGGGGGCGGGACGCTGAGTGCTTGTGATGTGCAGGCGACAGGTCTGTTTGTGTAAGGAAAGAGAACAGCAGGAGAGACACTCGAATACTGCTAGTGCAAACAAAAAAAGGCCAATATATTTATAACAAATATAAATGCTAAAAATTATATTTTTGATGAATTTATTTCTATATATTTTTATTTTCTTCTAAATGTGAAAATATTTAATTGTCCAAAATCTATTTTTAACAAATACATTTTGCATTCACCCAAAATGTATTTTTTAGATTGAAATATATTTTGACATTAAATGAAATATATATCTAAAAAAATTTTTGTGCCATATGGGAAAGAGGTAACTGAGCCTAGACACTAGACACACCAGTAAGCATCCACCTAGCAACCACCCAGAATACCCTAACAACCACATAGCAATGCAGTAATAACTATTTAAAACATCTTAGCAGTTGCATAGCAGCGCCTTTGCAATCATCTAGAATAACAAAGTAACCTCCCAGCATCATGCTGTAAACCATGCAGAACACATTAGCAACTGCATAGAAACCACACAGAACATTGTAGCATCCACCCAGAAATGTGCTAAAAACTACTCAAGAACACCATAGTAACTTTACAGCAACATGTAAAACTTTCACAACACTTTACAACTACCCAGGAATGTGCTAAAAAACTACTCAAGAAGGCAACATAGCAACACTCTGGCAACCGTTCTACAACAAGACAGTAAGTTAAACACTCAAATTTTCATAAAAACATGAAATGAATATATTTCTAGAGTGAAATCTAGATGGTCATTTGCTGTATGGATTTGGCACTCTGTTATGAGGTAGGAGCTGAAGTTCAGAGGAGCTGAAGCTGTAAGTTTCCTCAGATAAGAAGCATGTGGTAATGTTGGCATTGTGTAGGCTACATATGGAACCAGTCAGCAGCAGCTAAAAAAGCCTGGCAGGTGCACGTGAGATTTTGGGTTGACGGAGCCGCCATGTACCTCCATCCCACAGGTGTTTGTTTAAAGAAGTTTGCTGAAATTGCCCTTTAATGACGTTCCCCAACGTAAACATGCCGACCGCTCTGCGTATTTTCCCTACGCATTAAAAACGTGTAAATCCTTCCCGCTAATTGCTGGCCAAATATTTTTGCGGTATTTTTTTAAAAGCTCTTATTCATCATGTGTCAGAGAGACAAAATAACAGTATTTCACCATCGCTGTAATCTCGTCCAAGTGCTCCTGAAACTCAAAGCATCCTTTCCATTACAATCGGCCCTTTTTTGTCAGCCATCTTCAATTTTATTAATCTACTATGTGGGGTACTTTTATTACTTGTAACATTTTTCTGGCTTAACAGCCAAAAAACTGCATGCTGGGGTTTTCCCAAACGAGCCTGAAGGGTGAAGGGACTGAAGGGTTACTGTGGTGGTAAAAACTTGGGAAACATAAAACTTCCTTATCCTTGAACTATAGGCTATACATGATTGTGAAGTCAAACATTCAAAAGGATTCACATTCAAGCTTTTGTTTTATTATAAATGCATTAATATTTCATTTCAGTTTTATTTTATTATTTTGTTATACATTTTATTAATATAAATTATTCATAAACTTTAGTTTGTCAAAAGGTACACATCTTTTAGGGGTATGATGCAGACATTCTATTGTATAAACTTATTTTTATTATAAATACATTTACATTTAATTGTAAATTTTAAACATTTTTCATTTTTATATTATTATAAATTATTTTTATTATAAATACATTTACATTTAATTGTAAATTTTAAACATTTTTCATTTTTATATTATTATAAATACAATTACATTGCATTTCAATTTTGTCATAGTTTATCTTATTTTATTTTAAAGTTATCTGTTAGCTATCTTTTATTTTTTATTATAAATTATATTTCCAATTTATTTTAGTTTTAAAATACATTTTTATTTTATTTTATTATAAATACATTACCATACATTCCAATTTTAATTGTAAATTTTAAACATTTTTCATATTATATATATATATATATAAATACATATAATAATTTTATTATTATATATATATTTATTATTATTATTTTATTATTATTATTATTATTTTATTTATTTATTATTATTATTTCTTACCACTTTAGTATATTCTCATGAATCAATCTTGGCAGTGAAGTGTGTGTATGTGTGCATGTTTATTTTCATACTCCTCATCTTCTTTCATCTCTGCTCTCAGCCCACAGTGTGTTGTAATCATGTTGGGCTCCTGATGTGTGTATGTTTGATGCCCACTCAGCGGTCAGACCGGCGGTAGGTGGCGTCAATCGGGCTGCTGGCTTTCCTTCCCAGCCTGAGTAAAATCCAGGGAATTTTGGGAATTCACAGGTCACAGTGGGACAAAAAAAAGAGGATTTCCCCTTATTTAAAGCCAAATCTCTCTCTCTCTTTCGCTCTTGGTCTCTCTGTCGGTGCCGATATCTCTGTGTTGGTTTAAACACGGCTACCGTCGAGGTTTGTGGTTGGCAGGCTGGCAGGTCCTGGACTCCTACAGCCAGTGGAGACGGTTTTAATGTCCTCCAGATGAACGATGGAATTGATCTTCCACTTCTTACCTCATTACAGCTGCTAGATATCCCAGAATTCCTCAGTGCAGCTTGACTGCAGCCACACATTCACTCAGCAGGTTGTGGGAGCTGCCTGTTATAACACTTGTATGAGTGTTTATGTGCTGAGGTCCCTGTTTTTATTATTTTATTTTTTTTATTTTTTTCATTATTTTCTAAATTTTTGATTTTCTATCTATATTTGTCAGGACATAAAAAAGGAAAATTGTAGAAAATGTAAAACAAGATTTTAGAGTACTTTTGAATTGTCTTATGAGTTTTTATAAATGTCCAGAGAGCAGTTTTATTTTATTTGTATTTCCATAAATAATTTTTATTTTATTTGTATTTTTATTTTTATTATTATTATTTTGTTGTTATTTTATTCCATTTTGTCTTCTTTTCCAGTACAAATATCTAAACATTCCTAAATCAAGATACATTTTGTAAATCAAAATGACTTAAGATATTAAATCTCATTTGCTGATTTTTTTTTTTTATTAAAATTAAGTCAATTTTTACTTAAAAAAATTCTCTGTGAATTAAGTTTATTTTTTACCCCATTGGAAGCATAAATTAATTTAATTTCAACAAGCTTTTACAGAAAACAAGACTTAATATGTCTTGTTTTAGGAATGTTTATGTATTTGAACTGGAAAACAAGGCAAAAACCCTGAGTGAGAAAATCATTTTTTGCAGTGTGTAATGGTGATTTATACAGTATAAACAGCAAATGAGATGTACACAAAATTACTGAAATGAAGTGATGCTGAATTTAAATTTTACTTTTGTAAAAATTGATAAAGAAATTGTTTATCATCCACTGAGAACAGTATAAATAGATGTTAGAACTAAATGATAATACCAAAATAGCCAAATGTCAGATAATTAATCAAAATAATGACTAACCTAATCAGTTTTCTCTCTCCTCTCAGCGTCTGAGCCCAATCTGAAGGTGCGGTCCAGACTCAAGCAGAAGGTTTCTGAGAGACGAAGTGGACTGATACGCCGCAGAGACGGCAGCATCCTCGTTACGCCTCTGAAAAAACGAACTCTCGAACTAACAGGTGAGCTAGCGACCATCTACCCGTAACCTGAAACACAGATAAACAACCCTTATATCAGAAAACACAGATCTGCAGCAAACTCTTGTGTGTGAAGAGATAAAATCTTAGCTAATCAAATCATTTTTGATATTTGATACACAGGACCAATGAGCTTTAACTGTGGGCAGAGCTCACAGTCAGTATTAGAGCTGACTGCTGTAGTGTCTTTAAGCACTTCCTGTTCTCCTCCCCTGTAGATTCTTCAGCCAATGAGAGCCCTGCAGGTTCTGGACCGAGCTCACCCATTGGCTTGTGCAACAATGAGAACGGCCGGTCCAGCGCCACTCAAATCGAGGTACCAAATACGCTCATCTCTCTTCTACATTTAAATAACTTAGGGGTCCTATATATGTTTTTTTTTTAAATAATGTATATTTTTTAATTAAAAACTAATTTTCATTTTAAATATTTACCAATATTTACCACTATCCTTTAAACAACTAAGTTTTACCCATTTGTCAGCAAGAAATTCTAATCACTTAAAACAGAATTAAATTTAGTATGATCACTGATCACTGAAGTTAAGGTCAGAATAAGTACATTGTTTTGTTTTTACATGAGCTATATGGCTGTATATCGGTGTATATAGGCACGAGGCCGCAGGTAATCACAGCATGCTGATATACAGCCACAACGCACTGCTACTCGTGTGATATTGCGTTTATACAACAGTTTGGTGCCACGAGAGTGTAAATACATAAGAAATAACAATAGAGTGTCTTTAAAAACCCTCTTTTGTACAGAACTACTTCCTTCTGCCACAGATTTAAATCTCAGTTTAACAGCTGAGCTCAAGATCGTTACTAATTCAAGAACATTACTTTAGAACTTTAGTAATAAAGGAACGTTGAGTTGCTTCATTAAACGTTTATTGTATTATGTAGAGTATTATGAGAGAGATATTGACTGAGTGAGTGTGATTACCTGCATCTAGTACAGCATACATTCTTCAGCTCAATCTCATATTCACAATAAAACATTAGTTTGAATGTCCACTGAGGAAAGCGATATCTTTGTCGTACTGTCCTTTCATCTGTTAAGGGTGATTTCCAATGACAGCGCTGCTCAGTGCATTTTTAACTGCGTCTAACAAGCTGTTGCTGAAAGTAGAAACAACTTCCTTGTTCACCACCTGTTTCAGTCTCTTTCAATATAAAAGTCATTACTGCGGACTCATTCAGAAGAACAGTCACCTGTACAATGTAACTAAAATCACCATCATGAACACACGCACAGTTTCCCAATACTAAATACTACTATTAAATACTATTATTTATATACAATATTTTTTTAATAATAATTTTTAATAAACAACAATAACAGCCATTATAAAAGTTGCTAGACAAATCAGTCTTAAGTACAAAGGCAGCTCTCTGATATACAGCATTAAAGTAACAGAAAATATAACGTGATGAGATTTTTCCCTCAGCCAAAACTATTTGCTCTGGAACAAATTGTAGATTAATGAGTCCACAGACTTCCCTTTAGATTTACCCAAAGCGAATTATATCTCATGTTTAACCACTATGGAGTCAAATTCCAGCGTCAAATTCCAGAAGATCTGGCCGAGGTGAGGCTGCTCTTGGTGGATTCATGAGCGCTGAACGCCCGCTGACGCCCTGGAGCTCACATCTCAAAAACGTTGAAACAAATTTTCAAATAGATGTTATCTTTATTAACAAACCACATATTTGACGTCTAAACAAGCACATTCTCCCCTAAAAACTTAAATCTACATTCTGTGAATCAGAAACAGTATTTATATTAAGTTATAGTGGATTTGGGCATCTGTCATGATTCTCACTGTGAGAAATACCGCAAGCGGAGTGATACAAACGGTTAAACGGTTGGAGTTCTGTTATCACTAGAATATCGCACTCCTGGAAAAGGCTCTCAGCCAATCAGATTCAAGGACCAAAAAGAACTGTTGTATAAATAATTATATCTGTTAGGCTGAATGACGATGGAAGATTATTTCACCCACATTTAGACATTATATTTTCACAAAACTTCGTTGAAACATTAAAGCAGACACTGTTCTTGTATTTAATATGCTTTCTTTGTGTATATACACAATATGTATATATACAAAAATGAATGAGTGATTTTTGCCACTGTACAAAGCTTATTTTATGACTAACCTTTTCACATGTAAAATGACTAACTTGTGGACTACAAGAATTAATAAAAATGTCTGAATGTCATGACATTGGATAAGTGTCTAATGAACTCTTGTTTTTTTTTTTTTTTTTTTGTGAAATATTTTGCTTGTAAAGTGGGTTTGTGCTATTCTTCAAAATAAATGTCCTCTTTTAACAAACTCTCTTTAAGCAAACAGGTTAGTAGCCTTCAGCACATAAAGGCAGCTGTGGAGTTTCATGCACTTGCGTGCAGTTTTGAGCCTTTGATTGCATTCTTGAGAACTGAAGCATACAGCCCACAAAACTGAAACTAAATAAAATGGTCATGGTCCCACGTCTCATTACTCTTATCAGACTATGGGGTGAAGGAGTCGGGCCCCCAATGATCCATTGTTTGGAGCTGAGAGTACACAGACCCCGTCCCAGGGCGCTCGTACCATCAGCCTGACAAACAAACACTGCCTTTAAAATCACATTAGAACATCACTGCAGCATATAGTAGAGTTAAATGGAGTTTAAGGTGTGTGTGTGTGTGTGTGTTTGTGTGTGTGTGTGCGCGTGTATGGCAGTGCTGTGCTGAACTAACTGTGACAGCTCTTTTCCGCTGTGGTTTTGGCTGTGCTGGTGGTTGGGGAAGGGGGTGAGGGGCTCTGGGATGGTGAGGTTTGTTTCTCCTGTGAAGTTCTGCCCAAGCATTTCCTCATGGGCCAAACTCTCCTCTCCTCCTGTAGGCACACAGCCGACTGAGTTCATCCTTACTGCCCTACAGCCAGCCATGTGTGTGAGCGTGAGACTTCACTGCTTCATGAGCTTCAAAACTATGACCTAAAGATGACCTCATATCATTAACACTCACACCATTAACTGATACTGACTGACATGGTGCAGCATTACTACCTAAAACACTCTAGAAACCACTTAACAACTACTGGGAAACATTCTGAACACTCGAGCAACCATTCAGAACTGAACATCAACACAATAGAAAACCACTGACAACACCCAAGCAGCCACATATAACACTGTAACAGCTACCTGGCAACACCCTAGCAACCACTAGAGAACATTCAGAACACCCTAGTAAACACCCAGAACTACATAGCAACACACAAAACCATTCACAACATCATAGCAGCCAATAGAACACGATAACAACCACCTGGCAACACCCTAGCAACTATGTAGAACACTATAACAGCTACCTGGGAACACCCTAGCAACCACTAGAGAACATTCAGAACACCCAAGTAAATACCCAGAACTACACAGCAACACACATAACCATTAACAACATCATAGCAGCCAACAGAACACTATAACAACCACCTGGCAACACCCTAGCATCCACATAGAACACTATAACAATCACCTGGCAACACCCTAACAACCACTGACAAACATTCATTACACCCTAGCAACCACTCAGCAACACACAAAATCCAAACACAATACCAAAGTAGCCACATAAAACACTAAAACAACCACCTGGCAACACCCTAGCTAGCACATAGAACCTTATAACAACTACCTGGCAACAACCTAGCAACCACAAGAGAAGATTCAGAACACCCTAGCAACCCAGAACTAGACCTACACAGCATTACATTTTAAAACATTCATAGCATCACCACACAGACCACCATAGTAACCATCTGGTAACATCCTAGCAACCACTCAATAATATTTAGAACACCCTAGCAACCCCCTAGAACTACATAGCAACAAATAAAAACCATTCACAACACTCTAGAACCACACAGAATACTATAACAACCACCTGGCAACACCCTAATAAAACTGGAAAACATCCAGAACACCCTAGCACACTAAAAATCATTTACAATACCCACATAAAACACCCTAGCAACCATACCAACTACTAGAGAACACCCTAGCAACTATACTAACTTCATAGCAACACACTAAAACATTTATAATATGCTAGCAACCACCTAGGATACCCTTGCAACTGCATAGCAATACTCTACAAATCATCAAGTGTTAAAGGGCTAAAGTGAAAATCCCATTAGTCCAAAATCCCATTTCTTATAGTTATATACGTCAATAAAACCTAGAATGCATTCTGCCTGTGATTTTGTCACATCACACCTGGTTAAAGCACGCACACACACATACACGGATTGACTGCTGTAGTGAGGCAGCTCATATGTCAATCTCTAATTCTGTCCCTCCGAATGCTTACGCGAGGTTACGTCATTGATATGGGAGATCTACTGGTTCTCCTTCAGATGTTCTCAATCTCATGCTGTACTATTGTTGCTGTGCTTGTGTTCTGCTGCGTTATGTAAGAGCTGATGTAATGCTTTCTGTCTGTCCTCCAGCGCTGTCTGTCTCAGGGGGGCGTCCTACAGACGGAGGGATCCATGTCCCTGTTGAATCTCTACACGTCCCCCTCTCTGCCAAACCTCACGCTGGCTCTGCACCCTGCTCACGCACACATCTGCGTAAGTTGTCCATCACAGACATGTCAAACTCTACAAAGACACAAATACAAAAACCCAGAAATGCTTGTTTTATATAATGAGGTTGTGAACTACATTATGGCCAGGACACACCAAGGCAACGTCAAAGAACTAGTGGCGATGAAAGCCAACTGTTTTGTCGCCTTGCAACAGACATTTCATCCATATAAAATGTTCTGTGCCCATCATCCACTATTTCCACCACTTAATCAAGCCACTCTTCTTTGTAAAACATGATGACGTTTTATTTCTCATGTTATTACGTTAGCTTTGGCTCTCGGATTGAGCTATTTCATCCACAACCATTGCTGTATTAGATTTCTACAGCAACTGTTTTGGCGCGCATCATTCTCTTTCCATGAAACCTGTAAACTGCATTCACCAGTTCTATAGCATTGCAACTATTCTGCATTTACTAGGATTCAGTGAACTGGCTTTCCCAACTCATTTTTGCATCTGTCCTGTGCACAGGAATATTATTTCTTCTGCGAGACCGTGATGTAAGAACATTGATGAGATCTCTTTCATGTCTTTTTACACATGCTAGCAACCACCTGGCAACACCATAGCAACCACTACAAAACATTCAGAACATCTTAGAAACCATACAGAATGGTATAGCAACTCATGAAAACCATTCACAACACCCTAGCAACCACTAGAGAACATTCACAACACCATAGCAACCACTACAGAACATTCATCACACCCTAGCAACCACTAGAGCACATTCACAACACCCTAGCAACCACTAGACAACATTCACAACACCCTAGCAACTACTAGAGAACATTCACAACACCATAGCAACCACTAGAGAACATTAATCACACTCTAGCAACCACTAGAGAACATTCACAACACCCTAGCAACCACTAGAGAACATTCACAACACCCTAGCAACCACTAGAGAACATCCACAATACCCTAGCAACCACTTCAAAACATTCAGAACATCTTAGAAACCATACAGAATGGTATAGCTACTCATGAAAACCATTCACAACACCCTAGCAACCACTAGAGAACATTAATCACACTCTAGCAACCACTAGAGAACATTCACAACACCCTAGCAACTACTAGGGAACATTCACCACACCCTAGCAACCACTAGAGAACATTCATCACACCCTAGCAACCACCAGAGAACATTCACAACTTCCTAGCAACCACTAGAGAACATTCACAACACCCTAGCAACCACTAGAGAACATCCACAATACCCTAGCAACCACTAGAGAACATTCATAACACCCTAGCAACCACTAGACAGAACATTCACCACACCCTAGCAACCACCAGAGAACATTCACAACTTCCTAGCAACCACTAGAGAACATTCATCACACCCTAGCAACCACTAGAGAACATTCACAACACCCTAGCAACCACTAGAGAAGATTCATCACACCCTAGCAACCACTAGAGAACATTCATAACACCCTAGCAACCACTAGAGAACATTCACAACACCCTAGCAACCACTAGAAAACATTCATCACACCCTAGCAACCACTAGAGAACATTCACAACACCCTAGCAACCACTAGAAAACATTCATCACAACTAGCAACCACTAGAGAACATTCTTCACACCCTAGCAACCACTAGAGAACATTCACAACACCCCTAGCAACTACTAGGGAACATTCACCACACCCTAGCAACCACTAGAGAACATTCATAACACCCTAGCAACCACTAGAGAACATTCATCACACCCTAGCAACCACTAGAAAACATTCATCACACCCTAGCAACCACCAGAGAACATTCACAACACCCTAGCAACCACTAGAGAAGATCCCACAATACCCTAGCAACCACTAGAGAACATTCATAACACCCTAGCAACCACTCAGAACATTCACAACACCCTAGCAACCACTAGAGAACATTCACAACACCCTAGCAACCACTAGAGAACATTCATCACACCCTAGCAACCACTAGAGAACATTAATCACACCCTAGCAACCACTAGAGAACATTCTTCACACCCTAGCAACCACTAGAGAACATTCATCACACCCTAGCAACCACTAGAGAACATTCATCACACCCTAGCAACCACTAGAGAACATTCATAACACTCTAGCAAGCATCCAGAACTGCACAGAAAAACATTTTAAACATTCACTGCTCTCAGAGTTGACAAGATACAAAAGTCTGCAATGAAAAATCAGAGCTCTCACTTGAGCTCAAACATTTCTCATCAAATTCTGTAACCTGTTGCCTTCTACATTAATTTTATAGCTCTATACTCTTACTGTATGATGATTTTCAGCTTGACAAGGTCTCATGCGCTTTGAAAGAGCAACCTCTGAGAAATATGAGGCCTAAAGACAAAAGCAGCATCGTTGGCTCTCGTTCTGCTGCGCAACAGATATGAATAGATCCTGCAGAAAAAGCAAGGTATTTTTAGGAGACAGTGAGACACGGAGTCGCATCTATTTGTGGTGAAAGCACAAAATACTGTATGAGGAATGTGCCACGCGCGTTAGGAGACAGAGATGAGACGATCCTCTTTATAGAGCGCAGAGATGAGCCGTGTTTTTACAGAGATGAGGGTTTGAGCTGCTGTTTGTGAAGGGTTTAGGAGCACGTCTCATTCTCTGCTTTCACTGAGTGCTTGTGTGGATTAATAGGCCTCGTGACCTCTGACCCGCGGGATCTTTAGCCCTTAGGTAAACAGGCCCTCGGTTTAGGGTTTCAGGGCATGAGTTTAGCATCTCGCTCATCACGGGCTTTTTAAAAGTTTAAGAAATGGTGTCGGGAAAGCGCGTTAACATGCCAGCAAATCAAAACATGGATCACTTTTACCAAATACTTTCAACACTTTCACATTTTAAAATAGCTGAATGACTCACTAGGGAGCTCTAAATGTGGATAGATAATTAGGTGCACTTTATGGATGACGCTGACTGGATGCGTTTTAAAACAGCAGTGTTATTAATATTTCATATGCTGGTGTTATGTAAGTCTCGCTCATGCTTGAGTGAAAGTTTGTGTCTAAATGCAAAAATAGGAAAACGTTGAATATTAATATTGTTTGTCTGATGTGTCTGTTTCAGACGGGAACGGCGCTGAAGGATCGGAGCGCAGAAGGTCTCGCGGCCGCTGCTTCTCCCGTCTCAATGGAGGCTAAAGTGAGCAACGGACAGCAGGCGCTCCTGCAACACCTCCTGCTGAAGGAGCAGAGACAGCAGAGGATGATGTCACCTGGTGAGCAGAGCACACAGGAAGTACATGTTCTTAAAGTGACAGCGGAACAGTATTATAGTTAACTCAAAAAAAAAAAAAAAATTACTTGAAATAAAATAAACATTAAATCAAATAAAATATAAGAAAACTTACACTTTTTTATTTCATTTAGTTGCCAAGGCAACATTTCTTATTTTTGTTTAGTTTAATTTTAAGTACTAAAATAATTAAAACATGATAAATTTGATGTGGATTTGTAGTTCCAAAGAAATTGTGTCTTAACTGAATTCAAAGAAAAAGAAAAAAAATAGGAAGAAAAGAAAAAAAAGAAAGAGGAAGAAAGAGAGAGAAGACACACTAAAACAAAAGAGAAAAGAAAGTAGCGAAGAAAAGAAAAAGAAAAAGAAAAAGAAAAAGAAAAAGAAAATCTAATAATACAAAGTAAAAGAACAATGGTGCAAAATGGAGTGGACTAGAAACAATAAAATAAAATAAAAAAAAATATATTTAATAAAAAATATAAATAAACAAAATTAAAAATAAAAAATGCAAAACAAACAAAGAATAAAAAAAAAAATAAATAAATATACACAAAAAAAAAAAAAAAAAAAAAAAAATAAATAAATAAATGACTGAAGTAACATTAACAGCAGTAACAGAAGCATTAAAATATATTAAACCATAAAGAAAAATTTATAAAAAAAATAAAAAAACAATAAAATAAAAAATATATTAATAATATATATAATAATAATACTATTATATTTCTATTTATATCTGTTATATCATTATTATATTGTATATTATTTATATATTATAAAATAATAATATATTAGTGATAGTAAAATAATACTGCAGCAGACCTTCTGATCTTCCCAAATCAATGAAGTATAATTAACAATAATAATAAATAATAATAAATCAACTCTCTATATTTTCTTTTTCATAACCTATTCTTTCAAAGCCTTGATCTAAATTTCTTTTTAGTGTGCTGTATGATTTAATGTAGATTCTTAACTGCATTTAATGGAAAATAAATAAATAAATAAAAGAACAACAACAAAAAAAAATTAATACAAAGTAAAATTACAGTGGTGCAAAATGGAGTGAATTGCTTACAATAAAAAATAAAATAAATCAAATATAAAACCAGTGCAAAGTAAACTAGGAATTTAAAAAACTTTATAAGTACCATTGCCATAATAGATCAATTTTTTTAAAATAGAAATAATATTATTATTATTCATATTTTTAAGTGTTTTTAACAGATTTAACATTTACACTTGCATTCAAACATTAAATATTTGATTTATTTTATTGTATTTTTTATTTATTGTTATTTTTTTAAATCTTTCTCTTTTTTTACACGTCCTGTGTGAACAGACCGTATGAAATGTCAGATGTGTGATTCATATGTTCCTCTCTCTCTCTCAGTCACAGGAAGTGTTCCTGTGCTGTCCTCGTCTCCTCTGGTGATGAAGGAGCGTGCGTCTGTGAGTTCTCGCAGCAGGTTACCGCGGCATCGACCCCTGAACCGGACGCAGTCGGCGCCGCTGCCACAGAGCACACTGGCTCAGCTCGTGCTGCAGCAACAGCACCACAACTTCATGGAGAAACAGAAACAGCTCCACCAGCACGTCCACATCAGCCAGGTATCTCACCTCAGCTCCACCAAGAAAAACAAAAGATCGGGTCCTTGTTTTATTTCAAATTTTATTTGAAATATAACAAAACTGGTGAAACCTTGAAAGAAGAATAAAGAAATAAAGAAAGGAAGGAAGGGCTGAATCTCATGAAACTTGACAAAAATGTCCAGGAAATGAAAATATTTTTGTCTTAAAGAAAATAAATCCTTAAGATTTTCTTTTTCCATTCTGACAATAATTTTTACAATTCTTAATTCAAAATTTTAAATAAAAAAAAAAAACTTGAAAAACAAAATGTTCACACTCATTATGATACTGAGAAGTTGGAAGGGAATTACTGTAATATTTTATTTTATTTTATTTTGGACGATTGGATAGTGAGTGAATCCCCGCAGGATGTTTCAATGGGACTTTTAACACATTTAACATTTAGACTTGCATTCAAACATTCAGGATTTTTTTTATTTTAAACAAAGGTTTGGTCCTTTAAAATTACAAAAACACATCTTTTTTTTTTCTTTTTTTTTTTCTAAAAGCAGTAAGCATTGAGTGCTTTCCGTTCAGGATCATTTAATGGACAGAACATCATTAAAACAAAAAGGACTGTCATGATTTATCACCTTGTAATAGATTTACGTATCTGAAATGTCCCAAAAAAGAGAGTTTAAGAGAATTTGCTTAACAATGATACAGCGACAAAACACAATCTAGGTTGTGTGAGAGCAACTTCAGCAGACTGTTTCTGAACATTAGAGTTAGAAATTCCTATCAACATCATGATCCCTGAACGTGTTTGTATAATTCACACTCTGGACGCAGAGAAGGAGAGTGTGACATGATGATCGATGGATTGATGGGAACATAAATGTGCCTTTCAGAACTGCAGCATTTTCACAACATTTCAGTGTGTGTTTGTGTGTGAGTGGTTAACCTGTGTATCCTGCAGTGTAGTCCTCATAAGAGTTTTTAAAGGCTCTTTTCTCTTAAATGACGATGTAAATTGATCTGACTGATGCCTCGTTGAGACAGGAAGTGAGTTAATACAAGGAGAGGAAGTGAGTAAATCCCAGCAGGATGTTTTCCTGCGGCTGCTTTTAACTCATTTAACTTTTACACTCTCACAATCAAAATTTTATTTTATTTTCTATATATGTTTACTTCATATTTGATTTTTTTATTTTAGTTTTTATTTGAACATTAACAATTTAATTTTGGAAAACTGTACAGTTTTCATTACTAAATCTGACTAAACTGGGCTTTTTTTATTCAGCGCCCCATACACCCTCTTCTTTCCCCTTCTAATAACACTTTGCTTTCTTCCTCTATTCAGTATTACTTTTTTTCTCTCTCTCTCTCTTTCATTTCCTGAAGGTCTAGTAGAGGATTTTGCAGGCAGACGCTGGCAGCACTTTAACACACACATGTATCCGTGTATATCATTTATCTACTTTTTATTTCATCTAGACCTTTTACAGCTGCTGTTTTTGGGGTTTGGTATTATTTTACCCTTTTACGAGAGCACTGAGGCCAGAGCAGGCAGCGTGTTCAGGAGAGAGATTTAATGAGCCACTTTAACAAGAAGATACCAAAAAGAATGAACGATCATGTAAATGTGTCACTTCTAATAAATTATGACACATAACTGAACTCAATGCAGCGCAATAGTGAAAATCACTGTTTCAAGTTCCAGAAGTTCTCTTCCTTCCAAAACATTTTCTCAAAAAAATAAGTTTTAAAAAGTTAGAAAATCGAAAAATGGATGAACGAATTAATGTAAAGTCAATTTAACAAACTTTACAAATAAATGACAGATGTAGCATTACATTAATAGTAATAGTAACAAAACTTAATATAATAAAATTATATTATAAATTTGAATATTATAAATATTATATGAATATTATAAATAAATAAATAAATTTGTTTGTTAAAATAAATATAGCTTTAAGAGTTTTTTTTACATTGTGATAATTATTTTTGCAATTCTTGATTAAAATTTTTAATCAATTAAATAATATCCAAATTGAACTAATTAATATAATAATTATTAATATTTAAAACAATTCAATAAATAATATTCTGTATTTATACAAAAAATAATAAATAATATACACTGTGATACTGAGAAGTTGGGAGATAATTACTCACTGTAATATAGTAAAAAAATTACTAAATTGCTTTTTATTTATGCATAAATTAAAGGCAGATATTTAAAAGAAAAATAAAGTAAAAATAAGTGCAAAGTAAATGTATCAAACTTTTCATAAATGACAAAAGGAGCATTACAGTAATAGCATTACAATAAAGAGTAATTAAAGGTAAAATAATTTATTATTAATATTATTAATTAATAACTATTAAAATTATTACTATATAATATAGCGATCATATATGTCTAAATTATTATTATTATTTTTATTATTAATTTTGTAAGGTCACAAAGAAATGTGCCACTTCTAATTAAATATGAAACATAATTGAACTCAATGCAGTTAAAGCTAAAATAACAATACAGCACAAATTTTGATGCCAAAATAACTTTCCCAAATCATTTTCTCCTTATGAACCGAATAAACAAACAAACCAATAAGTTTTTAAAAAGTCAGAAAATCTAAAAACAAACAAACAAACAAACAAACAAACAAACAAACAAACAAACAAACAAACAAACAAACAAAAACTACTGTTTATTTAATGCAATGAACTACTCATCCCATGAAGCTTTGTGAGTAATGGAATCAAATCAGCCATAATGGTATAAACTATAAAAAACCTTACTTCTCTCACTTTCTCTCTGGTGTTTGTTCTGTAGGTTCTGTCTCAGTCCATCGAGCAGCTGAGGAACCCCAGCACTCATCTGGAGGAGGAGGAGGAGGAAGAGCACAGAGAGCCGGAGATCACGCCGCCCCCTGCTGGAGTCATACGCAGCCGAAGCTTCAGAAACTCTCACAGCGGCCCCGAGGCCGCCCACACCAGAGTCATCCGGCTGAAAACTGAGCCTGAGGACGGACAGAGAGAGGAAGAGAGACGGGACGTGAGAGAGGAGTACATGGAGAGAGATACAGGTGAAGAACAGGAGGAGATTTCAGCGCAGATGAAGAGAAGCCAATCCGAAGACTCTCTGGAAAGTATGACGGAAACTGATGTTTGAAAAAGAGAAAGAAATAAGCAAGGAAGGGCTGAATCTCATGAAACTTGTCGACAATAATGTCCAGGTCATATATATATATATATATATATATATATATATATATATATATATATATATATATATATATACACACATATTATAAAATATTTTTTTGCTTAAAGAAAATGCAGAAAATGCAGTTTGCATTGTGACATTTATTTTTTTAAATGTATATTATATAATATTTTATCTTGAAAGCAAAATGTTCAGATCCATTAAAATTTAGACATTGGGCTTAAAAATAAAATAAATAAAGTAAAAAATGCAAAATGGAATTAAGCATTATTATTTATTTATTTTTTTAAAACCAAAATGTTCAGACTGTTCAGTAATACAGTAAACGTGGAAAAAATTTATGTTTATTTAAGCATTAATCAAAGGCAGATATTTAGAACAAATACTGCCAGAATGCAAAAATACTACAAATAATATAATATTAATTTAGCGTCACATATTATGTTTAAAAAATGTTCAGATCCATTATGATGCAGAGAAGTTGGGAGAGAATTACTGTATTACATTTAAAAAAATACTACATTTTTTAAAACTAAGCATAAATTTAAGTCATTAAGATATTAAGCCATTTTCAAAAATACTACAAATAATATATTACATTAATTTTGCATTACATTAATAAGATGTATTTTTAAAGATTTGGGGGAAAAGGCATGTGCAATTGTCATCACAATGCAAAAAAAAATTATATATATATACATATATATATATATATATATATATATATATATATATATATATACACACACACAAAAAAAAATCTTACTCAAAAAGTTCCATTTACTTTAAGCAAAATTCAGTAAAATGTGAGTGAAATGTGACCTGGACATTTTATTTGAGGTTCAACCAAAGAAAGAGTGACAGCGAGTGGTAAGAAAGAAAGAAAGTGAAGAGGAATACTGAAAGGAAAGAGAAAGTGTGCAGAAAGTATGAGGGCGAGCATGTGCTTGTCTGTCTTCTGTCCGTCCTCAGCCCTGTTAGTGTGACACTGTCCGTGACCTCTGACCTCTGTCTCTGCTGTGATCTTCCCTCTCGTTCGTTGTTGTTGTGTGTGAAGCTAAATAAAGAAAAGCGATGACCACTGAGCTTCATTTTACCCCCCACATTAAACCAACAGTAGCGCAGCAGCTGCTTTTCATGTGACCAGAGGAAATGATGCTAGTGAGCTTTTCTGCTGCCGCTTGAACGTCTGTCAGAAATGAGGCTAAACAACGTCCTTGTTGTGAAACTGTCACTGCTTTTTTTCTGGTTTCTGGTGGTCGACCAATGACCAGTGTCAGTGTAAACACAGTATAATTTAGTGACGTGCCTACATTTGCTGAAAACACTTATCGTTGCAATGAAAACGAATAGGTCATTCATTGTTTTTCACGATCGCGGACAAAAACTGATTTGACATGAAAGAGATGGGATGTATCACTAAAAGGCAATGATCCGTCCAGAGGCCGGATTCACCGAAATCTTCTTAAGAAAGAATTGCTTAAAATAAACTCTAAGAATGTTCCTAAGTGTAATTCTTGAAAAGTTCTCAGATATATGTATGAGAACTCAAATAAATAAAATCATACTGTATGAGCTGAAGATGCCAAAAATGATGCCTTAATTATAAAATTAAAAATGAGGTCCCCATTTAACTCGATTTGAAGAGTTGCAACTCAAATTGAACAAAAAGTCACATCACGTAAAATCATAACCGACCATTGTTTATCAATCACTGGGGTCTTTTCCAAGGAGTATTTTAGTAACACTGAAATATTATAATTTTTTTTTTCATATTTTGTAATTTTATTTAATTTTAATTTTAGTTAAAGTTTTAGTAATTTCTTTTTGTTTTTGTAATTTTAATGCGTTTTAAGACTTTTCCTTTAAAGTCTTTATTAAGTTTTATTTCAGTTTTAGTTTTGGTCATTTTTGTCATTTAGTTATTTTATTGAAATGGAAACCAGAAATGTTGCTTTTGCAACTTACTGAAAAAAAAAAAAGTTTTAGGTTTATATATATATATATATATATATATATATATATATATATATATATATATATATATATATATATAATATATATATTATTTCAGTCAACGTTTATTTTATTTCAAGTACAGAAAATGTTTTTGGCAGTTTTAGTTATAGTTAACTATAACAAGTAGCTAGTGTTATGATGTAATGCATAATACTTGAAACATTGCAATAAATTAAACATGTTACAGTACCTTTCAGAATTTTAAGTTATTTACAACAACATTTTTTTCAGGAATTCAAGTTCTTCTTAAATATTGCTATAAAAACAAAAGATTCTTATGAACATCGGGAAATGGTTTTGGTAAAACTAGATATTCGTAACATTATTCTTACGTTTGAAAATAAGAAGAAAATGACAGTTTCGTGAATCCGGCCCTGGGTTTTCAGTGTTTGTTTATGTAATAGTATCTGTGTTTGTGAAGTGTGCAGTCCAGAGAGTCAATTATTCACATGACTCAGTGATTCAGTCAATGATGGATTTGCATGATTTGTTGATTCATTCGATGTAGATTCACATGATTCAGTGATTCAATCAATGTTAGATTCAAATGATCCAGTGATTCACTCATTGTTGGATTCACATGATTCAGTGATTCAGTCAGTGTTAGATTCACATGATTCAGTGATTCAGTCTGTGTTGGTGTTTAGATGTGTCTTATGTCTCTCCTGGTGTTTGATTCTCATTCGTTAGTGAACAGAATCAATATAATCGATGTGATACGCCAATGGTGTCAATGACGAAACTTTTTCTCCATGTGATGTTTGTAGAAAAAACACTGATATTTCATGTTTAGAACATCTAAATTGTAAGATTTTCACAGTTCACAATGATGCCAGCACAGAGATGTATAAAGTTTTGTGAATTTGCATTATCATTTTGTGATCATACACTGTGTTGAAGGCCTGTGAGAATCGCCGTCACTAATCACACTAATGAAACGAATGACTGACGGATTCTTAATCATGTGGCCATAAAAGTACAACAAGAGCCTGTTTTTACTTCACTGCTATGTAAATAATGTTTATTACCCACCGTTACACTAGATTGAAACAATAACTGCATGAAAAACCTTGGGTCAAAGGTCATGTTTACGTTGAAATTATAGTTTTAAAATAAAAGTTGTTTGTAAAACTTCTCTAAACCTCCTCAGACTCGTTGCATTATTGAAGGTAATTTTGAGCGAACGGGACTGCGATCTCTCTGCTTTGACCTCGCTGTCTTTACCTCACATTTTTCCCACAGCTCCTCATGTCTCAGGCGTTGAGTTAACCTCTTGTGCTCGCGCAGAGCTGTGGGATCAGGTTAACCCTTTGAAGTGTGCTTAAGAGAATCTGTGATCTTCTGGCTGCTATCAAGGGAGTGTGTCTGACGCAGATATACGACCATCACATCACAGACCTCTATGGGACTCGGCATTTCTAAAGGTTACACATTTATGGCACAATATACACTTCCATATTTACACAAATTAATACTTTTATTTAGCAAAGATGCATTAAGTGGATCAAAAGTGACATTTATAATATTATAAAATATTTCTATTTCAAATAAATGCTATTCTTTTGAACTTTCTATTTATCGAAGAATCCTGAAAAATAAAATGTATCACAGTTTCCACAAAAATATGAAGCAGCACGACTGTTTTAAGCATTTATAATAATCAGAAATATTTGTTGAGAATGATTTCTGAAGGATCACGTGACACTTCAGACTGGAGTAATGATGCTGAAAATTCAGCTGCGCATCACAGGAATAAATACATTCCACAATATATTCACACACAAAATGGCAATTTTAAATGGTAAAAATATTTCACAATTTTACTGTTTTTTTTTTCACAGTGTTTTTGATAAAAAAAATGCAAACTACAAATTGTTTTGTAAGTATAACCACAAGTCTTAATCATTATGCATTTATAATTGCTTAATAACCATGCATGTGCAAAATCAGTAAACCCAATAAGCAAGAAAATGGCTTTTTACATTTAAAATATGAGTAAGGAATCTAGAATTCCTTCATCTAGAATGGTATTCCCACCACAAAAAAAAAAAAAAAAAAAAAGATAATTTTAACAACTTTAGAGTAGAAACAGCACATTTTACATGTGCTTTAACAAAAATACGAGCTTTACATGTGCACAGTCCTGTTTACTTCTGTTGTACACTATCTAAAAAAAATTTTCAAAGCTGTAAATAAAGATTATTGGAGTATGTTTTACAAGAAAATACTACTTCAGTCTGTCTACTACAAAATTTCAGGTTTAACTCAATGAGTTACTTGCCATTTCTATGTAATTATTTGTGAAATTTACTAGCAATGTCTGAGTGAAAATGGTTTCAAAGCAAGTTTTCATTCAGTGTTTAAATATTTTATTTTTCTTAAGTTAATATTTATTTTGCAGTTTTAGTTACAGTTAACTATAATAACTGTGATCCCTATAGTAATAGTAGCTAGTGTTATGTTGTAATGCCTAATATTTGAAACAACCCAATAAATTCATTATACATGTTACCTTTCAAAATTTAAGAGAAGTTGGAGGTTATCCTAACTTTAAGAAGTTATTTACATTGATTTTTTAAAAAAAATATTCTTTTCAGAACAATCTTAAGAAAAAGATTCTTATGAACATCAGGAAATGGTTTTGGTAGTACAAAATATTTGTAACTTTATTCTTAAATTCGAAAATAACAAAAAAAAAAAAAAAATAAAAATTATTAATATTAATTATTTCTCAAGAATCCTTCCTTAATCCTTCATTATGTTTACAATGTTTATTTTTGTGATGGGATGAATGATGAATCACATGATTCAGTGATTCAGTCAGTGATAGATTCACATGATTCAGTGCAGTAAGTGCGTTACTGTAATTGTTGCTTATTTAATGAAACTAAAACTGCATTTGTTACCTTTACCTTTTTAAAAATATTTTCTGATTTATCAATCATTTATGCTGTTGATAGAAAAACAAAACTCACACACACAAAAAAAAAAAAAATAACAAAATATGCTCATAAAAAAACAAACCCATAAACCAGCAAATCTATGACCTTGTTTGACTAACATCTAGAAAATGAAAGATTTAAATACGGCATACATTTTTCATCAAATTAATATTTATTTCCCAAGCAGTTAGGCAAGCAGCTATTCCAGCGGCTGTAAGGTGACTCCTTCCTTTGGTTTGCTTTCAGACCCGCTCGACTCAGAAAGCAACCTGTTTTTGTACACATATTTTCTGGAAAATGCTGCGGTCAGCCCTCAATTTGATATCGGCTCTCTATTTTGAGCAAGGGGCTGTTTGGTTCTCCACAAATAAGGGCAAACATCATTCACATATAGATTAGGAAATGCCTCAAAATAGAGGAATTATTCCACCCGCCCCCAATTAGATCGCCTTCCTGCAGAGGTATGCCATTCATCTTGAGCCTCAGCAGGGTTTCCCACCGGCAGAAAACCGGCCCACCTGAATCCACAGCCAGCTGTGAAAGCAAGCTCCAGCGCCACACATTAAACGCTACATGGGATACTCCGGTTAGCAGCTATTCTGGCGGTTGCAGGTAACATGTTAGGCATTGCATAACTGATTTATGTTCACTTTGGAGCCAAATATGAGAAGCAGAAAAAGCAGTGAAGCGGTTTTGGCGGTAAGCTTAAAAATAAAGATTTCAAAAGAAGGTTTCTGCAGTTGATAAAATAGAAGAACCATTTGGGGTTTCCCACAGAAGCTTTCAGTTGTGTTGAGGGTCAAACTGGTTTCCATGCAATTTGCCAAAAATCAGCATGATGAAAAACACTAAAGATTCATGTAAAAGCAGAAACCTCTACTGTAGCTGTCTGAGACTAAAAATTATTTTTTAAATATGTGAGAAATTGAATAATTCCCTTCATTTCTAGTGTTAGGGGTTACACATTTTTATGTTCAAAATTTGTTGCACAGACAAGACAACAAAAATTGTATGATTTTTTTGGTCATGATTACTTATAGTGACTATTTGTGCACTTTGTGTAAGCAGTATTTATCGCTATTTGTGGTTGGGTAAAATTGATTTCTCACACTTCTTTTCAGTGATACAACATGCAGTCTAGTAATGGAGATCCAACCAAAAAATAAAAATAATAATAGGCATATTTTTTAGCAACTATAAGAAACTGTGATTTTTCCATGGATGATTCAGAGCACACGTCTCAAATTCAAGTAAACTTAGAGTATTAAATTTAATGCAATCTCATGCATTTCATATTTTAGTGTTTGAGAAACTACAATAAGGATTTTAAGTTTTTTATCTGACTCTTCAGTGTTTTTTGAAGTGATGATTTTTGACAAATTGCATATAATCCAACGGGGGTCAACTGGGGGTTCTTTATTGCCGTTGATTGTTTTCTGAAGAACCTATCAGATCAATGGAAACTTCCCAATGGACAAAAGCTTCTTTATAGTGAAAAAGGGTCTTCAGATTATGAAAAATGACAAAAAACTGAAAGGTTCTATGGGGAGCCAAAAATGGTTCTTCTATGGCATCACTGCAAAAACCCGCTTTCTGAACCTTTATTTTTAAGAATGTAACAACCGTTTTTTTCTAACTGCAAAGAATATTTAATTAATTTGAAGAATCTTTTTTCACTATTAATAACCTTTTGTGGAATGGAAAGGTTCTATGGATGTTAAATGTTCTTCATAGAACCATCAATGCCAATAAAGAACCTTTATTTATAAGTATAGTGTGTGGTACATACAGTGAAAATACTTTGTAAACCTGTCTTTTATCATTTATTTATATATCCATGAACTGCAGAGGCCCTAAAGTATGCAAAATATTTACCATGAGCAAAACTGACATTTTATAAATGCATAAACAACAGCAGAAGTGCTTACAGTGTTTGGTTTCTAAACATCAGTTGGATTTTGCATGCATGGTTTTCAGCAGTCAATAATTCAGCTCACATTGTGATCAACACAAGCCATGTTTACTATATTTAACGATTAAAAAAAAATGTGTAGAGACAGTTTTCACTCAGAAACGGATAAATTTCACAAACAGTTACAAAGAAACAGCAAGTAACACATTGAATTAAACATGACATTTTGAAGTAGAGAAACTGAAACCGTATTTTCTTGCAAAACATCCTTCAGTAATCTTTTCAAAAAACCTTTTAAGTGTAGTTTTGTTCATGGTTTTGGAGAATAAGAACATCAACAACAAAAACTTAAAAGCATTTTCCTTGCTAAATGGGATTTTAAGTGAAAACTCTTGCTCAAAGCTGAATGTATGTGCTGGATCGAACTGGAGCACATGCATGGACCAGATTGAGAAACAAACTGCCTAAATGTATTTCTTTCCAGACTGTTTTGGGCTATTTTAACCCCTCGTGATGTGTGTGGTTGAGGTTTCCGAGGAGAAGCTTCCTGTCATTTAGTTTAATGATGTTGCACGGATTGACTCTGGCA
Source organism: Cyprinus carpio (assembly GCF_018340385.1). Taxonomy (NCBI): domain Eukaryota; kingdom Metazoa; phylum Chordata; class Actinopteri; order Cypriniformes; family Cyprinidae; genus Cyprinus; species Cyprinus carpio. Next base: position 6,959,339 of record NC_056590.1, read on the forward strand.
GAGAAACTTGTCACTCACCACGGAGAGACTCCAGAGTCTGAGTTCATTTGAAAAGTGAAAATATCAACAACAACAACAAAAAGACACTTCCGCAGCTGTATCTGATCCAGAAGGGGTTTGTAAATGATGAAGCTAACTATATCACCTGAGGTGAGAACACACTTTTAGCACTCACCTCATTACAAAGAGGGAGTGCTAAAAGTGTAGAAGGCAAAATGATTGTAAAGCAACTGATAAACCAGAATATATGCATGTTTTTAGAGAACAGGGAGGCACATGAACCATAAACACTATGGAGACCGTACCCCCTTCCACCAGGGAAATAATCATAACAAAGTGCCCGTGTACCTCACAATTATCCCGGGTAATCTAGAAATGCTTCGGAGCTGATCATTAAACAAACAAAACATTCATCCCTGTTATTGCATTGACACTAAGGTCCCACGAGAAGTTTATTATTCCCTTCTTTTACTCAAGACGGCAGGGAGAGAAGAAAAAAACAGAAGGAAAGCACATTCTTGCAGCATGACCTGTGCTGCTGAGAAACCCCGGTGTGAAAGGTAATAAATTTGTGTTGTGCATAAAATATGTGACATCAACACATTCGAAAAGCTCAAAGACTCACCTTGTAGGGCGACGAGATGCTGCGTTAAGAATTATACTGCCATAAAATAGTGTAAAATGCATAAAACAGTTTGAAAATGGGGCTCAAATGACGTCATCCAAAACCCATGTTGAGAATTATGTGCCTCCGAAGATTCATAACGCAAGAAACAAATCCTGCATTGCGGGCCGCGGGGAAATATATGTAAGACTGATGTTCACCACCACTGAAAAGATTTTAAACTCTTCTATAACAAAAAAAAAAAAAAAATGAATACAAAAAATTGGTTCTCACCTGGTGGTTTGCAGGTTTATTCTGTCAAGGGAAAACAGTGGGAAAAACAATGCTAAATGCAATTAATAAACTATAAATAAATGCAACAAACTATAATTGTGCAGGGTTAGGACAGAGAAATCAGCAGACTTAATGCTGGCATGAAATGCTTTTTTAAATGCATATTATAGATCTAGAACAATTCATCTATGTCAGGGGTGTCAAACTCAATTCCTGCAGAGTTTAGCTTCAACCCTAATTAAACACACCTGATCCAACTAATCAAGTCCTGCAGGCTTATTTGAAAACTACATGATATGTGTGTTGAAGTAGAGTTGAAACAAAACTCTGCAGGGCTCCGGCCCTCCAGGAATTGAGTTTGACACCCCTGGTCTATGCATTTTATTTATGTATTTGTTTGTTTATATTTTATATATATATATATATGTTTAATCAAAATGTCATAACTGGGTGTTCTAGTAAAAACAGACAACACAGGAGAAAAAATCTGTCACCACTTCCATTTCAATTTAGCCTACATTTTTCAGTCACTGTTAAAAAGTAGGGATGAAAAAAAAAGGCACCATTAAAATATATTTGTTATACACACCACATATTTTCCCCTGCAAAATATTTTCCCCAAAAAAACAAAAAAAATTTTAAAATCTCTAAAAAAATCAAACTCTCAATTTTTTTTATTTTATTTTTTTTTTATTTTGGTCTTGAATGTGAAAGCCCATTTCTCCCACAAAATAAAAACAAAATAAAATTGGTAATTTTTATCACACAATAGTCACTTTTTTCCTCTTTTTTTTCTAGACTTTTTCACAATTCTGAATTTACATCTCACGATTCTGAGTTTAGGTTTTGTAATTTAGATTTTTTTTTTCCTCAGAATTCTGAGTGTACCGTTCGCAATTTTTATTTTTATTTTTTTTGGAATAAAAAAGAAAAAAGATAATCACAACTTTTTAATCACACAATTCTGTGAGTTTATATCTTTTTTTTTATTTATGTATTTTTTTTCTTTTCTTAGAATTGTAAAAAAAAAAAAAAAAAAGTAAGATTTGTGAGACATGAACCGAATTTTGAGGGGGAAAAAGTCTGAATTTTGAAAAAAAAAAAAAAAAAAAAAAGTTGCAATTAAATTTTCTTTCCCCATATGGAAACAAGCTTCCATAACAGACACTATAAGCTGTCATAATATGGAAAATATATAGTGTATATTGTATTGTGCATGCAAAAACAGCATGCAGATCTGGAATGACATGAGGGTGATTTTTATTTTGGGTGGCTGTTCCTTAATGGTATTTTACTGGTTCCTCAATTGATGTCCTATGTTAGCAAAACCAGTGACAACTTCTGTGATTGGTGGCAATTTAACATCATCCACCTGTAGGAAAGAATATAGCACAGAGTATTAGGAAAGACTTCTGAAAGCTGGAGAGATGATGAGCCGTGTGCATGTGGAATCTGGTTTATTATTCTTCTGTGTGCGCAGGCGTTCGGCTATAAAGTGGTAATGTATCGTGGCTGTTATTCTTTCCGTACATTATTACCGCACGGGTGGCGTGGGACAGCACTGGCAGCGGGCTAAAGGGAAAGACTTGATGCAGAGAGTATAAAACAGACCACCCTGGACTCAAACACAGGCCCAGTGAGGCCTTTCTTTTTGACTCTGAAGCTGCCAAGAGACACGCTCGTCTGGTGCCGTCCGATTGTTCATGCCGACCAAAATGACTGGGAGCAACCCATCTACTATAATACGTAGCTTTGTTCGTATAGGCAACAGTTACGGCTTCAGCATGGATGGAGAAAATTTAGTTTTACAGGATAAATGACGCAATTAGCCGTGCGCTCAAGGCAGACCACCGCAAACTTTTGCTCCCTGTTCCTTTTTTCCAATGACTGACAGAACTGAAAATACTCGTAATGAAGCCTAACAGGTTCATTCTTTAAAAAGTCAGCATGAGTTTTTATCACAGTAGATTTTAAAGGCTACAATAACATAGCCGCAGCCGCTAAAGGCGAATAATCAAAACACTCTGCTGTTTATGAATGAATTTGTTTTGAACTTATGATCGCTGTTCTCGGGTGCAGCTGTCAAAAGTCTCGTAATGACGGTGGGAATCAGCAAAGGACATTTGCTTTTGGTTTTGGAGCGGAAACAGGTGCAAATTACACCAATATTAAAAAAACCCACACCTAAAGTCAACATAAAGTGATGCGCAAAATGCATTTTAGCTATCCAATCTATCAAAACAGAGAAAAGTGAGGTCAAACTTGATTTTAACCACCTGGATCATGAAAAGAGGGCTTTACTTAGCAAAATGGAGCAAAGTTGTTGGAGATATTTGTGACGTCAGCAAGTTATTATATGCAACATTTGTGCATTGATGAATCATTCACCTTTAGACCAGAAGCATGCTTTTGGAAAGTAAATAGTACATAGAAGTTGACCCTAAGTCAAATCAGAAGGTAAAAACACTACACTCTTACCATAAAATCTCAGTTATCTTTGACGACTTTGGCTTTTCTTGTAATTTTGTTGGATTTTCAATGATAAAACTAGTTTTATTAATGCACACAAATGTTACTTCCAGTTTATCTGCCTGATAACCTTAATATAAGACTTCTTGCATTGTATTATGCATGTTAACTTTTTTCCGGCTAGCGTTTGCAGCGGTATTACGTGTTAGCAGTGAATTTGAGCATGCAGAGTCAAGGGCACTGAAACACACTGTCAGCTGTACAGTACTGTCATTAAAACGAATTGTGTTTGTAGTCTAATTCTGTATTCTACCATCTTTACAATGCATGATAACATCTAAAGACTTTATGCAATCCTCTGAAACAAAGTTAAAAAAGAGCCATAGAGAGATGCATTGTAGGTGTGTGGTCCCATTGAGTTACAATGGTGGTAATGAACCTCAGTTCCCGAGGGGCGATAGAGTTTCCTCCAGATGCCTTTGCCAGCAGCTATATGGACAAATTAAGAGCTTTGAATAGAGTGCTGCAGGGATAACATATTATTTTAGGCCAAAACTCAGAAACGAGTTGCATTTTTGAACTTCCAGCTCCATCGTTCTCCAGTCAATGTTTTTTTGAATGGGTTTTTGGTTAAACGCATGAAATAGGTCTGTGTTTAACACAAGCTCAAGATATTTTCATGTTTTATTCGATGACATAAAATACATCAATAATATCCCCTTGAAGCTTTTACTTTCTAACAAGTGGCTAAACGGGACTGCAGAGGTCGTCGTGGACATTAAACCTCATCGAACTGAACAGGTTGTTTATAATTGCGCTCTTGCAAACTATTCTAACTTTAACTTTCAGGGAAAATATTTTGTAAATAGATTTGTCAGAAGCTTAATGGTGGTGATGTTGAAGTCGTGGAACTGTGATGTTGTTCGTTTAAAGCCTATAGGCTATGTTTAGCTTTTCAGTTTTGCAGATTGTATTTAGGCTTCAAAATTCATTAAAGTTGTGCTCATTTGTGAAGATTATCATGAACATGTAAGAATCATAAACTTTTGTTGGTCACAGAGTTTATATTCTGCAATAATCCAAAACCCAGTTAAAAAATCCTATTGGGTTTTTCTTGAGGGAACCAGGGTGATGCAAACTTCTGGTTTGGCCTACAAAAATACGTTATTACTCCAACACTCTATACAAGTGCACCATACAAGTTTCAAGTTGTGATGACTCCCTTTTTTTTTTTATCAAGAAAAAAATGTTAAAACTTGACAGCCTTGCCTTGAAGTGTTTTTGTATTGCAACATTAGCATGAGTTGTTTTCCACTGAATATCAGCATAGTGTGAAATGTTGACAGAATTAACATTTTTAGTTGAATTATTGAATTTAACTTTTAAATGTCCTGCACCATGGAATTCAGTAAAACAACAATGAAATATGCACACACACACACACACACACACACACACACACACACACACAGAGAGAGAGAGAGAGAGAGAGACAGAGCTCATGTATAGAAAGATGAATGAGCCTTTAGTGGAGCTGGTTTATGAGTTTGTCAGGCCGATTGCTCTTACGGTCTACGCTGTTATCTCAACCCTTCTGAAGGATCAGCACTCCCTCTCAAGTTATGGGAGATAAGACCACTGGAGGAGGGGAACTCACTCCTGGAGTTCAAAAGAGAAAAGTTTTATCTGCTGGGTGATGGAGAGACATTTTGTAGATGGGAGGCAGACTCCAGTCCAAAGAGATCTTCATCCATTCAGGTTTAGGTCACTTCCACCTCCCCCAATCCCATCAAAAACACGTCCTCAGTCTTTCAGCCAAATGCACACTGGCATGATTGTGCCTCATCATTGTAGATCTGTTTTAAAAAGTATGCAAGATCAAGAATATTTTATGCAGTGTGTGTTGAAATTGGTAAATGTGCCTCAGTGATTAAAAGTCCTGCTGATGCAACTCAAGCTGTTTGTTATTAAAATTAACTAATGCAACATATTCATGATCAATTTGTCGCAACTTTTTTATTGCATGCAATCCTTTTAAATTAGAGGCAATTGGAAGCACGACTCATTTTTGTTGGCAAATGTTGGCCAGGGATTTGTAGTTCCCAGTATGCATTGCATGGGACTTCATGCGGAGAGCAAATGTTGAAAATGAGTGTTATTTTAAGCGTTTATGGGCAAGATGATAAAAATGGCTCCTTTTATAGTTCAGTGTCCTGTTATGTTGGGATTTTGAATGGTTTGTGTTCTGTTGCATCATCATTGTGGTGAAAAGTGGAGCTTTTAGGTTGATGGGTATGTGAAAAATGAGCTTAATGCTGCTTTACTCTTTTTAAGCATTTACTATTTTGCATGCAATCATGTGTGGTTGCTAGTTAGCACTAACTATTAACTATAGCAACAACACATGTTTGTGTGCTAAATAGTAAATGCTTACTGATTAAAACTGCATTGAGCTATTTTTTTACTACCTGGTTAAATACAAACATTTAATTGATCAATGAGATACAAAAATATATAATGAATAATTTTAGGGACAAGGTCCACTTAAAGGAATAACTCATCCAAAAATGAAAATTTGCTCACCCTCAGACCATCCAGGATGGATGGATTTTTTTCATCATCTGAAAAGATTTGGAGAAATGTAGCATTGCATCACTTGCTCACCAATGGATCCTCTGCAGTGAATGGGTGCCGTCACAAAAAAACTCAAAAAAACATACAAAAAAATTACAATAATCCACAAGTACTCCACACCACTCCAGTGCATCAGCTAATGACTTGTAAAGCCAAAAGCATGTTTGAAACAAACAAATCCATCATTAAGATGTTTTTAACTTCAAACCATTGCTTCTGGCTAAAATATGAATCTATAATACATAATAACGCTTCCTCAAGTGAAAAAGTCCATCTCCTGTTGTCTCTCACATCAAAATCCACCCACATGTTTGTTTTGAGCTGTTTTGGCTTGTAAACAGTTCTTGATCTGTGCAGATTTCACTCCTGATTCAGAAGAAACTACTTTTTCACTGGAGGAAGTGTTATTATTGATTGTAGACTCATATTTCATCCAGATGCAATGGTTTAAAGTTAAAACACCTTAATGATGGATTTGATTTTTACAAATCTCAAGATGTTAACTGATGCACTGGAGTGTTGTGGATTTCTTGTGGATTACTGTGATGTTTTTATCAGCTGTTTAGACTCTCATTCTGACGGCACCCATTCACTGCAGAGGATCCAATGGTGAGCAAGTGATGTGATGCATATTTCTCCAAATCTGATGAAAGATCAAACTCATCTACATCTTGGATGACCTGAGGTTGAGGACATTTTCAGCAAATTTTCATTTTTGAGTGAACTTTTCCTTTAATTGTCTCAGTTGAACGAGTATTTCTCTCATTCTCTTTGAAGAAGTTTTCAGTTGTAACATTTCTCTCACACTTGTCTTTTCTTTAAAAATATCATTCATCATCAGTCTACAGTCTCCCATTTCTTATGCTTAAAAACCCAAGAGGGAGGAATTCAGTTTACAAAAATATTGTTGAAACTCCCTATAATTTAATAAAAGGCATGAAAAAATGGCATGAATCTAATTACACACATATCTCTTGGAATCAGCGCTGCTCTGCCCTCTGTAATACATCCATGTTTGTTTTTCTTCATTAAAGAGCCACATCAAAAAATGAGGGTTTTTTTCCTGGTATGCCGAGGCTAAAGAGGTTATACTTAACTTACTTACTAACACAAATAGCCCACAGCAAGGTAGTGTTTCATTGGCTCGCTCTCTGTCCCTTTCTCTCTCATTCTTTGAGATGCTCTTTAGATTGCGACTCTCTTTACTGAAAGCAGATACAGCTTGTATAATCTTTACGCATCTCTGTTAGTTGTCAATTTGTCACTGTGATCAAGGCAATGGCCATTGAATATCCATTTTTAGGTGTGTGTGTGTGTGTGTGTGTGTGTGTGTGTGTGTGTGTGTGTGTGTGTGTGTGTGTGTGTGTGTGTGTGTGTGTGTGTGTGTGCAAAGGTGAGTATCACTATTACTAGTGCTCATATACAATGTTACCGATTTTGAACTATTTTTAGGCTCATTCATTTAAACCAAATGTGAAAATGATCCCAGTCCTAACTGAATTCACATTGAGTTTGAGTCTGGCACAAGTTTGATTTCCACATCTTTTACCTTTTTCTTAATAATAATTGCAAAACATAAAATTAAAAGGCTATGTGATTGCAAAGGTGTTTTGAGAGTTTTGCTAACTTGTTGCTAGTCAATAGTCAATAAAGTCATCATCAAGTCTTTATTCAGTGTGATTGTTGGTAAGCAGCAGCAGTATGAGATGTTGCACTATATGTTTGTCATATCACAATTCAAATCACAGTTGCAATATTTATCAAAATAATGACAATTTGATCTATTTTTGGCCAAATCATGCAGCCCTAATGCTTTCCGCCAGGCCACATCGCAGTCTAATTTGTATCTACAATCACACTGAGCGAGATAATCTATCCTGTCACTGCCAGACCGCTGACTAATTCATCTCACTATTCATTTCAGCCATTTACGTCCAAAAAACACTCACATCCTTGAACTCGATGACCCAAATCAGTCTGTGCTGTTATCAGGCTGTGATGTCACTGACGCCTCATTTAAAGGAATTCTGGGAATCTTCCTGCACTGAGAAGAGGATTCAGTGTCTGTTGTTTTGTTTTTTTACACTCTTTGGTTTTAATCAGAAACTCAATCCGCTCTCCTAATCAGCACATTGATTTCCCTCCTGCTAACGTGGGTCAAAGGGAGCAGATCTGCTTTCAGACGTGACCACAAATCAAGCCCCCGCTTTAGAACAAACGCCCCTGTGTGTGAGAGAGGAGAGCCAGGGGAAAGCCCTTCCTCAGCCTGTCGCTTTGCTTTTTGATCAGGCGCTCAGTAAGACAGGACGGTTGCTATTGCAGTCTAGCATTTGATTATAGCAGAAAGCTCTTTTTTCCGTTTTTTTGGGAATCTGCCCCTTGAGCTGCAACCGCATGGAAACCTCAGTCTGCTTCATCACAAATGCAGATGTTCAAAGCGAGCTTGACCATGAGGTTAGTGCAACTGGACTGTATGCAATGCTCATCACAGCTTGATTGGCACTGAATTACAGGAAATTTGCATTTCAAATTAAAAGAACACAACACATAAAATCCAAACCTTGAAAGCTTAAAAGTAATCTGGGAAAATGTTTATATGTGTAATATATATATATATATATATATATATATAAAAATAAATCAATAAATAAATAAATGCATTAAAAAACAATACAAATTTCATTTAAAAAAATTTAATTACAAAAAAATAAACTTTTTCATTTACATGCATAATATATAAAAATGTAAATTATTTTATTTTAAGTTTTACATTTTTAAACATTGAATTTGTGTATATATATATATATGTGTGTACACACTATTTTTTATTTATATATATAAATTATATATATATAATTTGTACACTTTTGTATCTCTTTTAATAATTAAAATTAATTTAATGAAGAATCACTATCGGAAAATTGTTTTGTAATCTACATATTGTGTCTTTTATTATTAAGTCCTTAACTATTATGTCAGAGGCTGCTGAGAGGATTCATAGAGTAAGAATTTCATTGTATAGTGTAAAAGACTGTTTCCTGCACACATGACAATAAACTCTTGAATCTTGAATCTAATTCTGTTGCCTTATATTCAAATTCAGTTGGCAATTCTTCATCTTACCAGTACTTTACTTGAAATTAAGGAATTTAATGGAGCAAAACCCTGTTAAGCCCTACACTGGCATCTGGAAATATGTTTAACATTTTGAGCAGTAAAACATGGATGCACATTTCATAAAGTGATTTGTGTTCCACTCAAATAGCCCTTTATTTGACTGATCCTCTCTTTTCGGGGAGTTTATATTTCATCTCATGTGCTGCTGGATTGAGCCTCCCTATTTTTAAACCGGTCCATTGGGGAGGCAGATAAATATGACCCTAGTAAATCTCAGCCAGAGCAAATCTAACCAATGCTTTGGATTATTCCTGCCTTTCAACAACTATAATTTACAGTTCTATCAAAAATATTGAGTTGGCTTATCTGGACGGTGTGGACAGAGCAGTCTGGAGATGAATGAAGTGGTATGAAGAGAGAGCGACAGATAGACGTGGAGACAGGCGGAGAGATGCGGGCCGGCGGAGATGCACTTCATGACAGCATTACCTGGCATGATAAACTGGTTAATCAAGCTTTCAGTTGCAAAACAGCCATTCGAAGCTGGGCAACTCCAGCTGTGAAAGAAATTACGAAATAATTCCAGAAGACGAATCGCTCAAAATATGAAACCATGTGACTTCCCAACATGCACAGCCTCTATGCATGACTAAGGGTGCTTACATGCTAGAAAAAACACTGGCGGAGAGTTTGAGGGATAGGAATACGTAAGATCCATTATGAAAGTGTAGAATTAATCGGGTCAGATTGACATTTACTGCAGTACTGTAGTCTTTAATTGGACTCAGCTGTGTGCTCCAGTGTGTCCGACATGAGCAAACAGAGCGATTGATCCAGTTCAGTCAATTTATGATCTGCTATTTAAGCTTATTATTATTATTATTATTATTCTGAGACTAAATTTGCAATTGAAACTCGTCTTACAGTTTTCAAGCTAGAACCACCGAACTCAGAGTTACCCAGATTACCCTAGAAACCGCACAGCAACACCCTAGCAACCAACCTGAGTACCCTAGCAACTACATAGCAACACCCTAGCATCCATCCTGAGTACCCTAGCAACTGCATAGCAACCCCTTAGCAACCATCCAGAGTGCCCTATCTGTTTCTTTTTTTGTATCCGTTTTTTCTAAAAGACTGTATTGCAATCAAGACATTCAAACTTTAATCTTTAAACTAAAACTTAATAAATAAAAAAGAAAACTTTATATTTATCCCAACATACAGCTATATATATGACTATATATATATATATATATATATATATATATATATATATATATATATATATATATATATATATTTAGGGCTGTCAAATGATTAATCACGATTAATCCCGACATCCAAAATAAAAGTTTTCCAGTTACATAATATATGTGTGCTATTTAAGCTGTGTATATTTTATTATGTATATATAAACTACACACACATGATGTCTATATTTAAGAAGAATGTTATGAGTTATATATTAATATAGAAACCGCATATATATTATATAAAAATATAAGAAACTATATAGCAATAAAATGTATATACATGTAAATATTTTCTAAATATATAAGAGTTTTATGTGGTGTGTATTTTTATATACATAATAAATATATAACCCCCTCTTTAAACATACATAATATTATGTAAACAAAACTTTATATGCCCTAATAATGATTAATCGTGATTAATCATTTGACAGCCCTAATATATATATATATATATAAATAATTAAAATTGAATTTAATTGAATATTTATATTCATAATATTTCAGTGAATTAATACGCAATTACATAAAAATAGAGCGTGTCCACTCCAAACAGAGTGAGAGGCAGCGATTAATCCAGTTCAGTCTGGATTGTTTCAAGCTCCAAACCGTGAAGGCCATCTGTGTCAAAACCCAAGCCAGTGAGCATTTTAGTTGAAAAGAACAAAAACGGCTGTTTTTCTTTCTCTTTTTTCCAAAAGGAACTTTCAGATGAAGAATAAATATTGTTTTCCAGAGAGGTTGTGAGTCAGCTTTGGGCTGGAGGGCTGGTGTTGTTTGGGGGTCGAGGATGAGGGTGGTATTACAGCGAGACTGTATGCTTTCTGTCTTGGTTATTTCTATTGGCATTTTGTTTCTAATCCAGCAGGATTTGGGTTTGTTTCATGTGGATTTGGAGGTTCAGGAAGCCAAAAATGGAAAAACTCCTTCGGAGCAACACGACAAAGAAAAGAGCAACAATACGGTACACTTCACTGCAAACACTCGGGCGGTATTTCTGGATGTATTTATTTATAGAGAAAAAGTTCACAAATCCAATTTGGCTCCAAAACTGAAAACAATACAATCACTGTTTTGTATTTGTACAGAAAATCTTTCTGCCTTCAGGTAAGAAAAAAAAGTATCAAGTCCTTACCATCATTTTTCCCTCCATTCACCGAAAATCTTCATTGACCAAAAGATATAAGATTTTAGGTCATGTGTTCATATTCCAGACAGATGATACATTATCATTAAAATCTATCCATATTAAATATATAATAACACTGTACCCATCTACTTACAGTACACCTGCATTATTATCAATATACCATACATATTCCCATATCAGTGAACTTTGTGTAATCAGAAGGCTTGTATTTCACATTTTGCAAAGGATATGAAAGCTTATTCTTGTCTGTTTCTGCTTTTGTTCTGTATGACGCCTGTGTTTAATACCAAGAGTCTCTTTGACTGCTGTGTGAAGTAAATGTGCTTCTGTAGCTTCTGAAAACAGAGATAGATGTGTGTGTGTGTGTGTGTGTGTGTGTGTGTGTGTGTGTGTGTGTGTGTGTGTGTGTGTGTGTGTGTGTGTGTGTGTGTGTGTGTGTGGTGTGTGTGTGTGTGTGTGTGTGTGTGTGTGTGTCAGCGGTCGGCAGGACTCAAAGGACTCCCGCTGTGTGTGTCGTGCTCTGACTGACGGAGGAGCTGCGCATCTCAGAAACATCTGCACAAATCCACCATCTCTCTACTATCTCTGAACCTCTCAATGAAAAAGAACAAAGATCTTAATTTTATCCATCAGGACATAATTGAATGACAAAAAAAAAGTGTATGACAGAATGAAAGTTTTCATTCTTCATTTCATTCTTTTCACTGTGATTTTGATGTGAAATGCCCAGCAAAAACAGAGCAGAGCTGTTTCTTCTACACTTCTGAAATTCTAATTAAGTTTTGCTTGCATGCAGTTCATGTTGCTATGGATTTACATTCACATTTATGCATTTGGGAGGCACTGTTATCCTAACTGACTTACATCGCATTCAAGCTTCACATTTGCATTGTATCAGTTCCCTGGGAATCTAAACCACAACCTTGGTGTTGCTAATGCCATGCTCTAGCTGTAGGAAATCCATCCACCAAATGCAGAAATATAAATGTAAATAAATGTAAATTTGTGAACATGTCAGATGTCAGCAAACTAACTGAATTCATACAGTACTGTCACTTAAAAACATCTGATCATATTCTTGATCTAGTGTCCTTCAAACATGTAAACACACCTGAAGATCACCAACACTTTATGGAATCATCCAAAAATGAGGTAAAAACAGCCTCAGAGATGTTTTGGTGTGGCAAGGTTGGGATTTGGTATTCATCCTTGACTTCCTGTAACAGTCCTTTCTTTCTCTTCCTTCTCAATCTGTCTGTCATAAGCTGTCTATCCTCATCCGTCTCTCTGTGACAGCCATGTTTCTGCCCTTACATGCACCCACACCTCTTTCCTGTTTGCTCAGGTGGAGGATGCTCCACACACACACACACACACACACACACACACACACACACACACACACACACACACACACACACACACACACACACACACACACACACACACACACACACACACAAATAACTCAACCATTTAACTGACAGCTTCACTCTGAGGTTTATGCAAAGTCAACAGATCACATGTCTAGATAAATTAATGAAAATGTGAAAAAATTGAGTAATTCTGAAGTTTTTACTTGCAAAATAGGGTCCGTTTTTTTTTTTACTTTAACTTTTAGTCCATATCTGTTGGCGCTGAGGATATCATCTATATGCAATGCTGGGTAGATTATTTAAAAATAAGAAATAAAAAAAAAAAAAAAATAAAGAAAGAAAGAAAGAGTTGTAATAATCTAGGTTAAACATATTAGGTAATGTAGTCTGACTACTTTCTGATCACTTTTAGATTACTTTTGACCTATCTCGTTTATTACATAGTCTTGAATGGGATTACTGTGTACCATACTGAGTAAAGTAAAGTAAGAAAGAAAGAAAGAAAGAAAGAAAGAAAGAAAGAAAGAAAGAAAGAAAGAAAGAAAGAAAGAAAGAAAATACATTCCTCGTTATCAATATCAAGCAATGCATTAAACATTACATTACAGCATTACATTACAAAAGAATTGGGGTGAATCAGTAAATGATGAATTTACTGCCATTGTGTGAATAATATGCATTTTTTTGTAATCCATAAAAAAGTAACTGTAATCTGCATATTTTAAAATGTAATATAATATAATTTCAAGTACTTCTTTTTGGAATCTAATTATGCAATCCAGACTACATGTAATATACACAAACATATTTTAAACACATTAATTTAATGTATGAATTTAAAATGAAATTCTTAAAAACTTAACATATATTATTTATTTATTAATGTATTCACTATTTTAAATTAAAATTTAACCCACTAAATATATTTATACTAGCTACAGTAAGTAAACATGTATGTGAAAGTATCAGTGTCAGAAATGAATGGGTCTCAGGGCAAAAACAGCACTGAAGGTGCATAAAAACCCTTAGAAAGTCTTATGCGAAAAATTAGCTTATATTAATTTAATTGTATATATAAAATTTAAATGCATTAAATTAAATATTATTACATTTTTTCAGTTCAATATTTTGAAGCATTGATTAAATTTAGGTATTTGACAAAATTGTATGATAAACAGTGTGTTTTTAGATAGAAATGCCTCTGAAAATCAGCTCTGGGGGAGAAACATGGGCTTTTATTGGGTATTAAAAAAGCAAGATTTTGACACTGCATGGTATGTGTTTCTGGAAGGAGAGCCGCACACCTGCAGGGTCTCCTGCCATCATTACCCAGACTCCCCCTCTCACACAGTGACACGGCAGACCCCTACAGCACATCCAGACTGGAACAGGATATGACATCAGACAGAGAGCTGGACTCGCCACACATGGAAGCCATCAGAACTCAAAGTGCTTGTGTGAAGGTGGTAAAAAAACTTTTGGTTTCTCTCTAATGCAAGACCTTCAGGAAATAACATAAATAAGATGCATTGTGCTACAAAGTCAAAAATGCTTTATGTTTTGCACAGGGCTGTTATAGTTCAGTAGTAGTAGTAGTTCTGTTATAGTAATTCAGTGAATTGAAGTAAAATAAATGTAAAAAATAAACTAAAATAAAATAAAATAAAATAAATAGAAATAAAACATAAAAAACATAACAGATGTAATGTACTACAATAACTAAAACTAAAATAAAATTAATTAAAAATTGATATAAACATATTAAAAAAAACTAATAAAAACTACAAAAACACAACTTGACTAAAATTAAAATAAGAACAAAAAAATAGAAAAATTAATTCAAAATAACACACACACACACACACATATATATATATATATATATAACAACACTGGTTCCTTAGTAAAAACTTAGGGTTAGTGGTAATCAAATGCTGCAGTTAAAATCACCTTATGAGTCTAAAACCCAGAAACAAGTTACAGTTTTTATCTTCTGCTTCCGTCGTCTTGAAATCAGTGGGTTCTTTAAACGGGTTTTTGGTTAAATGTTTGAAATAAGGTCTGTGTTTAACACAAGCTCAAGATATTTTAGTATTTTATTATATCAATCAACAATTACAAAGAAGGTCATGGGTCTGAAATTTATTCCACCATTTAAAAATCTACATAAATCCAATAACGCAAAAGCTACTAAACTGAAAAAATGAAAAACAAAACACCAAAAAAACAAACACAAAAAAAAACAAACACAACAAACAAACAAACTGATAAACTAGTAAATGGTGATCACTAAAGCCTCATTGTGTTTATGCATTTGTCAAACTATTCTGACTAACTTTAGCAGATTTGAATTAAAGACTTCTTAAAAGATTAGTATTGTGATACTAAGCTTATTTTCTCCAATAATCCAAAAGCCAATAAAAAAATAATATTTCATAATAGTTGTGTTCAATTTGAACAAAACGTGTAAGAATCATAAACTTTTTTTAGAGCTTATTTTCTCCAATAATCCAAAAGCCAATGGGAAAATCCTATTGGGTTTTTGTCAAAGGAAAAAATACGTCATCCCTGCAGCGCTCGATAGGATAAGCTGGGTTTCATGCATTTAGGATGAAAACCATCTTAACCCAGTCTAACGTGCTGGTTTTGCTTACCAGTTTATGCTGATTCTAAGCTGCTTTGATTAGCCTTTGCCAGTAATAAGACAAGCATTTGCTATCTTAGACTAGTTTGGTCAATCTTAAATACCAAGATGGTCTTAAGTGGTTTAAGTTGAGTTTTTTTTTCTCCCAACCATCTGTCTCAAGTGCAATGGGACTTTGTTAGCATAGCATAAAGTTTGTTTTCCTCTCATATTCAAAGGCATTAATCAAACATGGCAGTGAATCTCCTCAGAGGTTTCGGTTTGGACCGTGTTTGTTTCTCTGTGTGGTGATCACTGTATTTCACAGTCTTCTGCTCTTTGAATTAAAAAAGGAAAGCAAGCTAAGGTTTAGCTAGGCCTACATCGTGTGTGTTTATCTTAGCGGTTTCCCTTTGCTGCCTGAATGGGGAGCCAATGAAACACAGGGGTTTGGTTTGATTGTGTCACGATTCATTAGGCAGAATTAGTGTCAGTGGAGGTTAGCGAGCGACTCTTTTGCCATTGTTTATTTTGTTCTGTCTCCTTCATTGGTTCGTTCAGTTAAATTGCTGCGATGGACAGATATTTGGTGAGGACAAGTATGAATTTAGTAAAGCAAATAGCAACTGGGGGTATGCATTAATTAAATGACTAAAGATATAATACATCAATGCAATGCATAAATATATTTAAGATTTTGACACTCATCTTAGCCACATCTGCATGCAATGTCCTAAAGGAAAACTCCTAGAAAGAAACACCTAAAAGTCTTGTTTGATTGTTAAAAGATGTCAAATTAACACTATATTTAAGACTTTAATATCTAATAAGTTTGAACAGCTTTATTTTTCTGCATAAATGTATCTTTCAACACCTGGGGCCTCATATATAACATATGAAAGTTGTGACATTTGCCAACTATGGTAACCCATACTCAGAATTGGTGCTCTGCATTTAACCCATCCAAGTGCACACACACAGCAGTGAGAAGTGAACACACCGTGAACACACACCCGGAGCAGTGGGCAGCTATATCCAGCGCCCGGGATATTGCGTATAAACCGTCCTATTTGTTCTAAGATCATTTCTCAAAAGTGCGTAAGTGTGATTTAGAGAAAACGAACGTGCGCACAAAAACACGTGAGCCAAGTGAGCCAAACTACTTTTAAAATCACTTGCTATGACAACTAATAAAAAGTTTAGTATCACGAAATTCTTGCAAAACTGATGTAAATGACAAAACAAAGTTTAAAGCTGATGTCACTCTTCATATTCACAGAAGCACAGCAGCAGATGTTATAAATAAAAACAGTTAACAATGTTATTGAATATGATATATTAAAACTGTTATTGCACGACATAGGCCTGTTTTTTTTTTCTTTTTCTTTTTTTTTCTATTTTACGCATTTAGTAATAAATCAAGACATGGCAAGTTCTCTTGTAAAATAAAACAACATGGAATAAACTGTACAGAAAGCGAGTAAAGAACTCTCAACATTAGGCTACTAAAAAGGTCAGTTTAATCTCACAAAAACTCCTGGTAATAAAAAATCTGACTACACTGCAGAATTAATCTCTTACACTGCATCTTTGTTGTTTATGATGAATTTGGTGCTTTTGTTATTATTGCAGCTTAGATGTTCAAATAGCTGCAGTACTCCTAATTTAACTCAAAAAAAAAACAAAATAACCCATTAAATATATTAAATACATTTTTCACACCATATTGAGTAAAGAAACTTACTATTAACCAATTAACAGTGGTATTTTCAGTCTTTTGCTGTTAAAATTATTATTATTTTTAGTGGCGACCAGTTTTACATGAGCCAGTACAACTCACATTTTCATCAGAATATGCAACACTTAATATTTTATAATTAAAAGTGGCATTTGGAGGGGGTTTGGTGCTGCACAGATATTTAACAACATTTTGAGCTGCAAAACACGGTTGTATTGTCTTCAGATGAAGTTTGGTGCGTTAATATAACTTTGAATGATACTTCAGATGCTGCACAGTGGATTCACTGAAGAACATTATGCAAATAAATGCCTCTAAGAGAGAAAAACATTATTTCTTCTTACTTCAATATGGCAAATAATCTGACATGGCACTTTTGAGTTGCGCTGAAGGTAAAAGCAGTGAAGTGTGGCTGGTTTTTCTCTTTTGGTAGGTATGCACTCATGTGGCGTTTGCGCGTGTGTGTGTGTGAATACGTTCGGCGTGTATTGTTACATGCGTGTGTGTGTGTGTGTGTATTAGCGTGCGTCTGGACCAGTGCGCCCGCGGGTCACTCCAGAGATGAAACAGATAAGGTAATTGGCTCTAATGAAATCCAGACCTAGTCCAAATCTGTTCGGTTTCTCTCGCTCTTTTACTCTGTTTTCATTCAAATCCATTTATTCATTCCTTCTTTTTCTCCTTTTCAGTGTCTCTCTTTTTCTCCCTCTCGTGTTCACGTAGGCCTGTTTGAAGTGTCTTAAACTTCAGCCTCACGCGGGTTTTCAAACGAAACTTCAGCCTGCTGGGCCCGTTGCCATGGAGACTCTAATTATCACCCGTTTGCTGTCGAGTTTAGGGCACAGGAAAAGAGTCATTATGCATTTGATCCATATTCGTTTTTTAATGTGGAGGGAAGTGGTTTGAAAGGTCGCCAAAAGGAGGTGCAGAAAAACTCAAGACTGGATGGGAATCTCACGCAATGTAATGATTAATGACAGGTGATGTAGCCTGTCTCATGTTTTTCTCAGTTAAAATACCTCCCTATCTCAGTTTAATATGCAGAGAGGAAAGACATTCATAGGTTGAAACGTTGTGGTGTTTTTACACAGCAACAGTGGCTCAACCAATGGCGTGAGTTTGGGGGCGGGACTATCTGTTTGACTGACCAATGGAAGATGTTTATTTTTGAAAATTATTTTTCACTTCCATTTTGCATTTTCTGACAGTAAATGATTCTATTTTTTGCAACTGTTTTGTAAGTACATTAGTCTTTTTTGAATGATTAATTTAAAAGCAGCAGTTTGTTAAAATTGCCTTATCAAAAAATAGTGAAATTTACTGTTAAAAAAAAAAGAAAGAAAGACAAAAAGGCAGCAGTGGATGCCAGAAATGTAAAAATACAGTAGCAACTTTTTAGGTTTATAGATTGAAGTTACTTACATTTGAAAAAAAAAAAAAAAAAAAAACGCTTGTTCTTTTTCACCTTCAAAAACTATAAATGTAACAATATTTTACATGAATATTTACTGTATATATAAAATAAATTAATCATTTACTGTTCCATTTGTACAGTGTTTTATAATTACAATCATTCTGAATCTGAATACACCAGTTATATGAGGGCATCACAACAGAAAAATATATTTTGAAGAATGTTGGTAACCAAACAGTTGACGGAAGCCATTGATTTCCATAATATTTTTTTTTTTCATACTACAGCAGTCAATGGCTACCGGTAACTGTTTGTTTTCCAACATAATTCCAAATATCTGATTTTGTGTTCAACAGAAGAAAGAAACTCACACAGGTTTAAAACAACATGATGGTGAGTAAATGATGACAGGGTGCTCTATCCCTATAATGCAACTGAAAACTTGGGTTTGACCACATCTGCATATTACCGTTCATAAAGGAATTCATAAGGTAGCATTGGCAGGACAATAGAGAAAGAAAAGTGGAACAAATGAACGGAAAGGGTTTTATTTTTATTAATTATAGTTTGGTCTTTCAGTTAAATATGTCAAAACAGGACATAATTACGGGTTTTAATGAAGACAAGGTCAACACGATTTAAAACTCGCTGCCATGGTGCCAGGGGGCTGCCATGGTGTTGTTTGCACATTACTATAGACATTTGAGTGGTTGCTAGGTGGTTATTTAGTCACTGTAGCACAAATGGCATTGGATGAGTTATGCAAACTTAGTTTAATTCTCAGGATTAGTGGTTTGAAATCATTACCCTAAGTATGAGCAATAGTAACCGTGATGCTTGACTTTGCAAACAGCACTAAAAACTAATTTAACACGCAAACAGATCCTGGGAAGAGGGAGGAACGGAGACCTAATGAGGAAGGATTTACAACACCCCGCTGAGACATAAAAACCCAGTTTGGGCTTTTAAAACCTCTTATCTGTCCACAACTTTTAACTTGAGCTTCACACTTCAGAATAGTCCTGGCGGGCCCCCGCGGAGGAGCTGAGGGTGCGAGAGGCTCTTTTACCCCTGCAGGGGGGCAGAAAATGCATTGGTGATGAAGTGCTAGAGCGGTGCTTGTTGTTGGTTGAGACGGTATGGGGCAATGGACCATCTGTTACAGGTTTTCTGTCTTTACTTTTCTCATTCTCTGTGGAGTAATGGTGCATGCAAAGCAGCAGGAGATACCTGCTCCTGACCTCTAGAAACCAGCGTCGTCAACTTTGGCTCTCAGAATGAATAAATTCAGAAATGCATTGCCATTTTTCTTCATATTAGTTGCATATAGTTAGTTTCACCAGCTATGCACCCAAACAATCTGTTAGCAGTGTTGGTAAAGCGAGTTACATAATCAGATTACTTTTTTCAAGTATCTAGTAAAGTAATGCATTACTTGTTAACTGACAAGAAAATATCTGAGTTACTTTTTCAAATAAGTAACGGCAGTTACTTTGTTTTCGCATGTACTGTATTGACTGACAGCTCTCCTGTCCTCATGTTGAGAGAAATCAGGAGGCGTTGTGTGAACATGATGCTACTGTAGATCTAGACTAAATGTCAACATGCATTTATTCATCTCACTCTCACGAAAACAGATTCAGTTCTCCTCAAAATCAATAAAAACAGTGAAATGCAAAATCAGAATATGATGCAATCCTGCAATAATTAAATATGTTTAACAACACAAATATCCTTTATGCATTTAATCCCATTTTTTAACCAATGTTTTTGCTGCTGACCTTTGATGATCCAGTTCAACCATATAGTGAAGCAAATATTACTTTAGATAAACATATGACGTGAATTTGCCAAAAATATAATTTTTTTAATTAAAAACTAACAAGCAATCCCAGCCCTGATGGGAAAAAAGTAACACGAAAGTAATGTAACGCATAACTTTCCACAAAAAGTAACTAAGTAATGCCATTAGTTACTTTTTGGGAGTAACGCAATGTTGTAATGCATTACTTCTAAAAGTAATTTTCCCCAACATGGTCTGTTTGTTATAGTATTGGTGGCGCAACTGAATCGAAAAGCCTCTATTAAACACCTAAACTGATCCAAAAGAAATTTCGATCAGATTGAAAGCTGTGGTGTGGACCATGAAATAATCGTAATTTAATTTATCGTAATTTTACGAGTAAAAGACGGTAAAAATGGTAAAGACTTGTTAAATGGTTAACCTTTCTTTACTATATATGGTGAAAAAATGAATCTACAGGAGCATTTAATGCAAATTTACAGTAAAATACCATTAATTATAAAGTCATCTTATAATTTACAGTAAAAAAAAAAAAAGTAAATCGACATTATCAGAGGTCACCTAGTTACTCACATGTGATGGTTTTTCACTGAAATAATTGTTTCTTCTAAGATGTTTCTAATCTCTTGTGTACATTAGGGTTTTATGTTACAATTTACCAGTGCTGGATGAAGCTCCTGAAAGACACAGTAAAAGTACAGATATCTCAGCAGAAAATGACTTTGGTAGAAGTTAGTCACCATTTAGAATATTACTAAAATATTCTAAAAGTAAAAGTTTTACAGTATGTGATTTATATTTTACTTAAGTATGAAAAGTATTTTTTTAAATATTAAACGTACTTAAGTATTGAAAGTAAAAGTTCAAGTAAATGTAAAAGAAGCAAATATATACACAGTTTGAGCAGCAAGATTGTGTCCAGTTTTAACTATTGCTTTCATTTTGTGTCTTTGGGTTAGCATAAGAGCCACTTTATAGGTTAATTAGTCTCTTTTATTCCAAAATAAGAAACATTTCTGAAATCTGCATCTGAAGTGGCATTTCAATGTATTTACACAGTTTAATGCAGCTCAGAGGAGACACAGATGCATTTAACCTGCAGTTACAAATGCGTAAATGATGCTTTGTTTTAAACCTAAAACCTTGAATGCTGATATTTGAAATTATTTAAATCATGAAAAAAGATTAATTCAAACGGCTGATTCATTCAGGAACGAAGCATTTGATTGTGATAATGAGTGAGTCCCTGAATCATTCATTCAACTGATTTGTTCAAAAAGCTGAGACGCAAAACAGTGCTGTGATCTTTGTTTGGAACTATTTCTGTTGGCAAAATTAAACAAAAACAGGCAATCTTGTGTCAAAAGTGTAAGTCAACTAATTCTGTCTTTATTAAACTTGTATAAAAAAAATCTTACATTTGTTATCATTCTAAAACAAACAGAAAAAATAGCACTATATATATCAAATATATTAACAAAATATAAAAAAAAAATACAAAAAAAAAAGACAATCATGTTCCTCAACCTACAATTTAGAAGACTTTAAAACTTAATGAATCCAATTTCTTTGTGTGTTTTTAGACTAAATCACGTGTGCACTTTGTGTGTGTTTTTTTGTGATAAACTCAATAATGTCACATCACACATCATTAAAACAACACTTACTATATTATAGCAGATGATATACTGTGTGTCAGACATCCCAGTTCGACTCGAGTGGAAAAGGTGTTTTTTAGGAGTCTAACTTATAAGTATCAGACCACTGATTTGTCAAACCTGCTTTCTTCAGTCTGTGTCCTTCCGACTTTATTTTTTAGTAAGTAACGAATATGTTTCGGGGAAATGTATCGGAGTAAAAGTATACATTTTAATAAGGAAAGTAGTGGAGTAAAAGTGAAAGTTGCCAGAAATATAAAAACTCAAGTAAAGTACAGATTCTCCAAAAAATAAATAAATAAAAATAAATACTTAAGTAGCCTACTGTAATTAAGTATTACTTTGTTACATTGCCACACTGCATTTTACATTGTTACACTGTAAATTTAAGTTCAATCTGAAAAACTTAAAATGTTGCTTGTGATGATTTTGGGAAATGCAGCACAAAATCCAATTCATTGAAAAGATCTGAGTCGGGAAAAAAATTAATCGTTTACAAATCAGACACAGTCTCAGAAGGAAACATTACTGTAGTGAGACTGAACTTTCATTCGAGAAGAGCAGGCAAACACAATTCAGAGCAGAGTTTGCAAATCAAGCTTCATGAACCTGGATCTGAGAGATGGGGTTTTAATTGACCCACAAATGAGGGTTAATGAAATTTGAACACTCACGTCTCAGGAATGTTTTTGAAACCAACCAGTGAGAGAACCTGCATTAAAACTAAAACGAACGTGTACTAATTCAGCTTTCTTCCCCTGTGAATGCAGCATGTGTAGGTTAATTGTTTCTGGTGGGTGGATTGCATGCAAGTGTTCACTTCTCAGATCTTCACTGATGTTTTCGACATTTCGAGAATCACGTTGCCATACTTTAGCGATGACATAATGCATGTGTAGACAACATTTTCTCGTAAAGGATTAAAAACAAGCTTACTCATTCGGAAAGATTTTTCTTTACGATTTTTCAAATGCAGAGTAATTTTCTTGTTTACTCTAAAGTGCTCAGAGTAACAGACAGGATGTGAAACTGTTTGAATCACTCTTACAGTGAGGTGAGCAGGAATGCAATACACACTTAAAATGCCATAGCTGTGACTCAGCATGAGCTGCCTCGCTGTCTACATAGGCAGCTCCCTAGTAAGGCAGCATCATGACTGACATGGAAACATACTGTGCAATAAAGCTCATTCTGATTCTTCTGATGCATAAAATGAATTGTTTGCATTCATACAGTAATATTGTGCAGTTTATTTTAAATGATAGATGATTTCCTTAAATTATATTAAAATGGACTTTTAATATCTTATATTGCACTTATCTACTTATAATTTATGATGAATGAAAATAACATGCCCTGCCTTTGAAAAAATATTTATGATGAAAAAAAATCTGAGTCAAATTGAATCACTAAATATATAAGATTATCACTAAAAAAAAAAAAAAAAAAGTTGTTAATAAAACAAAAATTATTGGAGTACTTTTTACAGGAAATACTATTTTAGATTTTCTGCTTAAAAATGTGATGTTCAATTCAGAGTGTTACTTGCCATTTATGTATTTTTGTATTTTTTTTTTTCTTTTTTGGAAAATTGTTTATACACCTATTTTTTCATTCTACGCTCTAAATAATTATTTTTTCAATTTGGAAATAAAAACATATAATTGGAGTACATCTTACTAGAAAATACTTCAAAATTTAATTTAATTCAATGGGTTACTTGCCATTTTTGTGTAATTTTTTGTGAAATTTAGCAATTTCTGAATAAAAAATAGTTTCAAAGAAGTAAAATGGCTGGTAAACAGAATTTCATGTTGAGAAATGTGTTCACATTCAAAATCTGACACCTGCATGTATTTATGCTTGCATGAATGCATACACACATGGGCAGTGACTTTTGTTTGTGTGTGTGTGTGTGTGTATATATTTCAGTGTGTGTGTGTGTGTGTGTTTGTGTGTGTGTGTGTGTGTGTGTGTGTGTATATATATTTCAAAAGTCGCAGCCCAGGTGCATATGCAATCATGCATGCATGTATACTTTTTTTGTAGCCTTGACAATGCATGTACCCTGAGCAAACTGGCTGACACGCTGAAAAGAAGCACGAATCATGCGGTCATGATGAACTTTATACACGTGTGTATCTGTTTAGCATTTCTGTCAGGGTGACACCAGTCAACGAGGCTTAATGAAGCCTTGAAGCTCTGCCTGGAGGGGGGCAGCAGAATGTTTGGAGGTGTCACTGAAGGCTAATTACCCCCCAGGGGGATGCTGGTCTGCATTTACCCCCTACAGATCCCCTCCAGGAGAGCCTGACAAAGATGCATTAAGCAGATCTTTAAAAAAAATCCTCTCTGAAACGTTAACCTCCCCTGACGCCGTGCAGCGCAGGACTCTCTGCTTTAGTTTGTCAGAATGTGGCTATTTGATACACAGGAGTAAAGTACATCTCATGCAGCATTTCCAACAATGAGTTTAAGAGCAGATTACGAAGAAATGCACTTCAAATCTCAATGCACATCCCATTATCAGAATCTATAGTGGAGTTTGACAACCTGTAAAACTTCTGCCAGAATTTTTAATCAATGCATAGAAAGTACCACAGATGCTGGGAAGGAAAATTAGCATTATAATAATGTTGTGTAACTTTATGTGATGAAACATACTTTGAAAATCATTTTTTGGTGGTTTACTGCTGCTAGCTGGCTACCTAACTGCTTTCCACTGGTCAAACCGGTCTACTTTGATGGTTTTCGAATGGTTTTGGACACTAAGCTGACAACAGCCTGAACACCAGCAATCCGGTTTTTATTTATTTATTTAAATTAATGTTAAATTAGTGCTTGTCACAATTTCATTGTGTAAACTGGAAGTGTACTTTATCCATTGGTATTGGGACTTCAAGAATAATTTTAATTGACTATTACAGGACATATGGAAATTCAGATCTAGACCAACTCAGAATAGAAGCTTCATTCATTCATTCATTTTTTGTTTGTTTGTTTTAGTTGAACTTCATTTTAATCTAATTTAAACCAGCAAACCACTTTAGGTTTTCCACAAGAAGGTTTTATTTTTGTAACTTTTTACTTATAAGATAGTAGAAACGATGGGAAATTGTGAGTGATGTGCTAGAAACATGCACACTACTTTGACCACTAGGCCACCACTCCAACAATCTCTTACTTTTCTCAGTTTTGGATTAATCGCTAGCTGTCCAACGCCTCAAGTCTGTCTGCTTGACGTGTTAAACATCCAGATCACACCACAATTATACTAATTCATGCTGAATCTGTGAACACAAAACCAAACCGTGGACCTCGAGAACAATGCGCTGTGTTTGTCAACCAAGAACAAAAAGTGCAGCGCTGTGTGTCTGATCCAGACCATCAGATTTTCCTGGCGAGGGGCGTGAAAATGCTTAAACGGACATGCCGAGGGCTAGTTTTAGGGTCCAGTCTAATGAAAATATTTCACTTTTAAAAGTTTCCAGTGGATAGATTTGACCTGGTGTGTATTCCAGCTATTCAGGGAGAATAAAGCAGGGCAAACGCACACTCATAACTTTCTGTTCCAAGCAGGGATCTGATCCAGAGGAGAAACAGAGGAAGTCAGAGGGGAGTTGGCTTTCATACATCTTAGTGAAACAGGTCAGTAAGTGACTCAGTCCTTTATATTCTCCTGTTCCTAGAACATCCTTCATTTTTACTCATGATAGGGTGTTACTTTAACTACGATCCAAATTTAAATTTTTGTTAGATGAAGGTCACATTAAACATCTCTATTTATGCATTATGCAGACACTTTTATTCAAAGTCAATTACATTGCAATGATGCAGTAAAGGTACTGTATATATATATATATATATCAATTCAGTCAGTCCTTGGGAACTGAACCAGTGAACTACTGAACAGTGAGATCATCAGGAATACTGTTTTGGAAACTTTTCACCAGATCTTCATCATTTATTTTTGCTTCTCTTTAAGTAAAGATATTTCAGTGTTTTCTCCAGATTTTGATTATTTTCTCCCAGATTCTAACTTTCAATATTTAACTATGAAATCCATATGTATGCAAATTACTAATATACAATATATATGAGACATGACATTTGAAGAAAACCATTTCCATATTCTCAAGCTGCCAAATTGTGCACTATTTTTAATTTATATAGTGTCTATTTAGGATACATACAAATCGCATGAATATTAAAAACAGACTATTTAAAAACTAGAGTATTTAATTTTACTTCACAATGAACTCAAATGTTTTCCTCTTTCCTACTAAAATACCATCAAATTTAACAAACCTTTATTTTTCTTAGTTAATATGCATAACAAAAGCTGTCTTAGCATTCAGATATCCACATTGTTGATGCATAGATTTTTTAAGATTAATTTAATAAATAAATATGGAAAAATAACTTTGATTTTGATTCAATATATTTATTATAAATGACACCTGTTAAAGTGTAATTTCCCCATATCAAAGCATGATAAAATAAACAGAAAATAATTAATTCTCACTGTTTTTTTTCTGACTTGTTTTGTTGACATAATTTCAGTGCAATTCTATTTAATATGCATTATTTTTATTATATAAATGTTACTGTTTAATTCAGCCAAGCCATGTTTATTTATAAAGTTACATTTAAAAACAGAATTTATGCAAATATAAGACGTGATCTAAAATTTGTCTTTTATGTTTCTTTTTATGAATTTTTTTTTTTTTGGTTGTTTGTTTTATCCAGATTTTGATTGTTTTCTCGTAGATTCTAACTTTCAATCTTAAACTATGAAAATCCATATATATGCAAACTACTGAGATGCACTATATGAGACATGATGTGTGAAGAAAACCATATTCATATTCTCAAGCTGCCAAATTATGCACTATTTTTAATTAATAGTGTCTATTTAGGGTACATAAAAAATCTAATGAATCTTAAAAACCTTAAAAAGAAAATGGAATTCAGTGTTTTATTCCAAAAATAAATTAAAATGTCCAAACATAATTTCCACAACAAGAACATTAATAAACATACATTATTTAAGATGCATGGAAATGACAGTTTCTTCGTGATATAGTTCAAGAGAAAACTGACACTATTGATCTGTGATGCATAGATTCACTGCTGGACAATCTTAGTAGTCAAATTAAACAAGCTAGTGTGTTTTCCCACAGTTGAAGAAACACCCTCTCCATCACTGAAATCTGTTGGACAGCAACAGGATGATTTAAATCGCCGTTTTCTCTCTACTTTACATTGTGTTTACCCTCTTCAGACAGGCTGACACTTACTTCAGGGGGCAACCAGCAAACAGAAATAAATATCAGACAACAGCTCTTTTATCCTGCATGAAAGCATGTGATGGCTGTGTGTACACTGAACTGTGTTCTGATTGCCTGTTTATTTTCTCAGAAACCACGCGCCAGCTGATGTGCAGGTAGATGTGTGCTGGCGGTCGTGCCGGAGTTGCCCTGTCGCAGATGGCATTACAGCTGCCTGGGTGGTACATCTACACAATAACCCCACTATTATATTGCAAATCCAGAGGACCAGGACAAACCGGTTGTGGCAAAGCAGACACTTAGAGTCTGGTATTGGCATAATGCCTTGTTCTGAGGCACTTTTGTGAGCCATTATAAGAAAGATCATGTTATTCTTAATTTCCAGACACACCAAAAGTGATTTACACAACTTTTTTACTACAGGCACAATCAATCCTTTTGGGGTTTGAACCTACAACCTTTTGGTTTACCAGTCCAAATACTAAGCCACAACCCTTGTGTAAGCAAAATGTTAAACTTGCAACATAAAGTCGGGTTCAATTTGCAGCTTATTCCAGCCAAGAACGGCCACTAAGTTGACCGACATGTGAAGAAACCAACTTTTTTGTTTTGTTTTTATGTGTTGTTTAGAGGCTTATTGTTGTTTAGGGGGTTTATCTGAAATACATTATACCACAGTAAGAGACTTCATTGCAAAAACTTAATCAAATATGCCTACCACAAAACAACATGCAGCCAATGCTTTCATATTGCTCAAGTTCTGAAAATATCTTGCATTCCTGTTATTGTGTGGGACGACTTTTAACATCAATAAAATCTCTTGGTTGGTCATGTCTGTGCATTTTTAAGATTTCAACACTGAGTTTCTTTTTTGGGAGGCTTGTTTTCATCAAAACAATCGATGTAAAAAAAAAAAAAGCCTCTGAAACGTGTTAATGGGAGCTTTTAGCATCCTACTAAAAACTAAGCCCCGTTTTTATTGCAGAATTTATCAGACAGGGCTTTTATTAACATGAAGCATGCAAAGGTTCTCCATGCACATAGAAAATGACCATGCTGTGCACAATACATATGCTGCATAATGCAATACTATACGAGTATGATAGCATGCCATTCCAAGCACAATCTGATTTAGTTGTGGCTGAATGATCTGCAATTCTCCATCTGCATTGAATATGAAGGAAATGTAGTGCGATGAATCTCTGGACACAATTAAAACAGGCACACAAGATCTGGCTGCTCAGAGTAATTTAAATATGATCAGAATCTCCTCTATAGGTTTCGTAGCTGCAGTGACATGAAAGAGCTGAATCCATGTGTTTCCGCTTACAGAACCCAGTAAATCAGAGATGAAAAGGCATTCGCTCGAATCAAATCATATATTAATCTAGTCTTCCAGGACGTACACATTTTGTTGAGCCGAGCAGTTTGAGGCATCATTGTTTGCCAGAAGTTTCCATTGAGCCGAAAAGGCACGAAATTAAAGCAGCATGTCATGGACAATCTCAACTCAACAATCGTGTTACCCAACAGTCTGAGAATACACATCTACAGCTGACCTTTGACCTCACTGACTGCAGCATCAAAGAGTCTTCAGAAGTCAGAAATTGAGTTCTGTTGAGTTTGACTTTATCGTGCAGATCCCAGAGACAATACAATTTTAAAATCATAACATTTTGACAGCAACCTAATACTTTAATGGTCTTCAGAGATATTAAAAGGGTTACGGTGAATATTTTTATATTCAGCATTTGTTCACATCAACATTAAAAATATCATTTTAAATTTAATTTCACAATGGATTCAAAGGTTTTCCTCTTTCCTATAAAGAAAAATACCATCAAATATAGCAAATCTTTATTTTTCTCAGTTATTATGCATAATAAAAGCTGTCTTAGCATTCAGATATCCACATTGTTGATGCATAATTTTTTTAAGGATTAATTTAATAAATAAATATTGAAAAATGTGTTTGGTTTTGATTTAAGATATTTATTAGAAATGACACCTGTTAAACTGTCATTTCCCCATATCAAAGCATGATAAAACAAACAGAAAATAATGAGTTCACTGTTTTTTTTTCTGACTTCTCTTGTTGACATAATTTCAGTGCAATTCTATGTAATATGCATCTTTTATTATATAAATGTTTCTGTTTAATTCAGTCAAGTCATGTTTATTTATAAAGTTCATTTAAAAACTGAATTTATGCAAATATAAGACATGGTGTAACAATTGTCATTTATGTTTTTTTTTTTAATCATTATTTCCATTTTGCAGGTTTCTCGCTATACACATTGAACCCATGCTGGTGCCTTAATGTCTTCAATGGCCTTTAGATTTTAAATCATGACGTCAGAGCCATCAGACTCACACTCAGAGAGCCTGGTAACACGTGAAAGAGCTGCTGTGCACGCGCAATGCTCTATAATTCACCCACATCAGGAATTTCATGCAGCCAGTTCCACAGAGGTGAGAGTTTCTCCGCTCAGACTCAAGTTTAACATAACACGGACATGCTCGTTTGAAGATGGTGAATCTTTACTGACCTGCAGGTCAGAACTGATGCTTTTCATCAGATCGTTTAACCGGATTCACTCCTGCTTTTTGCACTTGATGACATTTCAGACGATCCTGCAGAAGGCCTAAATAAACTACAGTCATAAATAATGCATGCTTGATTTTGCAGTAAAGGTATTTTATTTGTTTTCTGAGCATGAATTAAAAAAAACAGGAACATTCTATTCGAAATTAGAATTCATACTTTATTTATTTTAGTCAAAAAAAGCACTAGATTAACACATGCCAAAACGCAAAATTGCAGCATATCCATCAGCTCGATAATTTAAGACACACCGAGTTCAAAACGAGTCTAGATGCAAATGAGAATCAGAGTTTTAGAGAAATAATTACCAGAAGTATATCCTCAATGCATGATGAAATCACTGCAAACCTCCCAGAAACCCGAAGCAAGAGAAAAACGAATCCTTGACTTTTCCACGTACTTCAAAATTTGCTGCATTTCAAAACACACACGCGTTCCACAAAACCCAGGTTCATCCTCCCATCATTATCCCATCGAGTCTAACTTTTTAAGAAACTCAAAGGATATTTGTGTCAGACTGCGTGCAAGTGAAGGCGGGTCTGTGCAACTCAACATCTGTTCTATTCACGTGACGTTAAGAAAAATATTAGCAACATCTGGTAGAAATAAGTTTGATTCAGGTGCCTGAGATCCCCCGTTCGCTCTCTCTCCCTCGCCAAGAGCTCAAACTCCTGAATCGAGGCGTCATGTGAACGTGTTTCTGACGGGAAACCCATGCAAAGCGTTTGGAGAGATCAGTGACAGCCGAAACGAACGCCACATTCCGTCTCGACCCGAATCACATCCTGCTCGTGAGTCTCGTAAAACAAGAAATGTTCAAATTCTATGCTGCAAAAATTATTTGCAGCTTTCCAGCGGCTGTCTGAGATGATCGCACTGGCTTCTGTGGTGTTTTTCTGTAATCAATTTCCCACTTTAAATGTATTTTCAAAATTGATTAGCCTGTTCTTAACTAGTCCTTCATTTAATGATTTATTAATTCTTTCTAAATCGGTATAAGGTTGTAAAATTGTGGTTTTGACCCGCTGCACCTTTCCGTGACCTTCCTGACCCCTCAGTTTATAGACATCTGGGAATTCCGTACATGTTTGGAGCCCGTCACACCTTCAAATGATTCTTCACAACATCCTAAACGCTTTTCCAGACCTCCTGCTCTCCTTTAGGGTTAAAATCTCCGCGTAAAACGAATGTCTTAATTACTACAGGAATACTTTTTTTCCTATTTTTTTTTTCTTAAGTGTTAAAATAGCATGCAAATATGATTTCTGTGTAACACATTTTGTCCAGTTTGTGCATTTATTTCGTTCAAATGTTTTAAATCATAAGTGCTGAATAAAATTAAACATTCGGAACGAAAACAAATCAGAAATATTTAATTAAAACACGAGCATCATTTCTGGGTTAGAATAAGTTTTCTAAATGTTAACTTTCGAAATGCTATTGTTAAATAGTTTAAAAATTTTTGCAAAAAAACAAAACAAAACATGTATATTGTAGAAAAACAAAACAGGCATATGCAAATGAGCTGAGCAGGCCTATATGTCGATGACAAAGTAGAACTAATCTTTTAAAAATTGATGTAATAAAAAAAACTGCAAATCAGGCAAAGGTATTTTTTTTTTTAAATCTTATCGAATGATTGCTACATTTGTTTATGTGTAAAAGTTTATTGTCGTTTGTTTTCATGTATTTTCTTTTCAATCCATAATGCATACAACTGCAATAACAACATGCTAAAATAAGTACATTTCAAACCATATTTTATTGCAGAAAACATACACATATTTACACCGTATTTAAAATAGAAAATGCATAGACACCAGATCTATTCTGCATTGTGACAATCATTAATAAATAAATAAATGTCTTTACTGGGAGCAGTCAGAGAAAGTGTTATGAGCAGAGTTTCTCCCATATTTCCTTCATTCGTTCTGTCATAAATATGACGGCTGCTGTCAGAAGCGCGGCGTCTCTTCCTGCAGCGAGTCTCTCTGTTGGTCGACAGACACAAGCACATGTTTTCCACATTCGCCGTCACAACAGCACAGATCTGATTGTAAATCCAGGTCCCGTGTCTGTAAGTGCTTGCAACGGCGTCATGACGCTCCAGAACCTTCCCTTTATATTCCTTATGCTCGCCATTGTTTCGTGTCGCTCCTTCCAGTGAGTTCAGCTCCTCTGACTCGATGCTCAAGGCCGAAAATCTGAAAAAACAAAGATAAAAGTGTTAAAAAAACACGAGATTGTACAACACGATTTAATGTATTATACATTTATCTAATAATAATATACATTTAATTCCTCTTAGCTTTAATAGCATTTTTGTATGCCAGAAAAAAAGAAAAGGAAAAAAAAAAACAGTTTGAAAAAAGCCCCCAAATTTTGGTTGCATGAACAATCAAAACACTTTTCTAAATTATGAACTCTTTTAAGTATAAAAATAGCTTTTTTTTATAGAACTATGTTTTGAAAATGCAGGAGAACCTTAAACATCAGCACAAAAATTAATTTAAGCATTTTGAGGAACACACGATTAACAGTTAAAAGTTTGGACACATCTGCTCATTTTGACTATTTTCTACGTTGCAGAATAATAGTAAAATAATTCAAACTCAGAAATATCACAGATTGTGAAGGATGGGAATGATGTAGTGACCAAAACATGTGACACAAATGAAAACTCCTTTATATTTGAGCTTCTTTTAGAATTCAGATCACTTAAGGTGCATCCTGGGACGCTTTTAAAGTTGGTTTCCCATCACTATCCACTCTATTTCCATATAATAAATATACAGGGGTGAATTCAGGTAAATTGGAACACTGTTTATCATCGAGATGACAATTATCCTGCATGAATTTACCCTATAATCATTTATAGCCTATTAGTCTAAAAAACTGATGTGAAACATTTAAACACGAGTTTTTAAGTCTTAAGTTTTTAAAATCAATCATTCAGTCAAGTGTGTCCAAACTTTTGACTGTTGTCGAGTGACTTGCGAGGAAGTTTTGCACTGCATACCGTGCTGCACCGCAAGCGCGCATCCGTGCATTAGTGGGATGTTGACATGGACCACGCGCCCTCCATTCTCCACACGGAAAACGCGTAACTGAGTCTCTCGTGCGCCACATAACTGCAGCTGGACATTTTGGAGTCCAGCTCGTCGCTCTGCAGGACCTGACACAGGAAATCGATGTACCGGGCAGCGAGCTTCAGCGTCTGTATTTTGCTGAGCTTGTCCGAGGGTAACGTGGGGATGATTTTGCGCAGCGACGCGAACGCCTCGTTCAGAGACTGAGTCCTCTGACGCTCGCGCACGTTCGCCATGACGCGCTGCGTCTGCAGGTCCTCCAGAGACTGCGGGCTGTCGCTGCCGCTGCTGCACTTTTTGCTTTTCGTCGGGCTGTCCGAATCCTCGCCGCTCGTCCTTCTCGGGCGTCTTTTCCTGCTGCGGCGTTTCTGCTGTCGTCTGTCGGGCTCCTCCTCGCTGTTTCCCAGACTGTCCACTGGAGATTCCGTGGAGCTGGACTCCTCGTGCATCGCCTCTTCCTCAAACATTGATGTTTGGAAAACACAGATAATGTGTAATAGTTTCCCTCTGTCCGGCGGAACGGGGTGTCTCCTCTTGTGCGTCACGGAGGTGTTTCTCAAACTTGAAGGGAAGTTTGGAGGCTCTTATAGTCTGGAACGCGCAAACTTTTTGGGGTGGCCTGCGATTGGACGAGCAGCGTGGTGACGTAAGAGGGGAGAGGCGGGAGAGGAGCGCGATCCAAAAGGTTTCTGTTACACAAGAAGTCGTTCTTTAACGCAAACATCTGAGCCAATCACAGCGCTGCGTTTAAACTAAGCACGACATAAGGCGCTAATGACATATTCATTATTAAACCAGTGTTGATGTTTATGGAATTCAAATATGAAATAGAATCTATTTTGGGATTTTAACATATTGCCAGACATTAAAAATGATATCAAGCATCCATCATGTCAAAACTGTGAACATAGTGTGATCCAACGAAAATACTGAAACATTCAACATTGAAACATGCGATGACAAATTTATAGTAGGCTGATGATTTATTTTTATAAATGAGCTGATGCACTGATGACATATTCTTCTGCAGATGTTTGAACTGTAATAATAGAGAATAGAATCGAACTGGAATGGAATGCATTTATTAAAAACACATCAAACACTAAAAACGATCAAAATCGAATCTTTGGCTATTTTGCCAGATCCGTTAGAGTGATTCATATATGTGATCATTAAAAAGGGCTTTTCAATTGGACAGATTTCAATGTGGTTTCTGAAATGAGTGGAGAGATGATTTGCGATCTGGCAAGGTTGGACCAAAAATGCGCTTAAAAAGTTTAAAATTGAGGTTTTCTTTTGTCAGTAGCGATGCTTTACGTTTAAAGCATTAATCATGGCGTTAATGTGTTACTATTATTTACTGCCAGTTTGCGAGCTGGCAGTTGTGAAGAACTGTGTCGCTCTTCTCAGCCAGCGGGCTGAAATCCACCTCGAGTCACTGTAAAAGAATAGAGCGAATCTGGGTTCTCTAAGTAGACCTCATTGTTTATTTGAACGTGTTCTGAAATGCATGTCTGTGTTAGTGTTATTGCAGAGTCAGGTTTCCTTCTGCTGCGTTTTCATACGCAGCGGGTCGCCAAGCGCAGACGACGCGCAAACTGTGTGGCCGCTTCAGTCCAACACAAACACGCTCCCCGAACCGGCCTTCTGCTTCCACATTCATCCAAAGCGCCCGCTTTAGCCGCACAAACTGACGTTTCTGTAAATGTTATAGAACATAAAAGCATTGTATATTCAAATTTAAACCACTAAAAGGCTTCTCGTGTCACAAGACTGTAGAAACGCTCCCTTTTAAGCGTAAAAAGCCAAGGTTTAAAGACTCCACAAGGGGGCGCACTGACGAAACTTATCCATGCGTGCCATGTGCCAATGCGCAGCTCACATCTGTGATGAGACTTGAAGATTTACCCCAAACACACAAATGACAGATAAATATGCGTTATACTTTCATGTATATCTTGCAATTTTCTGTTTAAAAATGTAGAGGTTAATACAAAGGTGTCACATATTATGGTCATTCTGTGCGGTGCACCTGTTCTTGGTTTACCTGTAATATGTGTCCATTGAGATCTGTCGACGGTCCTGAAACAAATCCACATACCTACAATAAAAATAATTTGGTGTAGAACAATGTTTCACTCAGAAATTGCTAGTGCGTTTCACAAACAATTACAAAGAAACAGCGACCAACACAACAGAATAAACACTGAGATAGTATTTGTGTTTGATTTACAGCTAAGAAAAATATTTGTTTATTGTTATAGACACCTCAAAACCACCCAAACATAATCTCAGAAATCCTAAATAAATGCAACAATTTATATAAAACTCATGGTGAAAATGTACCGTAATTTGGAACCAATGCTAAAGGATCCTAATGTGATATCTAAAATATAATTATAACGTAAACCACCTCAAAATCCAAAGTAAATGCAACAATTTATGAAGAATCCCTATTGCAAATGTATCATTATTTAGAACCAATACTATAAACAATCCTATTGATATTTAAAAAAATAAAAATAAAATAGAATTATAACATAAGCTTATTATCAATAGGCCAAAACACCACCTTTGGACATGAAAATTTACTTTTTGAGTATTTCTGGATTTCAAACTTCTACAGATTAGATTAGTAGCAAAACATTATTCCAACACGGATTTTGATAAATATGACGCAATATTCAAAAGGATTGGAAGTCAAATAAGATCATAATGGATCATTCCTACAGAAGTTTTGGACTAAAGCACCTTTCAGCTGTAAAGTTAGATACGCTTTTAACAATAAATTATTTTTATTGGCTTCAGCATCCACAGAACCGTTCCATTCCAAAATGTTCTTTACAGCGGGAAAAAAGTTATTTAGATTTTTAGTATGTTCTTCACACCATAAAATGGTTCTTTTAGAAGTGTTCAACGAAAGGTTCTTTGAAAAACCCCAAAAGCCTTTTGAAATCTTTATTTTTTAAGAGCGTAAAATTATGAAATATTACAGTTTTACATATAATCTTTTCTAGTCCAAATTGTATTGATTAACTTCTGCAATTATTGCAGCATACAGAACTTTTGCCATAAAGGTAGGCCAAAAATCATTTCCCCCCATAATAAACTTTAAGTACCTTGATAAACGTTCATCTAAACAAAGGGATTGAAATATTGACTATGAGTTCAGTTTTTCTCGAGAATATCCGTCATGAAGGCGATGTAGACGATGGCCAGGCGCAGAGTCTCTATCCGTGACAGTCTTTTCTCGTAGGCGAACGTGGGAACCTTTCTGCGCAGCCGGTCGAACGCCTCGTTGAGGCTGAACATCCGTTTGCGCTCGCGGATGTTCGCGGCCTGGCGTTGAACGCTGCTGATCACCCGTTTGCGTTTGGGTTTCCCGCTGCTGGCGCTCACGGGAGACGCGGTGCTCGAAGACAGCGCGTAAAAGTCATTCGATCGAGCTGTTGAGATGTCGAGCGCGTGGATGGATGTCAAGTCCTGGTACAGTCCATTGCTGTCGGTGCTGTGTATCTCCTTTAGGGCCACACCGGGTGTGTTTGGCATCATCTCCATGAAGTCCACATCAGTGACCAAATCAAGCATTGCAGGACTCAGAAATGACTTTTGCATATCCATACTTTTAGAGCATATGCACTGTGATTAGACAGCACATGATCAGACTTCATGCATTTAAACCCACTGTTGCTTTTGAAGAGGTGGCCAGGTTTGTCTGGGTCATGTGGATCACCAAATTCAATTGACAAATCCGGTCAGATCCGTGAAGTTAGATCCTATTGGCAGCAGTCCATGATCCCAATCCTGCTGTTTTAATATGTCTCTTAATTCCACCCCGAGTGTGTCCTCTTTTATGCCTCCAGATCTGTTTTACTAACTCAATGAAGGCCACTTGAGGGACGTCCGCCTGGCCTCTCCGTGCTGCGCTGTGCCATTTGATGGCTATAAGGGCCGCAATGATCCTGAGAGGGGACGAGGTGCCTGACAAAGGGTCACTCGGTCTGTTTGCTCGGTTTCCCAGTGCACTGAGAGGCTAAATAATGAGACTTCTATTACTGTGAAAGACCAAATATAACATTCCCCCAGAGCACACTACACTTCCACAGCTTTTCTTTTGCAAATTAGTAAAAACAAATTCCCCACTGCCCCCTAATAGAAGAATCCCAGACCAAGAGTTGTCTAAATATATATATGATATCTATCTATCTATCTATCTATATATATATATATATATATATAATATATATATATATATATATATATCTATCTATCTATCTATCTATCTATCTGTTTCTGATGAAGTAGCAGCATGTGCACATGGCTGGATCTATCTATCTATCTATCTAAAGTGAAAGTCTAAGTGAAATCTGATCATTCAGCCATTGTTCTGACCCATACTCAGAATTCTATCTATCTATTAATCTATCTATGCTATGTGCACATGGCAGTGGATCGGTGGCGAAGCGTTTAGATGATGAGTGAAAGTGAAAGTGTAAGTGAAAGTGAAAGTGACGTGACATCATGATATAGAGTGTGATGTGAAATGCTGAGGTAGAGGAGCAGAGAGATGCGTGTGGGAGGATGGTGGGTTTTCTTGCAGTTCGTCCCAGAACACAGTCAGCGGCTGCTGATTTATGTGGTCTCTCATTTGGTAAAGAACACTCATGCTGATCGGCTAAATACAGACAGAAACCAAAGCACTCCATCATCTTTAAAGGCTAGATGATGGTGGCATGACCTCATCATGCCAGAAGATAAAAATCTATTTATGTCCAAATGTCCAAACGACTTATGTTTCATTTGAGAAGAAAGAATCAGACAGCCAGTACATTTAAAGAAAATACTTTATGCTTTTTAAAGCAGTGTTGTTCTGCCAAGTATCATATTCAGTACATAATTTCCAGCATGTTTTAATTCAACGGTTCAATAAAAAGAAGCTAATATTGAGTAACTGACAAAATAGCAGCAGCTATTTTGTTTATTTTTGCTATGCTGATAAAAATAGTTCAGTTGCAACATTGTATCATAATCAGAATTCTTTTGGAACCCTTGGAACAACATTAGAACTAAAGCTAAAATGATTTAAACTGATGTGGCATCATATAAAAACAAACAAAATTGATCAAAAGTGACTATAAAACATTTCTAATAATTTGTATTTCAAATAAATGCTGTTCTTTTGAACTTTCTATTCATCAAAGAATAATTGTTTAAATGTATTATGGTTTCCACAAAAATATGAAGAAGCACAACTGTTTTCAACACTGATAATAATCAGAAATGTTTCTTGAGCAGCACATCAGCATATTAGAATGATTTCTGAAGATCATGTATCACTGAAGACTGGAGTAATGATGCTGAAAATCATAAGAATAAATTACATTTTGCTATATATTCACATAGAAAAATAGTTATTTTGAATTTCAATAATATTTCAATTTTTTTTTTGTTTTTACTGAAATTTTTAACAAAACAAAATGCAGTCTTAGTGAGTAGAAGAGGCTTCTTTCAAAAATATTAATATCAACCTCAAACTTATAAACGATAGTTTATCTGATTGTGAAGTGACTGCTAATCATTGTTTGTGTCACATGACATGAAAAGTTTTAATACAAAGAACAAGCTTAACTTAGGTACCTGTAACTCAAGGAGAGAAACCTTTCCTTAATCTCTCTCTCTCTCTCTCTCTCTCTCTCTCTCTCTCTCTCTCTCTCTGTTTTCCTGGCACTAGGATAAACATGATGTGCACATTCCTGAGGTTGCTATGGAGACGCTGAGAAAGCACAGCTGGACCTGGAGAATATGAGGTAATTCTGAGCCCCAGGGACTGCTGGGTAAATATTGATCTTGAATAAGAAATAAAACGAGAAGAAATACAGTAAAGAGACAATGAGGGCATCCATGCCGAGCAGTTCATGTTTCCGTGTGTGAACAGTGAAGGAAAGCACAGGAGACCGTTTACAGCAAAAATGATTTCTGAAAAAGTCTTGAGCTGTAAAGCGAACCCCACTCCACTCCACTGAAACAAACACCTGCACACAGATCACCATAAATCCATTTACAGTAATTCCTCACCCCAAAATAAACACAAATAGAACGTTTACAATGGAGACGCTTTGTCAAGCTAGAAAAATGCTTAAAATTGCACCATAACAGCATCCATACGACTTGTACTTTACATATCCATGGAGCAGATGAAAATTTAAGGCATATTTTAGAGACAACATCCATCTCCATTGTAGAGAAAAGAGCAGCATGAATATTTCACTAAAATGCTTTTGTGTTTCAATAAATAGTCATGAAGGTTTGGAATGACGAGAGTGAGTAAGAAATGACAGACTTTTCATTTTTGGGTGAACTGTCCCTTTAAATCAGTATTTCAACTTGATTTTAGTATTATATATATATAAAATATTTTAGCATTTATTTATTTTTTTAGGTTTCATTTTCATTTTAGTTACAATATGTGCTTTTGTAATTTTTATTGTTTTTATTAATTTCTACTTAGTTTTTGTTTCTTTATGTTTCAGTTCAGTTCAGTTTAGTTTTTCATTTTGACATATTTCAGTTAGTTGCCAATTAAGGTAACAACTTTAATTTTAATTTCAGTTTTCTTACTTTCTTTAATATTTACATTTTATTTAATTTCAGCTTTATTTCAATTACCAACAACATTTCTGATAGTTTTAGTTAATAATAACAACACACAACATAAAAGTCTATCTTATAATAACTCAAGGTTATCTATTTATATTTTTAATTAGCTTTTTTTATATTTTTAGTTTTCACTTTAATTTTAGTTTTATTACATTTTTTGTAATTTTGTCATTTCTGTAATTGCAGACTGAGTTTGGCATTGAAATAATTACACCGGCAGAGTGTTGCCACCTGAC
Organism: Cyprinus carpio; assembly: GCF_018340385.1. Lineage (NCBI taxonomy): Eukaryota > Metazoa > Chordata > Actinopteri > Cypriniformes > Cyprinidae > Cyprinus > Cyprinus carpio. Next base: position 6,999,354 of record NC_056590.1, read on the forward strand.
ACAAGTTTGTTTTCTCAGAACAGAATCTCACAGGAGCTTTAAATCCATATCATGCATCACAAAAGCACATGAAAACCCAACAGAGGCTATTTGAGCCCTGCAGGTAGTGTGGGGTAAAGCCCAGGACCTGCCAGATCCAGTTCTTCAGCCCGAGGGTTTTGGAATCAGAGTGGCCTCCATTTCCTCTCTCCCTCCTTCCCAGCACTCCAGTCGGGGATCATTTCCTCTCACTTTGTTGTTGGAGATCTGCGGATAGACTACAAAAAAATAAAAAAATAAATCAGCTATTACTCGACTGAGCAGAATACAAAACAAACAAGGAACGTAATCTTGGCCAGGGAGAAAGATGGTGATGGTGATGAATTTTCAGAGGGGTGTTAAATGAGCAGCTGAGAGGTGAAGTTAACCACAACACCACCCTACAGCCAGAAACACAACTCCCACAAAGAGAAGCAACAGAACAATAAACCATCCTAGAGTTAAATATGAGATTTTTATCATTTAATTTTAGTGGTTGCAGTTAAAAGAAGTGGCCTCGATGATATTAAGAAGTTCTAACTGATCTTTGCTATGCCATTTCTTAAGTGTTTGAAATGGTTTCTATAGTGTTACCCCTAGCGCCACCCCAAGCGCCATAAGAAAACTACAACACAAAAGTAAAAGGACACCCAAAAATTAAACCAAAAATGAAAATTTGTTGAAACATTTTTTTCACCCTCAGATTATCCAAGATGTAGGTGAATTTTTTTCTTCTGTAGAACAGTAAAGAAGATTTTTAACTGAAACCCTGCTCCTTGGTGATTAATAAAATTCAAGTCAACATTTTTGATAAAAAAATAAAAATAAAAAAACACAAAAAATTAATACTCATGGCTCCTGATGATATATTGTGGTCTTATGAAGCGAAACGATCAGTCTGTGCAAGAAACAGAACATTATTTTTAGCATTATAAATAATAATGAACTATACCTTTAAGGCTCTGTGATTTTCTGGTCTCTATCTATGGCTCAGGTCTTCAGTGTAAAGTGTCTTTTCTTCAGTGTTTTTTCCCCCAACTGTTTTAAATCCATTCACTTCTTCTAAACTAAAGTCTGGTTTGGTTCAGCTACAAAATCAGACATCAGAAGACTACAGAGAACGGTTCAGACTGCTGAAAGGATTATTGGTGCGCCCCTGCTCACCCTTCAAGAACTGTATACATCCAGAGTGAGGAAAAGGGCTCAGAAAATCACTCAGGATCCCTCTCATCCAAGTTACCCCCTTTTTGAACTTTTGCCATCTGGCCGGCACTTTAGAGCCCCAAATACCAGGACAGTCAGGCACAAGAACAGTTTCTTCCCCCAGGCAATCTACTTCATGAACAGTTAAATGTTCCCCACTTATGCAATAAAAATGTGCAATATCCTTATATTTATTTGTTACTCCTCCATCCTAGTACATCCCTGCATCTCACTCTATTCTATTCCATTATCACCTATAGAACAACTGTTCATACAATTTATTTATTTTTCGATTTATTTTGCAATATATATATTTTTTTCTGTGTGTGTTGTTGTTGTCTCTGTGCACTGGAAGTTTATGTCAGTAAAACAAATTCCTTGTATGTGCAAGCAATAACTTGGCAATAAAGCTCTTTCTAAATGACAAAGTTTAAAAACTACCATTCAGGGTTTATAATGTTTATAATCTCAGTTTTATCACACAAAATCACAAAAAATGAGCAGCTACTGGGTGAGATCAGTAATGTGTATCGTCAGATGTAGATGTTGTCTGGTTTGGTGTAAAGCATCTAAACTGGTGTGTTTCCTCTGGGATGTGCTCATAATGCATTTGGGCCACAATGCAACAATAAATCTTAAACTAAATATCTCTCCATCCCTCCCGTGTCTCTCTGTCCTCCCTCTGTCCTGCATCCAGCTCGCTCTCTCAGCCTCTTCATCTTCTGTGAATGCATCTCAAAGCCAAATTTCTTAAAGGGACAGCAGACCTAAAAATATACAGCTCTGCCATTTACTCACCCTCATTTACTCACCCTCACGTTGCTCCAAACCTGTATGGATTTCTGTGATCTGTGGGGAAAAAAAAGTTTAGAAGAATGCTTTTCAATAAACTCAATGACGTTTTCGAGCTCTAAAACAGTAGTTCATACAACTAATGCATGATATTTTAAGACTTCTAAAGCCTGTCGCTTTTATACAACAATACAGTTAACGAGGAAGTTAAAACAGTTCTTCAATTATCAAATCATCCATCTAGAACTTTTAACACTGTATCAAATGTCACTGGAGAGATTTATCTCAACATTTATCTTCATGCCTTTAAAAAGGAGACAGATAAATGACCTGCTCTGAGATCTGGAGCTTTAAAAACAGCAAAGAAACATGAAACTGGATGTTTTAAAGGACTTGAGAGAAGTCTAGTGTGCTTCAGGACGGCTAATGATCCTCACAGGGATGTGAGCCAAGTAAAACCAGTAATATAGTGACTGTACCTCACACACACTAATAGACTGAAGGACAGACAATATGTCTGGTCTAGATAGCAGTTGTGAGAATAGAGCGAGATCTTTAACTATTATTTACAGAATAGTTACTTACTGTTAAGTGAAGTTCACTCAGGCCGAGGTTACCAGAGCTGCAGCTTTATTTTTTTTATGTCTGGTGTTAGTAGGATTATTAAAGGGAAAGTTCACCTAAGCATGAAAATTCTGTCATTAGTTACTCACCCTCATGTCATTCCAAACCCATAAGACCTTTGTTAATCTTGACAACACAAATTAAGATATTTCACATTCATGACCCAGAAAGGTGGTAAGGATATCGTTAAACAGTCCATGTGACATCAGGTTCAACCTTACTTTTCTGAAGCTAGAAGAATACTTTTTGTATTTAATTAATAGCAGAATATTACGTTTTGGGTGAACTAACCCTTTAATGCTTTTATTCAGTAAGGATGCATTAAATTGATCAAAGGGGACATAAAGACATTTACATTATTACAAAAAAAATAAAATTTATCTGAAATAAATGCTGTTCTTTTGAACTTTCTTTTCATTAAAGAATCATGAAATGCAAATTTTTTTAAAATTGATAATAATCAGAAATGTTTCTTGAGCAGCTAATCAGCATATTAGAAAGATTTCTGAAGATCATGTGACACTGAAGACTGGAGTAATGATGCTGAAAATACAGCTTTGATCACAGAAATAAACTATGTTTTAACATATAATTCACATAGTAAACAGCTATTTTAAACTGAAATAATATTTCACAATTTTACTGTTTTTACTGTATTTTTGAACAAATAAATGCAGCCTTGGTGTGCAGAAGAGATTTCTTTCAAAGAAATTAAAAAAATATTCCCAACACTTTTGAAATAAAGGTTCCAGAATGGCTTTTCATAGTAAAACCATGAAAGTTCTTAACATTTTCTTAAAACATTTTTTTTTTCTTAGTGTGAAGAACGTTTTAATAATCTGAAGAACCTTTTTCCATTATAAAGAACCTTTTGTGCAAAGGAAAGGTTAAGCTTAAAGTTTCTTCATGGAACCATCGAAGCCAATAAAGCTTTATTTTTTACATGTGGAACTTTTGAACGATATTCTACGTCTTTTAGCTTTAAAGAACCCAGAAACCAATAAACTGATGATCTTAAAAACCTATTTGAAGTATATAGCAACTCAAGAACCAGACAGATTAAAATGATTCTTTGCTGAATCTAACATCAGGTCATCAGAAGGTTCTCTGAGGTTCTCCAGCTGTGTGGAGCCTGAGGAGCGATCTTCCCCCAGTGTGAGTGAGATGACTCTGGGACTGCCAATACAAAAGACCAATAAACATTCAGGCTCCGCCCACCGGCTTCACCCTGCCAGATTCCTCGGCCTGCTTATAAAAGCCTGTTTTAGAGAAACCACACTGTTTAATATTCACTTTTTCCAACAGAAATCAGGGCTTGCTGTGAGATTTTGAGAGTTTACATGTGTGTGCACACATTTGTGTGCAACCTTTTCCAGATACAAGAGCAGAAACCTGCTGAAAGACCACACAGCAGTCAGAGATCACTGGCGTGATTAATGGTGTTTGCTAAGGGTCTGAGATTTGAACAAGCCCCAAACAAACTTGCTTGCATAGAATGTGTTTCAAGTCTTAAAGGATAATTTTGCCAATATTCAGACAGCTTTGTATTGTACAAAATAAAAACTAAAACCTAAATAGTCATATAATAAATATAAATATAAATATAAATATAAATATAAATATAAATATAAATATAAATATAAATATAAATATAAATAATAGAAATGACAAAGCACGTTTGGTGACAAGCAAGCAAACTAAAACATTTTTGTTCACTGAAATAAAGTTTAAATAAAATAAAAAATAACTGAAATAAGTTGATGCATGAAAATGACTTACTGGAAATAAACTATTATTTAACCTAACCTAAAGCAAAAACTTAAATACAATTACATAAAACATAAATAATAATATATAAAAAATAACAAGCACAATACAAAAAAAAAAAAAACTAAAATTAAAATACACAATGAAAATATAAAAAACAAATTCAAGATATAAATAAAAGACTATAAGAGTATACATGTTTCTACAGCACAGACAGAGTTTTATTAAAAAAGTTTTATTTAAAAGGTTTATTAAAAACCCATCAATTACCCCTTTAATATATTACATACAAATATATATCATATATAATAATATATTTAATACATACAAAAAAATTTTTTTTGCTTAGGGAAACACCCATTTCCTTTGGAAATTATGAAATATGAAATTGCCCAACCATAATGTATACTCTTAAACATAATGCTCTTTATTGTCATCTGTGGTTCCATAAAGAGCCTTTAACATCCATGGAATCTTCCCACTCCACAAAAGTTCTTCACAGTGGAAAGAGGTTCTTTAGATTATTACGATGTGAAACATGCCTCTTCGAAGAGCTGCTCACTGAAAGGTTCTTTCTGGAACCCAAAATAGCTGTTCTATGACATCACTGCAAAAACCTCTTTTTGGAACCTTTGTTTTTAAGAGTTTACATCACAGCATTCTGAAGTTCCAAAGAGGCGGAGCTTAATAAAATGACATCGTAATATGTACAAATCTAGAGTTTTATCTATTCAAATCAGCAGTTGATGACTTTTCTGTTGCCGTTTACTGTGTTTGGTTGGCTACATCACAGAAACCTGCCTTCTAGGCTTTGCCACCTTCCCGCTGTTTCCCTGGATTACTGGCTGCCGTTCCCCAGCAAAGCCTGAAGGATGTTTGCACAGCTGGGTGACTAGAGAGAGAGAGAGAGACTCCATTACCCAAAAATATCAAACCTTCCAATTCCCTGCTCAGCACTTGGCGTGTTTTTTCAGCACCAGTGTAAAAGGTGCAGCTCTGCATCAGTGTTTATTTGCTCAAAAGGACGACCCAACTGTGACATAGTTCAGGATTTTTTTAGAGAACCTGCTTTGTTCGTCACAAAGATGAAACTGACTGCTATTTTTGTTTCCAGAATTTTCCCATACTCCCAATAATGAAAAATTTCTATTTTTAACACCTGCTCCCAAGAATGAAATTGGTTTCTTTGTAAGTCTTGATTTACAGTGACGTGATTCTCTGAATAGTTTGGGAATTTGAGCAAATGTCAAGGGAATGGTCTTGTTTTGGCTTCGTTTAAAAACAAGATCGTCGTGACCCATCATTAATTACAGCAGTGAAACCATTTCATAAAGACCAATATTTGACTGGAATAAATTAGATGCGCTGGACAATTTCATACTGATATCTTTTTCACCTGCAATGACAAGAAGCTATTTATTCATTTATTTATTGCACTAGTACAACAAACTATGCACATTATTGTGTAATCAAAGCTTGTTTTATCTTTCTTGTTTTGACATAGGAAACTGTCACTTCATAGACAGGCTTATAGCCGTAGTTCACACAAAAAATTAAATTTGCTGAGAATTTACTCACCCTCAGGCTATCCAAGATGTGAATGAGATTGTTTCTTCATCAAATTTGGAAAAATGTAGCATTGCATCAGTTGCTCAACAGTGGATCCTCTGCAGTGAATGGGTGCCGTCAGAATGAGAGTCCAAACAGCTGATAAAAACATCACAATAATCCACAAGTAATCCACACCACTCCAGTCCATCAGTTAACATCTGGAGAAGACAAAAGCTGTGTGTTTGTAAGAAACAAATCCATCATTACGACGTTTTTTAAGTTCAAATTGTTGCTTCCTGCTAAAATATGAGTACATAATCCATAATAACGCTTCCTCCAGTGGAAAAGTCCATCTCCTTTAATATCTTACATCAAAATCCACCCACTTACTGTATTTGTTTAGAGCTGTTTTGGCTTGTAAATGATGCAAATTTGATCTGAGCAGATTTTTCTCCTGATTCAGACGAGTCAATTTTTTCACTGGAAAAAAAACAATATTATGGAAAGAGAATTTGCCTAAAATTGTCGTAATGATGGATTTGTTTCTTACAAACATGCATGTTTTGTCTTCTCCAGATGTTCACTGATGGACTGGAGTGGTGTGGATTACTTGTGGATTATTGTGATGTTTTTATCAGCTGTTTGGACTCTCATTCTGACGGCACCCATTCACTGCAGAGCATCCATTGGTGAGCAACTGATGCAATGCTACATAATCTCCAAATCTGTTCCTATGAGCAAACAACCTTGGATGCCCTGAAAGTGAGAACATTTTTAGCAAATTTTCATTTTTGGGTGAACTACTGTATTCCTTTACTGACTAGTGTTTTCTAGAAAGACATCTTTATTAACAATGCACAAAATGCATACTTAATAAATAGTCCACCAATGTAAAGCATGTGAACAATACAATTTGCTTCCTCAATATACAAAATCACTTGAGTCATGTGACCCAGTTCACCGCAGCCATTTTGGTTCTGGGTTACATAGTTTCCCCATTTTCACTGGATATCGTAGAAAAACATTGAAGTACCTTGCTGTTGTGGTGGCAGTGGGCTGTCCGACTCAAAGGCTGAGGTCAGTTTGGGCCTTTTAGCACCTATGCAGCTCCCTGAATCTGTTCGGCAAGGAGCTGCAGGAAAAATCCCAAACAGATGTCGTTCATAAAACATGACTTTTCAATTACTCACCCCCTTCAGAGCACGCCACATGCACACAGCTCAGAGTGCAATCCAACACGTCCCTGCTAATGCTCAGGAAATATTACATCACTGAAAACTAAACTGGTGGGTGTAAATATATATATTTTTTGAACAGTTAACAAACTTAAGACCCAAAATCCTCCCAGAATTCCACTCTTGACTAATGTCCACTCTGGTTCCCTTCCTGCTGGCCGGAAAAACAGTGGGAAATACCCAGTATTACAAACAAAATACCTCACATTTAATGTCATCTATTTGGTGGTGACAAGCAGCAGGGCTTTTAAATCGTTCAACTAAAGTATTAAAAACATTTTTGTTAAATAAAATAAAGTTGCAATAAAATATAAATATTAAATAAAAAAAGAAGGATTTTTTGCCTTGGCATCTATAACTGAAATAAGTTCAAGCATTAAAATTACTAACTGGAAGTAAATAAAAATTTAATCCCCGTGAACTAAAACTGCTGCTAAAATGAAATCCCAGATACACTAAATCTAAATAGCTATACAAAAAAAACATACAAAATCACATAAAACTGCAAAAACTACAACTAAAATTAAATAAAAATAAAAACATATAGCCCTATAATTCTATATATATAATTTATCTATTTTATATTATAATATAATATATATATAGAATAATATATATATTATTGCTATTGAAAATAAACAAAAAAAAAAAAGAAAAAAATAACTACTCAAAATTATAATATCATCCCTATTGCTCATAAATAGAAAAGATAAAGAAAAAAGTAACTACTCAAAAGTAGTTGTGCATGCTTATTTTATATTTTAATATTTTCTTAGGTAAGCAACTTATAAATGTAAAACACCCTAGCAACTACTCACAACCACTATGCCAACATGCGCAAAAACTCACTGCTAAGCATGACTCATTTCCTTAAAAGAAATGGGAAAAACTTGTTTATTTATTACAAATGTTAGTGAAACTAAAATTTCAAGACTCATATGGGAAAGGCTTTAAAAAATGCACTTGGGCCACTTTTTTTCTCCAACTAACAGTCCTCAAACTTCTTTGACTTGGCAATACACAACTCAACCAATAAATGCATGTGAGAGACACCACACACACACACCACACACACACACACCACACAACACACACACAGCACACAACAACCCAACAAGACCACAGACCACGAACGGACAAGTGCAGAAACCCAGCCTCTCCACTACACCACCTGGACCTCGAAGCTGAGATATTTACAAGCAGTTCAAAACAAATCAATGCGCTCCTCTTCGTTTCATTGTAATCGTTTTAAGTGTTTTGGGCACATCAAAGCACAGTTTGTTGAATTTCTCAGAATTTCCCCAGAAATCGTCCCATTGGCTGTGAGTTTGGCAAGCCGCTCCAACTAATTGTCAAAGCACTCTCCGTCATCTCTGGAAAAAACCTCTGGGGACTTTATATAGAGTCCGAGAGCCAGATCCTTCTGAACGAGAGACGGTCTGAGCCAGTCTTTGTTTTGTCAAGAGCAGAAGAACAATGCTTTGGATGAAGGAAATAAGCGAGGGACAGATATTTTTGGCAAAGAGCTACAAAAGACAACACTGCAGCATTTCCAACTTTTCCCAGCTATTTGTGTTTGATCATAGTCCTTGGCCGGATTTTGGCCGTTTTGTTGTCAGGCACTGTGGGCCCCCCCCGAAAAAAAACACACGAAAACATGTTGTTTTTTTGGATTTATGCTTGGCTTCGAATGGCTCACCTACGCCGCGTGTCTTCGTCAAACATAAACCCCCAAAAAAGCCACAGCCCTCACACTGCTGACGGGCAGGAAGGAATTAATCGTGAAGGCCCGAACGATGAGGCAAGTTATCAATAGGCCACTCTAATGCGTGGGCTGGCTGTGTGGTGAGGAGGGCAGGGTGGCATCATGGGAGTCGTTTGCCACTGGTAAAAGAGTAGGTAGAAAGTGCCAAGAGAGTAGTAATTAGCTTTGGTTCGGGGTAAAAGCACACACTCATATGCAAGGCATGGGAAATGCTGCAAAAGAGCTGTCTTACGAACTCGTAAATACTAGTAACTGATCTCACTGGCTGCGTAAACTGCTGCCCAGAGCAACATCCCAGGAATAATCGAGTACACAGATAATAAGTAAACAAAGAGGGGTTCTCAAGAATACAAAACTACAGTGTTGGCACTGAATGCAACACAAACACGCAAAACACTGTCACACGAAGATACTATGGAAGAAAGGCATGAGTTTCAAGAGAACTGGCTGCTGCAGGTGTTGGTCCTGGAGGCGGAGCGCAGGCAGCCAGAGCTCCGCCCACTCACTCCACAATGACTCTGACGTTCCCACTCCTTTGATGACAATCAAGGGCTCCTGGTTTCTGGCAAGCATGTGAAAATGAAAAATGTGAAAAATGAACACACATGTTTCTCTTCCTGTTATCTTTGATGTCTCAGTTCAGGATAGTCATCTAGTCATACACGCAAAAACCTTTGTTAAAGATTGGTCAGTGTCTCTGGTAATATTACCAATTATATTCCTATGATATTATGATTATATAATATGATAGAGTATGTATAATATAATAATATATATATATATATATATTATAGATATAAATGCTATGGTTAGAGTCCTAGTTAATGAAAACCATCCAGCAAAGGTATTTGATTAACTTTCATATAGGTATGTAAATGTAATATGTACACCAATTATATTTAAATATTTTATATATAACATTTAATATACTAATTGCTCTATATATAGAAATTTTTAGAGATAATAGATAATTTAAAAATGTTATTATTGTTACTTTATATATATATTTAATATATATATATATATCTATATATATATATCTATATACACTATAACAATAATTAAAATATGTTGTCACACACACAAACACACATAAAATTATATATTAAAATGTATTTTAAATATTTGAGTATATATGTATGCATAATTTTTCTAATGTTATATATATTTGTAATATTTCTATAATTTTAGATATTTATATTTTACACACACACACACACACACACCAACAGCACACACATGTATTGACAAATATGTATCGTGTATATAAATTTGATCAGTGATATTAAAGTTTTATCAAAAAAAGAGACAGAGGCAGAGAATGAATCCATCTATTTATGTGCATATATAAAAATCTCATATCCACAGCATGTATATATGGTACAAATATGATTCATATTCTTTTACATCACCCCTTACACCAGAAGATCCTAGGAAGCATGTCCATCCTGTCAAACTCGGGGGTGCGGTGCAACAGATCAGGAGTCTACAGATTCACAACCACAACGTCTGCTCTCTCCCACTTCACCCACCCACAACTTCTACTGGAAATATTAAATATAAATGTTGAGGTTGAACTAAGCTAGAGTGAGCGAGCGGCAGCTTACCGCAGACCGAGTCTATAGTTCAGTGTGAACACAAAAACAGTCCTGGAGCAACCCGTCACAACAGTACTAACCTCATGTGGCTCACCAACAGCTAAAACTGGCCATTTTCCCATGCATCCTTAAATGTGTGGGGGGGGCTTTTCGGGACGTATTAAACGCTTAGATATTTTATATGCATTTATTTAGCCAAACTCCCTGTCCATAAAAGCACCGATAGCAGTGACTTGCTTACCTTTTGGCTCTCTGGTGGAAGTTTGGGTGTCTGTCAATCAGTAATAAAAATTTTATCACCTCACATTCTCGTGTTTTTTATAAGATACAAGCAAAATGCTCTCATCAAAGCGTTTTTCACTAGTGCATATAAAGGAAAGCAAAAAACGCCACGCACGCTGTCTCTCTGGCCCCTGGCACCTGAAATGGTGTTTTATTAGCATTTATTGTGTTGCACGCGTTTTGAGGCTGTGGTCACCGTCCTTTTGTCTAAGTGCCACTTCCTTTGCTTTGAAAATAGAAATCGTCGGGGTCCGCCGGGATCTAGGCCGCCTTCTGGGCTGGGCGCCACGCCAGGCCTACCGCAGTGGGTGTACGAAACCTGCCCGTGAACCCTCATTCTTCTGCTTCAAAAAACACATAAAAATGGTAGAGCGTTTCAACACCGTCTGAAACAGTCTTCGGAAATTGGTCCAAAAAAAAAAAAAAAAAAGGTATTAGAAGTTGAGATGAAGTTTGTGTCCGTTGTAAATTTTTAAGGGGGCTGAGGTACCTTTCAGGCCAGACATTCTGACGACTATGAGAGCGGCAGAGAAAGCATCAGGCTGTTTCACAAGAACCTCAGAGACAAGCGTTAAAAGATGAAAGACGGGTCAGGACTCCGTGCCCTATAAAAAGGAATTGTGCTGTCTGTATTCTTCAGCGATGGAAACAATGCTGACTATGCAGCGCTATGTGGAAACAAACTGATAAACATGATATCCTAGCAGGACTAGATGGAATTGGGACGTTTTTTAGCTTTTTGGCTCAAACATGATCAAAATGTGCTAAACATAGCTAAGAGTACAATATTAGAATACATTAGAAGCTGAAAGCATTATAAAATTGTGAAATATGCAATAAGAACTTGTAGAACTCGTGTTAACCAATTGCCATTCTGTCAACATAAATGAACTTGAACAACAAAATCCATTTAGATAAAAAAAACAAAAAATTTAGAAAAAAACAATCCACTGAGAATTGCTCCAGATTGTGTTGTGGACTAGCATCTCAACGTATGCTAAGAGTAATGGTGCTTTTGTATCCAACTATGGAAAATTGGCTACCTATTCAAGAATTACCCCATTAAATCATTTTTTTTTTCTTTTTTTTTTCCCTCGTCTTTATCTGTGCATGTCAGGTAAGTAAGTAAATAAATTAATTAATAATAATAAATACAGTACATTTAGTTTACTTAAAACAAAAAAAAACATTTTTTTATAAACAGATCAATAGACTTAACTTTCACCAAGATCTCAACGTATGCCAGGGGTAATACTTTTTTGTTATATTAGGAATACTGGAAAAAAAATCTTAAATTATGCATCAAATAAACCATCTCTCTCTCTCTCTCGATAGTATTATATATTCAGTTCAATTCAAGTTTTTTGTATAGCTTTTTAAGATACACTGTGTTGCCAAAGCAATGTTCAGAAAATTAAGTTTCTAAATAATATAAGAACAATGAATAATTTAATTTAATTTTTAATTTAATTTAATTAAATAAATACACAACTGAACAGGCACAAGACGCCCGAGAGAGATCCACCACTTACTGTATTTGTTTAGAGCTGTTTTGGCTTGTAAATGATGCAAATTGATCTGAGCAGATTTTTCTCCTGATTCAGACGAAAGTCTTATTTTCACTGGAAAAAAAACAATATTATGGAAAGAGAATTTGCCTAAAATTGTCGTAATGATGGATTTGTTTCTTACAAACATGCATGTTTTGTTTTCTCCAGATTGTCACTGATGGACCCTGGAGTGGTTGTGGATTATTGTGATGTTTTATCAGCTGTTTGGACTTCATTCTGGACGGCACCCATTCACTGCAGAGCATCCATGGTGAGCAAATGATCTGCAATGCTACATAATCTCCAAATCTGTTTCCTATGAGCAACAACCTTGGATGACCTTGAAAGTGAGAACATTTTTAGCAAATTTTCATTTTTGGGTGAACTACTGTATTCCTTTACTGACTAGTGTTTTCTAGAAAGACATCTTTATTAACAATGCACAAAATGCATACTTAATAAATAGTCCACAACATTAAAGCATGTGAACAATACAATTTGCTTCCTCAATATACAAAATCACTTGAGTCATGTGACCCAGTTTGGCAGCCATTTTGGTTCTGGGTTACATAGTTTCCCCATTTTCACTGGATATCGTAGAAAAACATTGAAGTACCTTGCTGTTGTGGTGGCAGTGGGCTGTCCGACTCAAAGGCTGAGGTCAGTTTGGGCCTTTTAGCACCTATGCAGCTCCCTGAATCTGTTCGGGCAAGGAGCTGCAGGAAAAATCCCAAAACAGATGTCGTTCATAAAACATGACTTTCAATTACTCACCCCTTCAGAGCACGCCACATGCACACAGCTCAGAGTGCAATCCAACACGTCCCTGCTAATGCTCAGGAAATATTACATCACTGAAAACTAAACTGGTGGGTGTAAATATATATATTTTTTGAACAGTTAACAAACTTAAGACCCAAAATCCTCCCAGAATTCCACTCTTGACTAATGTCCACTCTGGTTCCCTTCCTGCTGGCCGGAAAAACAGTGGGAAATACCCAGTATTACAAACAAAATACCTCACATTTAATGTCATCTAATTTGGTGGTGACAAGCAAGCAGGGCTTTTATCGTTAACTAAAAGTATTAAAACATTTTTGTTAAATAAAATAAAGTTGCAATAAAATATAAATATTAAATAAAAAAAGAAGGATTTTTTGCCTTGGCATCTATAACTGAAATAAGTTCAAGCATTAAAATTACTAACTGGAAGTAAATAAAAATTTAAATTGAACTAAAACTGCTGCTAAAAATGAAATCAAGATACACTAAATCTAAATAGTAATACAAAAAAAAACATACAAAATCACGTAAAACTGCAAAAACTAAACTAAAATTAAATAAAAATATATTTCTATAAAAAATATATATAAATTATATAACTAATCAATTTTCAAAATGTTAATATATATATTATTGCTATTGCTCATAAATAGAAAAGATAAAGAAAAAAGTAACTACTCAAAAGTAGCTATTGCTCATAAATAGAAAAGATAAAGAAAAAAGTAACTACTCAAAAGTAGTTGTGCATGCTTATTTTATATTTTAATATTTTCTTTGTAAGCAACTTATAAATTGTAAACACCCTAGCAACTACTCACAACACTATGCCAACATGCGCAAAACTCACTGCTAAGCATGACTCATTTTCTTAAAAGAAATGGGAAAAACTTGTTTATTTATTACAAATGTTAGTGAAACTTAAATTTCAAGACTCATATGGGAAAGGCTTTAAAAAATGCACTTGGACCACTTTTTTCTCCAACTAACAGTCCTCAAACTTCTTTGACTTGCAATACACAACTCAAGAAGAGAAACACACACACACACACACACACACACACACACACACACACAAACAAGTGCAGAAATTCAGCCTCGCCTCTGGAGGACCTGGACCTCGAAGCTGAGATATTTACAAGCAGTTCAAAACAAATCAATGTGCTCTTCGTTTCATGTATCGTTTTAAGTGTTTTGGCACATCAAAGCACAGTTTGTTGAATTTCTCAGAATTTCCCCAGAAATCGTCCCATTGGCTGTGAGTTTGGCAAGCCGCTCCAACTAATTGTCAAAGCACTCTCCATCATCTCTGGAAAACCTCTGGGACTTTATATAGAGGCCGAGAGCCCAGATCCTTCTGAACGAGAGACGGCTGAGCCAGTCTTTGTTTTGTCAAGAGCAGAAGAACATGCTTGGATGAAGGAAACGAGGGACAGATATTTTGCAAAGAGCTACGAAAGACAACACTGCAGCATTTCCACTTTTCCCAGCCATTTAACTTCACATCAGAGTCCGTGTTGGCCGGATTTATGCCAGTTTTGTCAGGCACTGGTGGCCGACAAGAAATGTTGTTTTTGGATTTATGCCGTGGCCTTCGAATGCTCAACCTACGCCGCGTGTCTGTCAACATAAACCCCCAAAGCCACAGCCCTCACACTGCTGACGGGCAGGAATTAATCGTGAAGGCCGAACATGAGGCAATTTATCAATGGCCGCTCTAATGCGTGGGCTGTGGTGAGGAAGGCAGGGTGCATCATGGGAGTCGTGCCACTGGGAAAAGAGTGGTAGAAAGTGCAAGAGAGAGTAATTAGCTTTGGTTCTGGGTAAAACACACTCATATGCAAGGCATGGGAAATGCTGCAAAAGAGCTGTCTTACGAACTCGTAAATACTAGTAACTGATCTCACTGGCTGCGTAAACTGCTGCCCAGAGCAACATCCCAGAATAATCGAGTACACAGATAAGTAAACAAAGAGGGTTCTCAAGAATACAAAACATTGTTGGCTGAATGCACACAAACACGCAAAACACTGTCACGAAATACTATGGAAGAAAGGCATGAGTTTCAAGAACTGGCTGCTGCAGGTGTTGGTCTGGAGGCGGAGCAGCTCCGCCCACTCACACAAGACTCCACCCTTCTGACGTTCCCACTCCTTTGATGACACAATCAAGGGCTCCTGGTTTGGATAGGTTTTTTTTTTTGTTTTGTTTTTTTAAGTTAAAACTATAAAAAAAATATGCTGTCAAGGTGCATGTCTCTCCATTGATGGCCAATTCAAATTCCTGTGCAGTCTGACAAAATAATTTTGGCAAGCATGTGAAAATGAAAAATTTGAAAAATGAACATACATGTTTCTCTGTCTGCTATCTTTGATGTCTCAGTTCAGGATAATCATCACAGCAAACCTTTGTAGAATTTGTCAGTGTAAATTAATTATACACATGATTATATATATATGCTCATAAAAATATTTAAATATACATAATCTCATATGTGTATGTATATGTACAAAAATTGTATTTAAATATTTTATATATAACATTTTAATATAATTTCTTATGTGTATATATATATATATATATATAAACACACATAACATAATTAAATATGTGTATGTATGTATGTAAAATTATATATTAAAATGTATTTTAAATATTTGAGTACATATGTATGCATAATATTTCTAACATTATATATATTTGTAATATTTCTATAATTTTAGATATTTATATTTTACACACACACACACACATAAAATCTTATATCCAAAAATGTATATGAAAAATATGATCATATTTCTTTTACATCACCTGCTACAACAGAATAACACAAAAGCATTTCCATCCTGTCGATATCTAGGAACTGTACCCAAACTCGGGGTGCGGTGAAACAGACAGAGTCACAGATTCACAACCACACGTCTGGCTCTCCCACTCACCCACCACAACTTACTGAAATATTAAAATAAAATGTTGAGGTTGGAACTAAGCTAGAGTGAGCGAGCGGCAGCTGACCGCAGACCGAGTCTATAGTTCAGTGTGAACACAAACAGGCCTGGAGCAACTCGTTCCAACATTACTCTAACTCAGGTGGCTCACCAACAGCTAAAACTGGCCATTTTCCCATGCATCATTAAACTGTGGGCAGTATTAAACGCTTAGATATTTATAGGCATTTATTTAGCAAAAATCCCTGCCATAATAGCACCGATAGCAGTGACTTGCTTACCTTTTGGCTCTCTGGGTGGAAGTTTGGGTGTCAACTCATTAAAAATTTTATCACCTCACATTCTCGTGTTTTTATAAGATACAAGCAAATGCTCTCATTAAAGCGTTTTTCACTAGTGCATATAAAGAAAAGCAGAAAAACGCCACGCTGTCTCTCTGTCTGGCACCTGAAATGTGTTTTTAGCATTTATTTGTTTGCAGTCGCGTTTGAAGTGCTGTGGTCACCGTCCCTTTTGTCTAAGTGTCCACTTCCTGTGCTGAAAATAGAAATCGCTCCGACGGATCTAACCGCCCCACGCCAGGCTACACAGGTGTACGAAACCTGCCCGTGACCCTCATTTCTTCTGCTTCAAAAACACATAAAATGTAGAGCGTTTCAACACCGGCTGAAACAGGCTTCGGAAAATGGTCCAAAAAAAAGGTATTAGAAGTTGAGAGGAAAGTTTTCCGTTGTAAATTTTAAGGGGGGCTGAGGTACAGTTCAGGCCAGAGCATTTGACGACTATGAGAGCGGCAGAGAAAGACTTCAGCTGTGTTTGGCACAAGAACCTCAGAGACAAGCGTTAAAAGATGAAAGACGGGTCAGGACTCCGTGCCTATAAAAAGGAATTGTTGCTGTCTGTATCTTCAGCGATGGACACAATGCTGAATATTTCAGCTCTACTGTTGGAAACAAACTGATAAACATGATATAATCAGCAGGACTAGATGGAATCTGGGGACGTTTTTTAGCTTTTCTGGCTTCAAACATGATCAAATGTGCTAAACATAGCTAAGAGTACAATATTAGAATACATTAGAAGCTGAAAGCATTATAAAATTTGGCTGAAATATGCAATAAGAACTTGTAGAACTGTGTTAACAATTGCCATTCTGTCAACATTAAATGGAACTTGAAATCCATTTTAGATAAAAAAAAAAAAACATTTAGAAAAAACAAATCCACTGAGAATTGCTCCAGATTGTGATTGTGGACTAGCATCTCAACGTATGCTAAGAGTAATGGTGCTTTTTGTATCCAACTATTGGAAAATTGCTAACTATTCATAGAATTAAATTAAATCATTTTTTTTTTCTTTTTTTTTTTCCCTAGTCTTTAATCTGTGCATGTCATTGTAAGTAAGTAAATAAATTAATTAATAAATAAATAAATACATACATTTATTTTACTTAAATTATTATAAAAGAATCAATAGACTTAACTTCTCAACAAGACTCTCAAACGTATGCCAGGGGTAATACTTTTTATTGTTATTATTAGTTAACTACTGGAAAAAAATCTTAAATTATGCATCAACTACAACATCTCTCTCTCTCTCTCTATATATATATATATTCAGTTCAATTCAAGTTTATTTGTATAGTGCTTTTTAAGATACAATTTGTTGCAAAGCAATGTTTCAGAAAATTCAGTTTCTACAATAATATATATACAATGAATACATTTAATTTAATTTAATTTAATTTAATTAATAAATACACAACTTCTCGACATGACTCTCAACATATGCCAATGATAATGTTACTTTTCTAAATCTAACTATTAGAAAATGTGTTAACTAAGTTAAAAGTTTCTGCCTTACTTTGCATGATTCTTATGTGCATGTGCAAAAAAAAAAAAAAAATAAAAAAAAAAACAAAAAAAAAAACATTATTTTGAAATACATATAATCAAACAATAAATAAATAAGTAGACTCAACGTCTTACCAAGACTCTCAATGTATGCCAATGGTAATAATGCTGCTTTTTCACCTCTAACTATTGGAAAATCATTTAACAACTGGAAAAAAAAAGTGTAAACACTGCATTGCATACAACACTAGCCTAAAAATACTTAGAATATTCTTGGTCTTATTTTGATTCATCAGTGCATGAATGAATGAATAGATAAATGGCTATAATATTCTCATCTTAGTCTTATTTTTTATGATTCATCTGTGCATACCATTGCTGAAAAAATTATATCTATTTTTTAAAATCTATTTATTTATTTATTGTGGCTAGAGAAAAAAAAACAGAAAGGCAGCATCACGGCACTAACAGACACATGCTGATGTGATCACTGGAGTGATAATGTGCTAGATGGATGCGTTTGGGGTTACAGGGCCAGAGACCAAGATGGGAATCAGGGTGGAGTTTTACAGAGGCACAGGGCAAAGTCTGGACAGGCTATTATACACACACACACACACACAGGACGGCAGACATCTGCACCTGCGGCTCTGAGCCGTCTCTGAGTGTCTGCTGCTGTCATTATGGGTCCCGTGAGGTCAGGGAGTGTCTCTGCCAGCGTGCCAACCGTCAAATAATCACAGCCTGTGTGCATGTGCTCCGCTTCACTCGTCACATGATATAATTACTCATATTAAAACAACCGCAGCAGTATAAACAAAAAAACCTGCAATATCTGAAGGCACCACAAGAATCCAGAAAATCCTGTGCAACGCCACACACAACCACAGCTAGAGAAACACACACATTCAGCACTGGAGATCAAAATACACCCCACACGGATCGCAATGCTAACAAATCACGCACTTCTCCAGAAACACATCATAACATTACATCTTTGTTTCTTTCCAGAACGATGACATATTCTGACAGCTACAGTATTCAGGCCAGCTGGGCGAATGTCAAACCACTGGCACTGAACACGACTCTCACTGCATGGACCGCCTGCCTGATGCTGAACGTCTGCAGCAGAGACGTGGAACTGCGGTTTCAGCATGAGGTCGCGACCCCGCAGAGGTCAGCAGTGAAATATTTGAAACCATTACATCATCTTCATCTTCCATTTGAATGTCTTTTCAAACCTGCATTATTTTTCATTATTGTTCAGAGTGGTTTTTGAGTTGCATGTTGACATGTGGTTTCTAGGATGTTCTCGATGGTTGCCGGGTGGTTACTTACTGGCCTGAGTAAAATGAGTCCACCCTCAAGTCTCAGTGATTTTCTGCTCTTGTAAATATGGATCTGGCCCCTCCTTTATTTATGTCTGTAGCAGAAGCAGTGGCTTGCACAACATCCTGTTAAAAAACATAACATAACATAACATAACATAACATAACATAACATAACATAACATAACATAACATAACATAACATAACATAACATAACATAAACATAACATAACATAAACA
The DNA here is from genome assembly GCF_018340385.1 of Cyprinus carpio. NCBI lineage: Eukaryota > Metazoa > Chordata > Actinopteri > Cypriniformes > Cyprinidae > Cyprinus > Cyprinus carpio. The sequence goes on from NC_056590.1 coordinate 7,018,889, forward strand.
TAAACATAACATAACATAACATAACATAACATAAATATAAACATAAACATAAACATAAACATAACATATAATATAATCAGCAGCTTAAACTGGCATAAGGTTTGCTGGTCTAAACAAACAACCAATTAACATCTTAAACTGGCCTAAGATAGTTTGATGGTTTACTTTATTTTTTAATTAAAATGAAAATGGAAACAAAACAAAACAACTAACAGCCTAAACTGATAAAAGTTTTGCTGTTCTAGTCTAGTCTACTCTAGTCTAGTTTAGTCTAGAATAAAATAAAACAAAACAAAAGCTTAAATTGGCATAAGAAGGATTATATATAAAAAAAAATAAATTAAATTAAACTTAAATTAAATTAAATTAAATTAAATTAAATTAAATTAAATTAAATTAAATTAAATTAAGTTAGACCATCTGAAACGTATCTGAAACCCTTCTAATTATTGTAAATAAAATAAAATAAAATAAAATAAAAAAAAATAAAATGAAAAAAAAAAAAAAAAAATAAGATTAAATTTAAAATTAAATTAAATTAAATTAAATTAAATTAAAATAAAATAAAATAAAATAAAATAAAATTAAATTAAATAAAATTAAATTAAGTTAGACCATCTGAAAAGTGTCTGAAACCCTTCTAATTTTTGTTAGCAGAATCAGTTCAGGTCAGGAGACTCAACTCTCTCTTTTCAGTTTCAAACCTGAAGGGTGCTGTTAGTAACAATGTAATGGCTGCTGATCTGAGGCTGAAAGGTTGGTTTATTGGGCACCAATGTGGGGCCGGTTCTCCCAGGAGCCTCTTTCTCAGTGTGACGTCTCCGTCTCGGGGCAGCGGTGCAGGCCTGAAAGAGAAATTGAGAAAACAGAGGTTCATTAGCTAAATCTGTCAACCAAACAACTGTCACACACATACACACTGAGTTTTGTCAGTTGACTTTGTGTATTAACCATAGATCAGAGGTTAAGCTAATAATGTTACGCATCATGTAAGTATCAACTCTTTTCTCAGATGTTGCATCTTAAACTCCTAAGGTGAAATAAAGATGCACACAAAAGTCAAAAATGGTTATGCAGTAAGAGTATAAGGCTATACAATTAATTAAGATAGCAGCTCAGATCATCTTTGTTTGGGAAATTTTAAGAAATGTTTGAGTTCATATTATTAATAGGTATGTTGTCGAATATTGAGACATTGTAGAGATGTTTTCTGGTGTCCTTTTCACAGGAGAAACACCTGAGAAGCAGCAGACTTCAGCAAATCTCCAATTGCTCTTCATTTAATCTCACTACATTCTTAGGGAAACAACTGAGTTTAAAAATATATTTTTCCTGTGGATCTGAATTAGTGTTTATAATCTTAACAAGAATCTACAAGCTCATGAGACACCAATGCAAATTTACATTAGCATATACATCCCATGTTTCCATGTGCTTTCACATGAAGCCGAGTGCTGCTCCTACAGGACGTGTAACACAAAAGGAAACGTCCCGAGTGTTTTGTGCTGCCACAGTAAATCATCTCTAATGAATGAAAAGTTGAACAACCCTTCGGCCCGGCATATATCTGCACGAGAGGAGTGCCGTAGATCCCCGAGCCCCAGAGAGCCCAGGAATTCTGATGTTCCTTCCTGAGCAGAATGGATAAATCTCACACTCCTCCAGAGCTGCTTGTGTTTCTGTTCACCTCCAGAGAAAAACACCCACAGAGAGAGTGGAAAAAATGGAGAAACAAGAGCAATGTTACAACATTTTTCATGCATTATTTTTATTTCAATGCACTTTTATTTTGTTCAGTGGTTAGTGGTTTTGCTAAAAAGAAACACATTTAAAAAGAACACCATAGCAACACCCTGGCAGCCGCTCTAGCATCATAGCAACCATACACTGGAACAGCTTAAGATTGATTGAAATCACTCAGAACACATTAGCAACTCCTCTAGCAACCACTCTAGCATCACAGCAACCATGTTATAGAGACTTTGCACAACTAGAACACCTCAAAATTGCTTAGAGCCACTCAGAATACATATATAACACCCTAGAAACCACTATAACAGCATAACCACCACATCACAGAGACTTGGTAACACTGGAAAAACCTTAGGAATCTGCTTGGAATCACTCGGAACACCTTAACAACTGCATAGCAAACACCCTGGCAACCACTCTAGCATCATAGCAACCATATCATAAACACTTGGTATAACTGTAACATCTCAAGGTCACTTAAATCACTCAAAACACATTAGCAACTGCATAGTAACATCCTGACAACCTGACAACAACAGCATCATAGCAACCATATTATAGATACTTTGTATAACCAGAACACCACAAGATTTCTTGAAAACACTCAGCAACTGTATATTAACACCCTGGCAACCACTCTAGCATCATAGCAACAATATTATGTAGACTTGGCACCACTGCAAAACCTCAATTATTATTAATATTATTATTTTTTTATTATTTTTTTTTTAATTACTCAGAACACCTTAGCAACTGCATAGCACCACCCTGGCAACCAGGCTAACATCATAGCAACCAATTTTTCAAGGGCAAGCAACTCATTTATTCTTTATAAAATATGTAAAAATCTAGGTACCGCATTAAAAAGCTGTGCATCAGCACTATATGGCGCTCTTGACACAATAAAGCTTTGTCTAGACGACTTTAAAACCATTGAATTCCTGCAGATTAGAAGGTCCAATTAATCTGGTAGAGTTGGCAGAGGTACAGCAGACAGAGACAGCCCTCTAAAACTGTGGTCGGGCTTTTGTGGAGAAAAACATGCATTAAAACTACATTGGAATAGGAGAGAAATGTCAACAAATGTTTTATATATATATATATTAGATTAGATTAGATTCAACTTTATTGTCATTATGCAGAGTACAAGTACAGAGCTAATGAAATGCAGTTATCATCTAACCAGAAGTGCAAGAATATAGTGTTTTATATACATAAAAGTGCAGAGTAAGTGAAGCTATGATTTTACAGAATGTACAGTTGGGTTGCTATATACAGTATTGAGCAGAGTATATACAGAATATAAATAGGAATGCAGTGTAGGATTGTATGTACATTATGAACAGAGCAATGTAGGATTATTAAAATGTATTCTATGTAAAATAACAGTAGTGCAATTATATTTTTATAGAATAGTTTACTGTGCTTTGTACAGTAACAACTTAGTTTACAGTGCGATAACTAGAACAGTGTGCAATCTGTGCAAAATATGAGTAGTGCAAATACATGTATGTAAAGTACTTTGACCAGTGCAGTAATAAAGTACAGTAGGTGCTTTTCATATATATATGAAAGCACTTTAAAACAAAATATAGCCCAGTCACGGCTCTCTCCAGCGGCAGGAGAGGCTGTTTATTTGTGTCATCACTCAAGAGTGACTTACAGCGGTGAGTGTATCACTCAAGAGTGGTAGTTACAGCGCAGGATGATACTGATGTAAGCTTATATGTAGGATTATTTTGAAATGACACACAGTGGTTTTCACACCAGTGGGACGTGTATGAGATGACACACACACACACACACACACACACACACACACAACTGGGTGGGCTGGTGGCAGGTAATGCCTCTGTGTCACTGTGGCAGAAACCCACAGGAGACGAGAGCTGCGTGTCATGGAAACCAAACAAAACCACGGTTAATGTGAGAATATAACAGCAGCGATGAGATAATAAAGATAAGCAAAAGAAATAAGCACAATGAATTAATTCCCCTCATGTTGTTCCAAACCCGCATGAGACACACAAGGAGAAATTTTAAAAGAATCTTTTTTTTTGGTACACTCAATAAAACACAGAGAACAAAGTCAAATAAATATAAAAAAAATAAACAATACAAATTAAATAATAGTTAATAGTCCAATAAATACAGTCCAACTGACTCATGCAGTATTGTCCAAGTCTTTTTGGAAAAGTGACATGCCAGTTTCAACATGCAGAAGTGCAAATAAAATAAATTAAACAACATAAATATAGCAATATAAATAGTAAGTAGTCTAATAAATATTATCCAATTGACTCATCCAGTTTAATCAAAGTCTTCCTGGAAAAGTGACATGCAAGCTTCAATACGCAAAAGTGTAAATGTTAAAAAAAATTTAAAAAAAATAATAAATAAATAAATATAAGAAACAATTAGCTATTTATTTTATTACATATATATACATATAGAGAGAGAGAGAGAAAGAGAGCGAGAGAGAGAGAGAGAGAAAGAGAGAGAGAAAGAGAGAGAGAGAGACAATAAACAAAAAAAAAAAAATAATAAATAATAAAAATAAAATATATAATAAAATAAAAACTACATAAACATAATAAAAATAAATATCTATTTATTTTATTACAAAAATAAAATATCATTATTAAATATATTTAAATTTTATAAATTAATTTTTATAATAAAAACATAAAATAAATAGTAGATATAACATAATATAATCATATATAACAAACAGTCATCCAGAAAAACAAAATAAAATTAAAAAACATAAATATAACTAAAATAAAATAAAAACTATATAAATATAATGAGATAAACAGTCTAATGAGTATAGTTCAATAAATACTGCAAAAGTATCAGTGTTAATCACTTTGTCATATTTATGAAATGTGCTCCTTAAAATAACATTTTTGTTTTTGTAACTAAAAAATAAATTATAGAATAATTTTGTGCTCTGGAAATTGCCCCACTCTTGTAAGTGGACATGAAACTAGTTTGAGGAGCAATTTTCTCTCTGAGACGGTTCACTTCTACACCACATCAAATCCATCCCCTCAAGTGAAATGAAAACAAAACACACCTTTCATCACTAACACCAATTAAAAATAAAAACTAGATAAGATCTCACGGACTTACGGTAAGCTTCTACATGTGTAAGTGCTGACAGCAAACTTTTCTGAAGAAAATAAGTGGGAAAATACTTGCCTGTGCAATATTCGTCGATACACTGCTAGAGTTTAGTGAATGGTTGCCAGGGCGTTGCTATGGGGTTGCTAGGATTCTGTGGGTAGTTGCTAGGTGGTTTACCCCTTTTAATGTCTTCCAGCTGAAAAGATGCAAGTTATGCAATGACGTTTAATACTTATAACCATATTGATAATGATAACAATAATTATTAGCCGTAAAAATAATTCTAATTCTATGAGAATATGACCACTCACAACAGAACTGTGGTGATAAAGACACGGAGCAACAATATCACCGGAATCACTTCGAGGATTTTTTTTATTTTTTATTTTTCCAGCTGATAAACGTTTAAACCTTTGACAGCCAATCAGATACACCCAACTTTAAGAAGGTCATGCATTTAAAAATGGCAAAACTTAAGCACATGCTTAATAACAGGCTATACAGAACGTTACCATCCTTTGGAGTGGACTATTAGAGTTATCTTTATAGGTATTGTTCTTGAAGCAAAAAACCTGAAGATGAGCGATGATAAGTGCTATATACTATTATCTGTGAAATAATACATTGTACAGAACACATTAAAACTAATTAGATGTTTGGTAAACAAAGCATCTTGGACTCTTTCTTTGGGGAAATCTAAGTGTCAAAGTATGTAAGTAAAAAAGCAGAGGTGCCAACAGGCCAATAAATTTCCCAGAAATGCCTTTGAAAAAGCCGTAAAAAGATTTCATGGATGTCAGTGACCCCTTTGATATGATTCAATCCCACTATTTAAGCCAAGATATGGGCCTGTGTTGCGGGCTGTTAGAACGCTTAAGTGTTTTTTCTTCTGTCTTTTTCTTACTACTACCCACCACTGCTAGCATCTAAAAAAGCCAGAGCAGAACTGCCAAAAAACCAATAATTAAGCACGGGAGGCGGTCAGCAGTGGGTCTGGGGGGCCCGTGAGGTGTGTCAGCGCGTCTGGACCCGCACGTCAGAACCTACGACCATTTCCCATAAATCCCTGCAGCTTTCATGTGTGTGGTTTAAAGCCTGTCCGCCTGGAAAGTTTGACACGGATCCAATTAGCGCATTCATCCCCGCGTATATCGCTTCTCTAGAACCCATCTGTGGGCTTTACCCGGGACACCAGCAGCTGCAGCGCGGCGGTCCAAACACACATCTCTCCAAATCCTCTCCACCCATCTCAGCTCATCTCTCTTCTCTACAGATGCACATAAATCTCAGCTGCAGGCGACTCATGTGTCTTATGTCACTGGTGCTGGCTGCAGTCTGTCTCTGAGATCCACCAGCCATAAAACTCAAGAACATCAAACACTGAGAAATTCATTTGAAAGTTGAATTATACAGATAAATGATGTGAAACTGTGCGTTACGGTGATTTTACCATGCTTAAGAGGTGCTGTGGTAAACCACAGTGTGGAAAAAACATTTTAAGGCACACCCTCAAGTAGCTTATTGGTTTTATTGAAAAGTGGCAACAACATAATAATAATAATAAAACAAAATGCAATACATATCTACAATTAAAAACAACAATAATAGTAATAATAAAATAATAATTATTATTATTAATAATAAACATTTATCAACACAATATGGGGATATGTCCATTAACTGGCAAGTAACAATGAATAAAAAATAAAAATGTATCACGGTTTCCACAAAAAATATGAAGCAGCAATTGTTTTCAACATTGATAATAATGTGAAATGTTAATAAATAATCAAAATATGAATTAAAACTATAATAGCATCTCAATTATATTAAAATAACCCTGATTAACGCATATCCCCATGTGCCTAATTGCTTTAATGAAATGTTGCCAACAGCATACAAGCTGTTTTTAACAATAATCACAATGAACAATTGTACATCCAAATAATATAGGCCAAACACCGTTAGGTACAGGCCTGCTGAGGGCCAAAATAATGCAATATCACTGCTCAACTACTCAATAATTATCATCCAAAAGCTTAGTTCTACTACATTTGATGACAAACAGCTCAAATGGCCTAATCTGGCAACAGAGTGCATTATGTTAAAACAGAAGCAGAGAGAATGGAAAATATAAATCCCTGAGGCTTTACACTCATTCTCACACAGCTCAAAATGTTAGTAATACTTTAAATGTCAAACATGAGCCAGGAAAACATGCCTGTACTAGTTTGGGTGGAGCAGGAGGGATTAATGAATGTGGTTCAATCGTAACAAACAACCAATCAGCTGCTCACGCCACAAATCAACAATCCAGTGGTTTCTAAAGATGTGTATCAGGATGAAGTCACTTACTATGGCAAGCCATTTTAACATTTAATCCGCAAAACTTACTAGTATCTATTTTAAAATACTAATACTTATTTTTTAGCTATGAGTATCTATTTCTTATCTAGCCTACTCCTTCATTAGTGCTTATTATTTAGCTACTCTTAACTTTTTAAAGACTTATTCTTTAGATACTAGTTCTCATTAATTAGATACTAGTACTTATTTCAATAGTGACTAGTAATTATTTTCCCATATTTGCAGGAAATGCACTAAAGCACCAGTCAGTAACATTTTTAGAGCTGTTTAAATGAAAACCTTCTTTACAGTCAGTATTGTGACCGGTGAGATTAATCGTGCATACATATGAGCACAGTCTATGTATTTTTGTATGCCCTTAAAAGTAACCTGGGCCCAGGCAAATCATGTCATGCACATTTTGGCAGCACCTCAGAAAGAGTCTGTGAGTTTATTTATGGCACGAATGCAATCACTGTAAAAAATAAACCTAGCTTGTAGCTCCGTTCCAAAAACTAACGAGCTGCCTTGCTGTCTACTGTCTACATAGGGAACAATACAACAATATAACTCAAAATTAAAACTAAAATGGAACCCTAACAAGTGACTGGTTTGGAACGCCCTGCAACAACTTATGTGATATACAAATAGCAATCCATGAAATGCACAAGAAACTATTTCAAGAGAGTTCAACAAAGTGATACTCTAAAGCATAGAAATACACAGTGCACTCTAATACTGTATTAAATAGTCTGTTTGTAATTAGACAGAACTATCTGTGTAATTATGAACATATTTATGCATTTCTCCTGCTTCCTTCACCAGAGGATATTTTTATTTGCCTTGTTGCAATGCATTATGGGATTGCCTTCTCTGTAAAGGATATTTAAAACTGCTGTCATAGAATTTATAATTATGAATAATTTTGACGATCAAGGGGTCTGTGCACAAATTAAATAGTTTAAATACTATATACAACATTACCTAAAACGTTTCAACAACATTATGAAATATTTCATGAGGTTAATGTGTTTCCATCATAGTTTATGTGCATGTTTTCTTATCAGATAAAAAATTATTCAAATACTTTTTTTTTTTTTTTTTTAAATGCACATTTTTAGAATTTAAGCACATCTTGGTGTTCCCATTATGCGATATCCCAAAAGTTCTTACTCGGGAAGTTACCATAATATCATCATACTTAACAAACTTCAAAACTAAAAAACCATAAACATAATAAAAAAAATCACAAAAAATGCACACCATTTCAAACAACAGACAAAAAAAAAGAAAAAAAACATAAAAAATTGTAACATTGATATCAAACATTTAATTAAGCAAAAAAGTTAGTAAAGAGGTCACCATAATATCATAACTGGTATCAGATGCACTGTACAAAAACAAAACTTAAAGTGTTTTAATTTTATGCCAAATGAAATTTGGAAACATTATGACATGCCCTCAGTCATCCATTGGTCAAACAAAACAAAAAAAAAACATTGTAAATGTTTCTGTAACCACAAACGTTACACTGGAGAAAAAAATATTTAAAAAATTGGTGTAAAAACATATTTCACTCAGAAAAATAATTTTACAATTACAAAGAAAAGGCAAGTAACCTATTGAATTAAACCTTACATTTTATAGTAGAAAGACAACTCAGTGCATTACAATAATATTAATCATTGATACCAAAGCATTACTATTTTTCACATAATCTTTGCCACAAAAACTTAACTAGCAAAACATAACATTAACTAAATATGAAAAACTAAAACAGAAAAATTTACTACAAAAAGCTTTTCCATTGCTTGGACAAATAGGTCTGGATAAAATTGCCCATGAATCTGCATAATTTGCACATTGGTTTTAGTTTGATATAAAGAGTGACGTTTGCTTTCAGAGATCCTGAATTCTCACACCCCACATAACCTCAAAAAGCTCAATAACTCACCTCATGAGCGTGAGGGCCACTTATCAGAAGTGAAGGCCCAATAAAAACGACAAAATGTCACATTCTCGCCCCCACCCCGAATCGCAGCACTCCCAGCGATGGAAAAACTAAGTGAGAACAATTTGAACTATGAGCCCTGGCGACGATCCGACCTGAAAACCTCCCACGGAGCTCCCGGGATCCTTCAGGATGAGAGATCCAAACTCCCCTCGAGCCGTCAAAGAGACTCACTTTGTCTAGTTGAACAAAAGGGGCAAAAGAAAAGCAAAATGTATCAGTCTGGACATAATCCCAGCTGACTGGAAGCTGAAAGGAGTCCAGGATGAGATGTTTCCCTCACACCCTGCCGCTGGTCCGGACTCAAGGGCCGCTCTGGCTGAAGACCTCAGAAACCTTCAGCAAAGCTCTGTGATTTACTGTGAAGATGCTCTTACAGTTTTCCCACAACACACAGTTACTCACACAGGAGGAACGCTTTCCCACTCACACCTTGAGGTTTGCAGGATGGGTTCCCAGCAGTCCAAGATGTTCCAGGCATCTCAAGCAGACGTGCTTTGGCTATTCAGCAACACCTGAGAATAAAAACAGGTCAAAGGTTCGATGACATGCAAGAATGTCTGAGAAAATGAAATCTTTGTTTTCATGTGGTTTGGAAAAACCTTTGCACCGTTTTCTGGAAGTGTTTTGATTTCAGTAGCTCTTCATGGAAATATCGAGTTGTGCATACAAGTAAAAAAAGTCATTATGTTCTTTGCATCAGAAATAAACCTGAGTTTATATATTCATTTATATTATATATTATTATATTATAAATATATGTTGTTTTAACATTTGACAACTTAAACTAGACAATGTTTAAGTTGTCAAATTTAAACATTTAAATTTAAATGTTATAAAGTAATAACCTATTTGTTAATTTTAAGAGATTTGCTTACCTTCACACACTGCCTTAAGGGTCTGTAGGTGTTTGTGATGTAATTTCCTGTTTGCAGCTTTGACACGACAACAAAATGTCTTTGTGTATGTTTTTTTTAATTTTTTTAACCTTTTCAGATAGCAAACAGGCATAATCATTGGGAAACACACCCACAATAAATCCGAGCAGAATACACACTGAAAGAAATAATAAAAAACAAACAGTTTATAGCAAAATATATGAAAGCTAATCATTTGAAATCCTCTTTTTCAGTTGAAATACAATTTAAAAAATTTTTTTTTAAAAATCACACTTGCAGCAACTTCAACAAATCTATACTTGTGTAAATTAAACTTATCTATAATCAATATGATTACACAAAGAAATCAACTCTTTGTTTTGCATAAAACACCTAACTTAATGTGATATTAAAAAGCAGGTTTTACATTATTTGTTATTCATGAACACTGGTTTTAACTCGCTTTGACGGCTTGATTAGGTTTTTAAATGATTAATTATTTAGAAAAAAAAAAAAGGCTTGGATTAGGCATTTTAATTGCAATTTCAAAAGTATTCCATAAACATGAAGAAAAAAAAATGAATTCAATGAGCATTTTAATTTTACAAATAATAAAAAAAAATAATATAAAAATTTAATTTAATATAATAAAAAATGTTATTCATTATGATCACAGGTGCTATATAAACATATAAAAAACTTTTTATTCATTATGATCACAGGTGCTATATCTTCATATTTTAGACTTTAGTTTCATTGAAAAATACCAAAATGAATGGGAATTCTTAATAGATAATAGATTCAGACACAAAAATAAAACTGCACTGAAAGTAAAGGATAAATATTTTTAAAAACAGCAATAAATAATCATGTAAAAATGTGAATTTTATATTTATAACATTAAATGTATATAATATTATATTGAAACATTAAAAGCTGTTACAAGTTACAAGTGTTGAGACTGACTGTAATTAATGCAACTGTTTAAAATCTGATTAATAAACAGTGATGGACAGTTTTAACTGAAATATTTAGTTATAAATGTCTCATCATATTGCTGTCGCCACCGTTTTTATAACAGATTATTTCTTTCGTTTTACCATAATCATAAGATATCTAAATGAGGGATTTCTCCCCATTTTAATTTCATTAGATAACTGTTTAATGAGGAGAAATTTGGGAACACTGTGTGTGAAAAGAGAAATGCATGCTGCCCTCTACAGGTGGAAAAATAAAAATGTGCCAATGCTCCAGAGGAAAAAAACATTTATTATTATTTTCTGTAAATATAAATCACACATAAAGTATCTCAGTCACATTGGGCTCGTCGTTTATAGTTCATGAAACGGTTTGAGTATAATCACTTGCTCTTTTTCTTCTTTTTGGAGGCAGGTGCGTCCTGCAGGCCGCCGTCGCTCTCCGCTGCTCTCTTTCTGCTGGTCTTATCGCTCATGTATCCGCTGGAGTCGCTCGTCGAGAGCTCAGAGGGCGAGATCTGTTTGTCTTTCTTCTTCTTCTTCTTCTTCTCTTTGTGATGTGCGTTTGCATTGGAGTCTGTCTGGTTTATGTGGGCAGCGGTTAGCTCCAGGCTGCTGGTGTCCAGAGACTCAATCTCACGCTTGTCTTTCTTCTTCTTCTTCTTGGGTTTTGGACTGTCGATCGCGTCTTCTGTGGATTCTGGTTCTGTAGCGGATTCTACAGTCATTTCCTTTTGTTCTGTTTGGGCGACAAGCTCTTGCACTCTGAAAATCAATAAATGATCATTATTAGCGTTACACTTATCTTCCAAATCAATACTATTACAATACTTGGGCAAATCAATATGTTTTGCTTTTTTTTTTTTTTTTTTTTTTTTTTTTTTTTTTTGGAATTTTTTAGAATTTTTTTAGCAATTTAAGAATTGCGGTTCTACAAGTATTGCAATTTTTGCAAGCTTTACATGACATATGTGTCCCTGGAGCACAAAAGCAGTCTTAAGTCTCTGGGGTATATTTGTAGCAATAGCCAAAAATATATTATATGGGTCAAAATTATCAATATTTCTTTTATGCCAAAAATCATTAGGATATTAAGTAAAGATCATGTTCCATGAAGATATTTAGTAAATTTCCTACTGTAAATATATCAAAACTTAATTTTTGATTAGTAATATGCATTGCTAAGGACTTAATTTGAACAACTTTAAAGATGATTTTCTCAATATTTAGATTTTTTTGCTCCCTCAGATTCCAGATTTTCAAATAGTTGTATCTGCCTTGTTTACATACATACACAAGCTTATTTATTCAGCTTTCAGATGGTGTATAAATCTCAATTTCTAAAAACTGACACTTATGACTGGTTTTGTGGTCCAGGGTCACATATAAGAGAGTCATTTTTACAAAAACAATTCATCACATCATTGGAAGCTTTATTTCAGAAGCATCAAACAGTAATCTACTACAAAATGGTCAATTCAAAACCCTGGACTTAATATAAAAAAATGGCAAAGTAAAAAAAAAAAAAAACTGAAAAAAAAAGTACTATATTAAGCTGTTCCTGCCATAAGAAAAAGTCAATTAAATTAAATAAGATTTATAAAATATAAAAAATATTAAACTGAAATTAAACTTTTCTTTTTGCTAGAAAACCGAAACCAAAATAAACTTTATTTAATAACCAATTACTTAATAACATCCAAATGAAACTGAGTTGTATATACAACATTTAAATTGCACACCAGGCAGTTTTTATATGAACTTTTCTTTAATAATATAAAGTCAATGCACCACCAGAGTGAAAATTAAACGCCACTGATTCTGTCAATTATTCTTTATAAACAAGGACTAAAATTAAACAATCCAATATGAATTATTATCGATTCTGGAATAAAAGAATCGATTTCAAAATCAAAAAAATATATAGTGCTGTGCAATGATTAATCGCATCCAAAATAAAGGATTTTGTTTACATAGAATATGTGTGTGTACTGTGAATATTTATTATGTACATATAAATACACACACGTCTCTATATAATTAAGAAAAATATATTGTTTACATATTATATTTATATATTATATAAATTATATTAATTTAAATACATACATGTAAATATTTTCAAAATATAAATTATGTATGTGTGTGTATTTATATTTATATTTATATATATATATATATATATATATATAGAAAAATAAATTAAAATAACCAATAAATAAAAAAAAAGAAATATAGCAATACAAAATACAAACTACCCACTCCCAACTACTAACAATTAATAAAATAAATCAAATAACTATATATATATATTTATAATGTGATCTAATTATATATATATATATATATATATATATAGCAATAGTTAAGTCAATCGATTTTTTTCCAACGCCTAATTATTAGTAAATTACTGATTTAATGAAATGTCCATAATGTATTATATTTAACGTAGTGATGCACTGTCATTTTAAAGCTGAATCAGCAAAAAAAAAAAAAAAAAAAAATTCCTTTTTAATTTTCAGCCGAAATGGTTTTGGAGAGCCAAAATTATTGACCAAAACAGTGGAGTTTAATAAGTGCTTCTCCGAACAGCTGTTAAAAACATCACAATAATCCACTCCAGTCCATCAGTGAACATCTGGAGAAGACAAAAGCTGTGTGTTTCTAAGAAACAATTCCATCATTATGAGTCCATAATCCAAAATAACCCTTACTGCAGTGAAAAAGTCCATCTCCTGTTGTCTCCAACAGATTTGTTTAGAGCTGTTTTGGCTTGTAAACAGTGCATATTTCTCTCCTAATTCAGACTTTATCATCGGAGGAAGTGTTATTATGGATTATGAAGCAACAGTTTGAAGTTAAAAACATCTTAATGATGGATTTGTTCGTAGTGATGTGGATTATTGTGATGTTTTTATCAGCTGTTTGGACTCTCATTCTGACGGCACCCATTCATTCACCTATTTCTTTTTTGCAGACTCTGAGGCATTTCTCCAAATCTGACGGCAGAAAGTCCAACTAAAAGGAAAAACTAAAAGCAAACGCACACCTCAACCCCACAAACAAACACTATTTTCAGTATCCAACTAAAAGGAAACGCTGACCGCACCTGCACTTCTCCAGCCGTCCCCTGATCAGCAGAACACCTGCAGCGTCGGCGTCCAGCTGGAAGACCTCAAACTCCAGGCTTTGTCCGACACACAGTCCAGAGTCCCTCCACTGCTCTGAGCTCAGCAGACTGGGCTTCACCACCGACGCGTTAAAGCAGCCGTGAACCAGACAGCCCACGTGACCCACTCCCGTTTTATTAATCACACCCTGAGCGACACACAAGACCAGAATAAACAGATATAAGACCTCACTCATGATCAGACACAGAACTCTAGCTCAGGAGGATCCTGTGACGCACCACAAGCTTCGACCCTGTCTTCGGTTTGAAGACCACGAACGACGCCTCGATGTTGAGGTGAACGAATCCTTGATCGTCATGAATATCCCCATGCTGTCCTACCACTTTAATGTTGTCATACGCCACAGGAACACCTTTCAGACTGCAAATCCACAGAACAAGGATGAACGAATGGCTGTTCCATACTTCCACAGCTGAAATCTTTATCAATAAATGATGTTTATATACAAGTTACAGCTGAATACAAACGTTCACAGTATCATCATTTCAAACTGAGGTCCGGACACGAGAGAGTGCTAAGATTTAACTAAACAAATAATATTAATCTTTTATAAATATAAATAATAATTATATTTTAATAAATATAAATAAATAATATTTTTATTATAATAATTTAAATCAATCAAATTAGTGAAAAAAAAAATCGATTAAAATACATAAAGAGTAATAATCTAACATATTTTTAATAATTTATATTTTCCAAATAACACAGCCTGAAACTTAAAAAAAAGAAATTCTGATCTGCAAGATTTTTATAAATAAATAATCAAAATTCAAGCTGTATACAAGGATCTAAAGTAACTGCACATAAAGCAATTTAAGTATGAAATATACAACTTTTTAATGATATAATTATGAATATATATATATATATATATAGAATATATAGCTATATATATATATATATATATATTAATAAAAAACATAAATTAGGAGAAAACTTATATAGCTTAAATATATTTATTTATTAAAATAATATATTTATTAAAAAACATTACATAATAAAGTCATTATAAACAGATTAATAAAAAACATAATGAAAAAAATGTGCGTGTGTGCAATACAGAGCATATATGTAAAAAAAAATCTCCTCTCTAGACCAAAAAAGGGACCATTATTATCTAATTTGGGACACTGAGTTCACAAATATAGAATAGAAGATAGAAAACTTCGAAAACTTTCCATCATGTATTGCAGAAAAGATGGATAATTGTTTACTAGTGTTGTTATCTGGCTCTTATGCATTGCCCATTTCTACACATAAACTACATGAAAGTCATACTCTAACTAGTGCACTAGTTTTATTGTTTTTATTGGTTGACTACAACTTTACAAAAGCACTTCTGCATCAACTGTGACTGACTCTATTCAGCAGCAGCGCTGACACACAATGACAACATTACAAAAATACTACAGTTACTTTTAAAGGGATCGTGTTTTTGTTTCTGTCTCATAATATTGAAAGGCAAGCACTTGAAGCCTAGTTACCATCATTTACCATGGTATTTTCTTCGCAGCCTGTTGGTTTACCTGCTGGAGTACTTGAGCAGCTCAGCGTCGAGCTCCTCCCGGATACCGGTTCGTTTCTTCCGCAGATGAACGGGCGACAGTGAGATGTGCCTGCGGTGCGTGTCCAGCACCAGACACGAGTACCGCGCGTTCAGCAGCTTCACCGCGTCCGCGAACGACGGGATGAGGCACGGAACCGCCGCGACATCTCCACTGGATATCTTCGCTATCGTCGACACGTCCGCGGGGTTTGTGACGGCTTTCGGAGCTCCGTCCTCCTGCGTCCAGTTCGCCATGCCGTACACATGCTGAGGAGCACGTGGTGCGGTCGCTCGCGCGTTTGGATGCGAAATCTGAGGAGTGACGCGCGACCACTAGCGGAGAGGAGGAGAACTGCACATGAAAAAAAGCATATTCTATAAATTTTATTTTTTCTACTGTTTGTGATATAAGTAGCTACATTATTTACGTAAGTAATAATAAGGATTTTTTTTAAGTAAAATAAAAAACAGTAATAAATAAATATAAATTATAATTAATGAAAATATATAAAAAAATTATATTAATAAAGAAAACCGAAAAGGAATTAAATATTAAATTAAACAAGACACATTGTTTATTTGAAAATGGATTAAATGGAAAATGGAAGAGGACGTTGATTATAATAAAATAACAAAGCACTCATGGAAGATTTCGTAGGGTTGGTTTACAAAACTGATTTATATTAAACAATAGAAATAGAAATCTTTGGTGTGTAGAGTAAAGGTTTGGTTTTTGATTTGTAGTTTAATCATCAGTAGTTATGACACAAAATACATCTGACATTTTATTTGATTCTCATATGAAGCCTAAATATAAAAATACAGTAAAGAAATAAATGAAAAAAAAATAAAAGTCATGTGCCTTTTTGTTGTTTTTATAAATAAGTATAGCATTATTTACGTCACTAATAGTACGGGAATATTTAAAAGTAAAATAAAATTATAGTTATAATAAATGTTAATTTAATAACATTTAATATTAAATATTAATAATTTAATATTAAAAATAAAACGTAATAGAAATGGCACTGAAAAAGATTTCAATTAAATATTAAATTCACAAGAAAGCAAACTGTTAATTTAAAATTGCAATAAATGAAAAATGGATGAAGAGGACATCGATTGAAATTAAAAAATGTAGCACTTATATATATAAAAAAAAAATTGTAGAGTTAGTCTACAATATATGTGACCCTGGACCACAAAACCAGTCTTAATTGTCAATTTTTCAAAACAGAGATTTATACATTATCTTAAAGCTGAATAATAATCTTTCCATTGATGTATGCTTTGTTATCATAGGAAGATATTTGATCGAGATACAACTATTTGAAAATCTGGAATCTAAGGATGCAAAAAAATCTAAATATTTAGAAAATCATCTTTGAAGTTGTCCAAATGAAGTTCTTAGCAATGCATATCACTAATCAAAAATTAAGTTTTAATATATTTACGGTAGGAAATTTACAAAATATCTTCATGGAACATGATCTTTACTTAAAATCCTAATGATTTTGGGCATAAAAGAAAAATCAATAATTTTGACCCATACAATGTACTATTGGCTATTGCTACAAATATACCCCAGAGACTTAACACTGCTTTTGTGCTCCATTAAAACATCCAAATCTATGGTGTGTAAAGTAAAGGTGTTTTTGTGTGTAAATGGTTTAATCATCCGCCATAATGCCACAAATTACATTGGCATCTTTATTTAATTTTCATATGAAGCATCTATATAAAAATACTGTAAATTAATAAATATCTTTACAGGCATTTTACAGTGTGCATTTATACGATCAGGATCAAAGCATTCAGTATACCATACAATATCAGGATTACAATTTCAGATTCAACATTCCCTTTATCTAGATACGGGCTGAGAGAAAGAGAGAGAAGATCGTTTGCATGCTTATTTCGTACTCAAATGTCTGTTTTCTGTATGCTGGTCGTCAAGGTCATCAGTTCTGACCTCTCCTGAGGTCATCAGGTAACTGGACACTGATTGGCTGTCTGTCTGCTCAATACTGTTATCTGACGCTCAGTCTACATTATGTCCTGTGAACGCTGTCTGTGCTTCTACTGTCAGCTCGACCCAGCCAATCAGAGTGAAGAACTGTCAGCCTGACTCAGCCAATCAGGTGGAAGAACTGTGCTGTTAAGAGCATGTGGGCAGCGAGCTGTCACGGCGAAGCGCTCCGTCCATTGTAGGAGATTTGAGAGATGCAATTGCTGGTGTTATCCAAAACCTCCTGCAAGCAGACAAACACACGGCCGAGTTTCGCTACGAGATGAACATTCAAACAGACAGAAGAGAGACAACTTCCATTCTTAGCTACTGTATGAGTAAGATGTAGATGAGTTTGTTTCTTCATCAGATTTGGAGAAATGTAGGATTGCATCAGTTGCTCACCAATGGATCTCTGCAGTGAACGGGTGCCGTCAGAATGAGAGTCCAAACAGCTGATAAAAACATCACAATAATCCACACCACTCCGGTCCATCAGTTAATGTCTTGAGAAGACAAAAAGTGTGTGTTTGTAAGAAACAAATCCATTATTAAGACGTTTTTAACTTTAAACCATTGCTTCCTTCAAGACATTAACTGATGGACTGGAGTGGTGTGGATTATTGTGATGTTTTTATCAGCTGTTTGGACTCTCATTCTGACGGCACCCATTCACTGCAGGAAAAGGAAAGTTGTTTCAAACACTGAGCTAACGATTAAATTTTGATGAAAGTTTATGAATTCAGTGTTTTTTCTTTGTGTGCTGGATCATTCGCAATAAGACCAGGACCATATAATAAGAAAGTAAGCCTTAATGTCAGTTTTAATGTAATGTTGACTGTAAGTGTGTGAGATGCACCGGCACTCACAGACGGCACAAACATACCAGCTCCTTGCGTACCTTCTCTGCCATTTCGTGCGAGTGATGTAGTGAATGTTCTCTCTCCAGAAACATGCGCTGCTGTTCGCTGCTGGCCAGTCTGCAGGTCAGCCATGTGGACAGCGTGCAGCTGCTGATGCCCAGGCATGCTAGAGACATGACGGCCAAATGAAGAGAGTGCATGGCGTCTGGACGCTTGACCAGTGCTCGGACAAACTGGAAGTTCAGGATTCCACCAATTAATCCACAAATGCAGCAGGAGGAAAACAATATCATCTGAGAGAGAAAAACATACATAATGTTAGCTGTTTGTGTGTGCCTTTTGCATGCATGTAACATTCAAATAATAATGCATATTGCATGTATATACCATTAAAATAATAACACATTTTGCATGCATATAATATCAAAATAACAATGCATATTGCATGAAACATTAAAATAATAATGCATATTGCATGCATACATCATTAAAATAACAATGCATATTGCATGCATACACCATTTAAATAATAATGCATTTTGCGTGCATACAGTATCAAAATAATAATGCATATTACACTAAAACACCATTTAAATAATAATTCATATTGCATGCATACATCATTAAAATATTAATGAATATTGCTTGCATGCAATATCAAAATAGTAATGCATATTGCATACATACAATATTAAAAGAATAACATATATAACATGCATTTAATATTAAAATAATAATGCATATTGCTTGCAGGCAATATCAAAATAATAATACATATTGCATACATACAGTCAAATAATGTATGTTGCATAAACACATAATTGAAATAATGCATATTGCATGCATACGATATTAAAGGAATAACATATATAACATGCATACAATATTAACACTAATGCATATTCTATGCATTCATCATTAAAATAATAATGCATATAGCATGCACACATTATTAAAATTATCATACTATTACAATATTACAAATGCTTTAATTGGGTAGTTCTGGGTAGTTTTTAAGCAATAGTTGAGTTAAATAAAACTGCCCAGAAGGTTGGGTTAAACATTTAGCCCAACCACTGGGTCAAAACAACCCAGTCGCTGGGTTTGTCCATATTTCCCCCAGCGATGGGTTGTTTTAAACCCAGCATTTTTAGAGTTTAACTATTTCTTGTAGACTGAAATGAAAACATTAGATTATTTATCAAAGTGGTGTTCGCCTATGCAAAAGTAACGACCAAAGTGCGAGGGCATTTCCAGGGTGTTGCTTTGCAGTTGCTAAGATGTTCTGATTGGTTTCCATGCTCGTAAAGGTCACAGTATATAAATCAGGAAGCGTACAGCACAGCAGAAATACTGTATACGGAGGATGAAGACGAAACCATTGTGTACTGGGAGAATGGATTGTGCTGCTCTGTGATTTTATAATCGGTCAGACCACGTCCAGACAGTGACATTATCTGCCAGCAGAAAACTGCCATCTCAACACTTCAGGACAGATCTGACCTCAAATTACACAAGAGACTTCTGACTCCACAGCACATTATCACATTATCCTGATTCCTGGATGACACTCCTCCTTTTAGTGCGCTATAACTGTTACTGTCATTACTTGGTATTGTGCACTGCAGATATTGTTGTCTGCTATGATAAATTGCTTACAGTCTGCAAATGACTAAAATGTAAATATACTGTTGGGAGAAACTATAGTACCATACTACTTGTTTTTTTGCAGAATGGTGCACTAAGAAGGTCTAATAATAGGGAAAGCATTTGCATTTCTATTCACATAAATAGAGGAAAAAAGTTTTAACATAAATTTCATTATACCTTCCCCAGTTGATTAATATCTATACATTAAGACAATTGTTTTGTGTTTCATGTTTTCTGAAATGTTATGTTTAAATATGTAAATACATTATGGATAAAGCAAGGTTCAAAATTCTTGCTTTATTTTGTTCATCAGAGTTAAAGGTTTTTACAGAGGGGATTTTGGATATCTCTTTTTATCACTCTGTAAATCAGACAATACTGTCAACAGCCAGAAAATTATTAATTTTAACCATATTTTATGAATAAAATGAAAAAAAAAATCAGGTGAATGATATATGAACAAACCCCTCAGTAAAAACCTTCAGAATAAAGATAGGAACAAAACTGTAAATTCTAGTGTATGTAAGTCCTGCTAAATCGGAGATAAAAACACTTTTTGAGAAAACAACTTTTAAACATATATATTGTAATTGAAATCTACAGACGTAAAGAGATAAAGTGTAATAAAATAATCATTTAAATGTGTATATTGTATGTTTTCTTTCCATTAGTCTGAAAGAAGACATGTTATAGAAGCAATATAGCCCAAACTAACAATGGTTTTAGATGCGGTGTCTTGCCTTCAATCACAGAATTAGATTAAAATTAAAAATTAAAATACTTATGACCTCATTTATTTCCAAGATAAGATAATGTATTTACATAAGCAGATTCATTCAGCCATTCTGTCATTTATTGCATTATCGATTCTGCTAAATTGGTACACCATCTCTCATATTATTTTACTGTAAAAAAAATAAATAAATAGTACGCAGAACATACTCAGCATACTATTAAGCTAGTATTCCATTCATACAGCAGCCCATATCACATTACACACTGAAGAGAAACAGCCAAAACACACTTTTTGCAGTATGTTGGCTGTTTAAGTATCTAAACCCTACTGAGATGAGACTGTCCACTGGGACTAAAAGTCAATATCATTTGAAGATAAAATGCTTAAGTGTTCTTGAGTAGTTCCTGACGTTACTGCAACCATTACAGGCTGATGGGGAGGCTTTCGTTTTAGCCGTACAATAACATTTGAGGCAGTGCCTAAAGGCCCTGAAACAAAATCAATCAGCAGGAGAGAGCGAGACATAAAACGAGAAACGGTAAAGCGTGTTTGAGGACAAAGCTGAAAGCTTGTAAACAAGAAAGCAAAGGTAAACAAGTAATGATATGAAAAGAGACAAGAGGAGAGTAGGATGGGAGAGCCGTGAAAGCTCTCAGACTAGGGTTTCACTTCAGTATGGATCTGTGATTAACACTCTCCGCTGGCCGGCTCACTCCACTCAGAGGTGGCTAATTGAATCTTATCTCTCCAGTCAAGTATCCTGGGATATTTTCACACACACTCGCTGTGAGCTGGAGCTGCTCTCGGATGTGGATATTCATGGTCATGTGATGATGCATTACCTAATTAAATACGCATTAATTTGCATACATTTCTAGAATGTAAATCTAAACATTTGGTAAAGCCAGGTTCAAAAAAGTTATTTGCATAGGGGATTTTGGATATCTCTTTTTTATTATTCCATAAATCAAATGGTTCTATGTGTATTAAATCAAAAGCGTGCAAAATGTAGTATGTAATCTACCAAAGCCAATAGATAAAGGGTATTAAAATAAATACTTAAATGTGTATTTTTTTTTTTTTATGTTTTCTTTCCACTAGTCTGAAAGAAGACAAGTTATGGAAACAATAAAGCTCAAAATTTGCATTAAATCACAAAATCAAATTAAAATTAAAATGCAAATGAACCACTTTCATTTCCAAGAAAACAACCTGACATCTTTCACTGAATTAAACATGCAACATATTGAGGTTATCTGACAGCAAATGGAGCATATTCTAAACTTCTGTTGCATACTGATTGTTGCACACAGTTTTTAAATTAATATTAACATTAACATGTAATTTCATGTGTCCTACAGTAGAGTGAGTATACAGTACAGTACTAATACAGTGAAGTATGCATACTTGCTCAGCATAATGTATGTACTCACAATCAGTCCCGTCCTTTTCCGTGCGCACAGCATGCCGCACAGTCCACAGATAAGAAACTATGAGACAGAAAAACATGATATTTGAGCATCTTAATAGAAATGAATTGAATGAAAAACAGGCAGAAATCCGGAGGAATTGTGACACAAGCATACTGAGTTCAGATTACCGTAGAGTCACACCTTACAAGAACTGAACTGGACATGAACACACACAACTGAGGTTCATTTATATGAGTTAATGATGGAAAGATCTCACATATACTCTCTGTGAAAACACCATGAGTCTTATCTGACATGAGTTTTGGAGCAAACAGAAACTGTATTACAGTATCTGTAAAGTAAACAACTTTATGATGAATCAAATTCAAAGTTATGGCATATCAGAATGTGTTCCATTCTGTTTTAGGTCAGATTTCCTTTACAACATATACTGTGCTGTACAATGGTACAATGTTAATATCAGTTACATCAATACTGTATACAACATGATATAAAAATGCATTTTATGGTATAGTACTTACAAAAATGCCATGGTACTACAATTGTGAAAAAGGAAGCGAGTTTAACTTTTTTGTAATCTTAAAAGTATCTTTCTAAACATCTGTACTTTCAGATAACATAATATTAATGAAATAAAAAGCCACTCATGTGTAGAGACACTTTCATGACTTTGCTACTTAACTCACTTTAAAAAGTGACCTTAGTACTAACGTCAAATCAAAACATTAAAATACATATTTAATCATTATGGTTTTTGTCATGCTTTAAAGAAATACCCTTATTTACTAACATACTAATGCATTTGTGAAATACTTAATTATAATTGAACTTCAATGTGTTATTTGATATTAAGTTCAAAGTTAGAATATTTTAAATGTACTGAACTGTAATATTCAAAAACAATATAAGTATGTAATTACATAAAATAAATAAAAACGTAGGTCCTATTTAAGTGGGTCAAAAATGCATTTAATATAAATATAAACTATAACACATTTTTATTTAAATGCAAATAACATGTAAGTATCCGAAAACATTACACTTCGCACTTAAGTATATTCTTTTAAAGTATATTATTTCCATAATAAGTAATTTTTTAAACAGTATGCTGAGGTCTACATGTTTTAATTTACAAAGGTATATCCAAAACATGGTAGCCAGCTAACCCCCTAGTTAGTTCCCCTAACGTTCCCATTTGGTTATTCTGGGGAACCAAACAAGAACGTTTTGAAAACGTTCCTTTTTTGCAACCAAAAACTAACCTTCCCAGAACGTTCTTGGAACCAAAAATTGTTAGCTGGTAACAAAACATGTTTAACAAAAAAATAAAAATAAAAAAAAAATAATAATAAATAAATACTACACAAACATTCAATGCCTGAGAGTTTTGATAGATTGAGATCAGGTATTTACGCTGAAGAAGACTAGAAAAGTGAGACGTACACACACTCCGCTCCATAAAGGAGAAGCGTCGCCCTGCTGGGTCTTGTGCTCCGCTTTCGCCCGGATGATGCCCACCGCGCCCAGGGCGATGCTGGACACCCCGAGCCCTATCTCCAGCACCGACAGAACCAACAAACTCCAGATGATCTTCCGGCTGGAGCACATCTTCGCTTGGGCATCCTTCCTGACCGGTGCGCAAAACGCTTCACTCCATCTCTTCACAGATAAACCCAACGCATAAAATCCAGGTAAGGGTAAACGTCGCTTAAGTGATTTCTCCAAAATAGATCAGTAGTTCGTGTATCAGTGCGCAAAGATGCTCTCCATGATGCGTAAACGCCAGTGGTCTAACTTTACCCTTCTCCTAACTCTTTTTACCATGCTTCTGCTCCTGCCCCATGAGATTTCCCTCAGTTAGACAGAGTAAAAGCTCCGCCCACTGTCACCGTCACCGTCGAATTTCTTTACAGTGCTGCAGTGGAATGGCTCTAAAATAGTTTTATAAATCGTTATTTGATTATATACTTGAGGTAATTCGTTAGAACGGTAATTGTTCCAAATGTTCCAAATCTAATCTGGCGGGAAAAGTTGCGATTCTGTCAGCTTCTGTGAGCAGGTGTCCTCGCGCGCTCGCGCGCACACACGGTTATGCGCAATGGTGCGTAAAAGCGCTGATTGTGGTAAATGCGCCCCGGTCAGTTTATTGCATAAAACCAGTGAGTTGGACACCTAACGGCACATATCAGCACAGCGCATTAAGACACTCAATCACATTTTATTAGAAGGGTTTTGAGTGGCCCGAATCCATAATAGTGCGCATAAAAGTCCTTTTTATAGGATGCTAAAACAAAAAGCATGCTTTTTGTAGCGTTTGGATGCTCTGTGATTATATTTGTGGAAGTTCCCACGCGTAATTGATTTCTAAAAACATTTCCGGCAACAATTACAGAGAAGAAACATGACCATCCAGCAATTTCTGTGTAAAAGCTGATGGAAACTGCTTTAGAGCTGAGCATTACAGTGCATTTCCTAGAGCAATAATGAACATTATATAGAGCATTTTGTTATCTCAGATCACACTCACAATAAATGTTTATTTGCATTACTATATCACTTAATCACTGGCTGGCCAGAAAAGTAATTTTTTTTTCCCTGGGAAAAAAATAGTAATAATTGAATTCATCCAGCTAAATGGCCTCTCTAAAAAATTCATGACCGTGGTGCCATATGGAGAACTTTTGAAGAATAAACAAAACACTGTCCAATCAGTCTGTGGAAGTCTATAACGGACAGTAGCACTGTAACATAACATCACACAAGCACAAGCACAGTTGTTTATGTGGTATATGTACAGGCCTGTCTTCACTGCAGTGTGCTGGATGTCTGCGAGACGTTTGTGTTTTCAGTGTGTCTGCAGCAAATCACAGACAGTTCATTCCTGAACCTAACACAGCAACTTTCTGCTGAAGTATGTCTGCGTTACTGCAACAACAGAAGGTCTGAAGCAATGAGAGCAGAATGTTATTGTATAGTTTCACCACAGTTATAGGCCTGTTTGAGTTATATTTGTATCAGTTTATATTACAGCTGAATTGATGTTCTTCAGTCAGCAGAAACACACAATACCAGTTACACAAACAATGGGGAGCTTTGCCCATCCCACACTGATTTCCAATAATCAGTCAATACGAAGAGCTTGAAAGCATGCATCATATCGCAAATAGTGGTTAATTGGGGGTTTTCCTTACTGACAGAAAAATAATTGTTGATGACGAGTAAACTAATATCTTTTACCAATTCTGATCATCACAAAATACTCACAAAAAATTCAAAAAGAAAAAAATACATTTATTTGTCATTTATAACTTTGTACTAATGGGAGAATTTGAAAAATACCAGTCACAATTATTTCTTCTATATATATAAATATACACACACACACTGTAATATAATAATATTATATACAATTATTAAATGTATTATTTATATATTTAATATATAAATATTATAAATTACTATAATCAATTATAATAAATTGCTTAAATTAAAATATATAAATATATGAATATATTATATTGAATATATTGTTTAAAAATGTATACAGCCAAACCAAAGTTTATTCAGACACTTTCAACATTTCATACATTATCACAGTTTATTCACTATAGTTTAGAAAATGGTAATAAATATCTCACAGTCCGAACAAATTCATCTTCATAACGAACAAATAAAACTTAATAAAAACATATAAAACTCAAACAAAATCAATCACATTTCAAACCCAAATAATCATCCTTGGTCTCAGATTTTTATCAGTTTTACTGGTAATTATATCTGGTGTCTGAATAATTTTTGGTTTGACTGTATAACTGTACTGTATATAATCTGTATATAATGGCATTATTTTTCCATTTGTGTACAAGCATCATAAAGGCTTTACATCATGCAGGTTTCATTCAATTAAAAAATGCTGATTGTGCTGTCAGGATATCCTATCTGTGATATAACTTGTCGCACCACACCGAATCCATTGTCTGTTAATCGGCTCGGGAACATCAGCTGTCCGAAATCTCGCCACTGATTCGATAACAAGACGCCCCCGTCCGTCTGCTGAGTCATCAAACTAGCACTTCTTCAGTGTTTTCCTCCTTCTCTCCCATGTTTGCAGGGTTCGCGGGAATGTGAAAGTGCTGAACTGATTGTCAGTTGTGACCGGCGATCTAGAAATAGCATGGAAACGGTGGGGATATTTATAGATCCTGCGACCATGAGTAAAGAAGAAGGAAAGTACAGGGTGTGTTGTGTGCACTTCAGGTACTTCTGTACTATCACACAGTTCCGAGTGCAGTGCTAGTTGTCCAATATTTCATCACTTCATGTCATTCTCAATGCCTTCAAGTTCCATACACAAAGTGATTTTTAACCACAAAATGATGTAGTTACTATTTGCAAAACTGCTAACCAGCTAAATTTATTCATATTTCTTTCCCACTTTCTAGCAAAGTCAGTAAGATGCACCAAAATGGATGGACATTAATTCTTAAAGAGGGGCATTTCATGCATTCTGAATTATTTACACTCTTAAAGAGTTGGATTCTCATGCTAAACATGGGCAAAGTTTCAAAAAACAAGTATTTCTGTACCAAATCTCCTTCAGGGTTTGCATCCACTTGATTTTTCCCATAACATTATCATATGTCTCATAAATTAGCATCCACTTGCAGTTGGCAAGTAAGAAGACCCAGACAGCAATGGTTAAAAAATATCTGAAAATCAATCAAATGATTCGCGAACCCGCTTAGTTCTGATCTGAAACAATTGTTCCTATCTGAATCAAATGATTCGCGAACCCGCTTAGTTCCGATCTGAATCAAATGATTCGCGAACCCGCTTAGTTCCGATCTGAATCAAATGATACACGATACCCGGTTAGTTCCGATCTGAATCAAATGATACCCGCTTAGTTCCGAACTGAATCAAATGATTCGCGAACCCGCTTAGTTCCGATCTGAATCAAATGATTCGCGATACGCGCTTAGTTCCGAACTGAATCAAATGATTCGCGATACCCGCTTAGTTCCGATCTGAATCATACACGATACCCGGTTAGTTCCGAACTGAATCAAATGATTCGCGATACCCGCTTAGTTCTTATCTGAATCAAATGATTCGCGAACCCCTTAGTTCGTTCCGATCTGAATCAAATGATTCGCGAACCCGCTTAGTTCCTATCTGAATCAAATGATTCGCGATACGCGCTTAGTTCCAATCTGAATCAAATGATTCGCAAACCCGCTTAGTTCCGAACTGAATCAAATGATTCGCGATACCCGCTTAGTTCTTATCTGAATCAAATGATTCGCGAACCCGCTTAGTTCTGATCTGAAACAAATGTTCTGATCTGAATCAAATGATTCGTGATACGCGCTTAGTTCCGATCTGAATCAAATGATTCGCGATACCCGCTTAGTTCCTATCTGAATCAAATGATTCGCGAACCCGCTTAGTTCCGATCTGAATCAAATGATTCGCGATAGCTACCCGTTTAGTTTCCGATCTGAATCAAATGATTCGCGATACGCGCTTAGTTCCGATCTGAATCAAATGATTCGCGATACGCGCTTAGTTCCGATCTGAATCAAATGATTCGCGAACCCGCTTAGTTCCGATCTGAATCAAATGATTCGCGATACCCGCTTAGTTCCGATCTGAATCAAATAATTCGCGATACGCGCTTAGTTCCGAACTGAATCAAATGATTTGCGAACCCGCTTAGTTCCGATCTGAATCAAATGATACACGATAACCGGTTAGTTCCGAACTGAATCAAATGATTCGTGATACGCGCTTAGTTCCGATCTGAATCAAATGATTCGCGATACCCGCTTAGTTCTTATCTGAATCAAATGATTCGCGATACCCGCTTAGTTCCGATCTGAATCAAATGATTCGCGATACCCGCTTAGTTCTGGACTGAATCAAATGATTCGCGAACCCGCTTAGTTCAAATCATACACGATACCCGGTTAGTTCCGAACTGAATCAAATGATAACCTCATCTGAAACAAATGATTCGCGAACCCGCTTAGTTCCGATCTGAATCAAATGATTCGCGAACCCGCTTAGTTCCGATCTGAATCAAATGATTCAATATACAGAACAAATGCACACCAGCTTAGTTCCGAACTGAATCAAATGATTCGCGATACCCATTTAGTTCTGATCTGAAACAAATGTTCCGATCTGAATCAAATGATTCGCGAACCCGCTTAGTTCCGATCTGAATCAAATGATTCGCGATACGCGCTTCGCAAACCCGCTTAGTTCCTATCTGAATCAAATGATTCGCGATACCCGCTTAGTTCTTATCTGAATCAAATGATTCGTGAACCCGCTTAGTTCTGATCTGAAACAAATGTTCCGAACTGAATCAAATGATTCGCGATACCCGCTTAGTTCCGATCTGAATCAAATGATTCGCGATACCCGCTTAGTTCCGATCTGAATCAAATGATTCGCGAACCCGCTTAGTTCCGATCTGAATCAAATGATTCGCGATAGCTACCCGTTTAGTTTCCGATCTGAATCAAATGATTCGCGATACGCGCTTAGTTCCGAACTGAATCAAATGATTCACGATACCCGCTTAGTTCTTATCTGAATCAAATGATTCGCGATACCCGCTTAGTTCCGATCTGAATCAAATGATTCGCGATACCCGCTTAGTTCTGGACTGAATATAAATAAAATTAAATGATTAAATATAATAAAATCTTCTATTATTGTATATTTTAATATTTTTAATCATCTTTTATTTTATTTTTCCAGTTTAAATAATATTAATTTATTTTATATTTAGAATATTTAGTATTTCTAATTTTAGTTTTTTTATGTGTGTTCAGAATTTTTAGTGATTTTAGTTTTAGAGAATTTAGTATTTCAACTTAAACTGACTTTATTTCAGTTATGGCAACATTTCTAATTTTCATTTAGGTTTTTTAAGTTTAATTTTTTAATGTAATATTCATATATTATGTAATTTCAATGAACAAAAAAAAATATTTTTAATAGTTTTATTTGAAAAAAACAGCACTGCTTTAATACTGCTGATAATTAAGCAGAGAATAATGGGAAATGTAGTTAAGCAATGCAAGCCTGTTGCCTCACTAACTTGCTGTTGTGCCCTGGCATGATTAATCATTCATTTTCTAACTTTCTAAAACAACATTGTGCTGGTGTTCACATGCAATCTCATAAATAAGACTATTGCAGCTTGACTTGAAGGCAGCATGGTTGCTCGTAAAAAAAACAAAGAATTCCCTTACAGTGCTAAAGATCAGAATATTTTTTGAGAGAGTGTAATTTGCCTCCCGTGGTCTGTCCTGTCGTTTGTCCTCCTGTGTCTCAGTTTGGCTCTTTGCACCATATTAACTTCCATTAGCATCACTGCAGTAGGACAGAAGAGCTGTTTCCTATACACAGGCTCTCACATCCTCCATCTATTTATAACCACCACAGCGCAGTCTGTTTGTGCCTGTTCATTCTCCTCCTTTCTCTTTCTCTCTCTTTTCTCTTCATGTAAGGTGGATGGTTCTCATTCCCATCCACTTGCAAACTCGGCTCCGTTCCAATACAGTGAGCTGCCTTGCTGTTTGCTGCCTACATACACCGCTACTAGGGATTCAAGGATTTGACATTTTTGGCTACTACCAATATTTTGTCACTTTGGATGTTTAACAGGCCTACATTAGACAAAGTGAAAAAAAAAAACATTTTATGACATAGAGGTTAGAATTTTTTACTAATTGAAAGAACATTTCAAAATCATGGAAGCATGTTTCTGCCATGGAGTAAAAACAATTAAAAAAATATATGCAAATTTTTCTCTATTTCAGACTTTTTCTTTTTTGTTTTGTGTTTCCGCCACAGAATAAAAAATAAAAAAGGTATTTTTGTGAATTTATATCTCAGAATTAAAAATATTACATATTAATACAAAATGTACGTTTATATCGGAATTCTGCATTTTTATCTTGCAATTCTGAGTTTCTAATTTTTTTTTTTTCAGAACTGTGAGAAAAATAGTCCGAATTGTAAGATAAAAATCTGATAAAAATGCAAATTTATACTTTTTTTTTTTTTTTTGTAAAAATGAATTAGTCTAATGGGTGAAATGAAGAAAAATTACTGCCATAAATACTTAATAAAAAATATTTCTTACTAGCAGTTCAACCATTTTCAACTTTAATTTTATATATATATATATATACATATATATATATATATATATATATATATATATATATATATATATATATATATAGTAAATATTAAATAAGAAAACAAAACACTTAAAAAAACATTTTTAAAAAGTTATATACATTTAAATAAAATTGTTTATTGTTTTTTGAGCATCAAGCATGCTTCACATCATGCAGGTTTCATTAATTTGGGTAAACACTGATTATACTGTGAGCAGAAAAGGCTGATAATGTACAAAGTTGATCTTCATTTGTTTGTAGATGTCTCATTGGATTTGTTCTTTCATCTAATGCAATGGCGTCCATATACTTTTTAAGTGTCTTAATACGTTTATGGGGCCCTTTCACATTATTTGACTTTAACACCATGATGTTTTGACTCTTTGCATCATTATACAAGAGCTCATTTCCCTGCAATAACTGTGTCAGTTTTGTCACACTGGAAATGTGCCCATGTCACGGATCGCCCTGGAGCCTTGTTTAATGGTCCACAAGGGACTGCCTGAATCTGAGGGGGTCCTGCCAATGTGCTGTTTTATTGGCACATAGTGAGAACATCATTGCCTGTGAGTGCGTGGGACCCGGTTATAATGATACACTGCTGCTAACAACCAGGCTCAGTTAAGTTTAGAGTTGTAACTGAAATTTTATTGAAAAATGGATTGGTGTATTGTTGTGTGTTCATCTTGTAATCCATAATTGTCAGTGCCTTGTTATAAAGTGAAGGTATTTCACCTCCAGTGAGTGAAGACAAACACTGCACTCAAGTTAAAGTTCAGATACCCTGTGTAAATGTTACTCAGGCTATAAGTACTCCTTCTACATTTCCATTTGACTAAAAGATCAAAAGTGATTATTATGAGTTATGTTTTCTGTCATAATCACATATAGGCATATGCATTGAGTTCCTGAAAAGCTCACTCTTTTACAGCTGATTTAGCACATAAACAACTTGTAGTCATTTATAACCCAAATATGATTTCCTTTTAATAATAATAACCTACCAGTTTTCAAATGGGCTCGTTTTGAATTAGGCATGGCCAATTCAGTGAGTTATTCATGTGAAATCACTACAATTGGCTCATTGAATCACGGATCAGATCAGTTCAGTTCGCGAATGAATCATTATATGTGTGATTCGTGAACCAGATCAACCGGTTTCTATTTAAAAGAATGATTCATTACGAAATGAATACCGCTATCAAGAATCAGGCATTGCCAATTCGGTGAGTTGTTAATGCAAGACTCAAACCAGCTGGCTCATGAATCACTGATGTGATTGTCAGTTCAAACAGATCACTGAAAAGAAATGATTTAAAGGTGTGATTTATTAAGTTTTTTTTTTTTTTTTTTTTTTCTTTTGAATCAGGCATTGCTAATTTAGTGAGTGGTTAACTCGAGAATTGAACCGACTGGCATCGACACTGAATCACTGATTTCTTCATCTTGAGAACTGCAGCAGTCAGTTCAATTCAATTTGCGTATGAATCATTACATGCGATTAGCGAACCAGTTCAACCGATCATCGAAAAGAATCAATTTAGAATTTTTTTCCCATTAATTCACAGTTTCATTACTCAAATTTGCTCGTTTTGAATCAGGCATGGCTAATTCAGTGAGTTGTTAACTCGAGACTCGAACCGACTGGCTTACTGAATCACTGATTTCTTCAGCTTCGGTACCGCAGGAATCAGACTAGTTCAACTCGTGAATGCATGGGATTCATGCGATTTGCAAGTTTTTTCAACCGGATCACTGAAAAGAATCAAATGATTCATTACGACATCGTGATCGCAGTCTTGGTTTCTTCACTATGAAATAACGAGGTACAGAATATTTTTTCTCTAATCGATTAGATTGACACATTTTGAATCAGCCACGGCCAATTCAGTGAGTTGTTAATGCGAGACTCATTGAATCACTGATTTCTTCAGCCCGAGAGCTGGCTAAATGAGTGGTGTGTTCTGACAAGTTTTATCAACAACAGTAAACAAAAGAGTTTTATCAGTTTCCCAGCCACTAGCCTCATGCAATAATTACAAATTTGGACACCATGCATGGCATAATACAGCATAATGCAAAAACTGTTTTTTGCAAATGCTATTCTGAATACTCGTGTAGCTCAAGAATGATGCAAACAAGCTTTAGCAGTGTTTAATAGTGAAAATACCGAGTGCAGCTATCAATCTGTGTGTTAGCCGTGCATGTTTAGCTTAAATTTAGCTCAGCTTTCTTGTCAGCATTGGCAAATCAAGCTAAAACATTTTACATCTGCAGATTCTGACAGAAAATCTTAGTTGGCCATTGACAGTTTCCACAATTAACGGTCCTGGGAAAAAAAAACCCTGAGGGGACGTGAAACTCTTCAACACACAGGCGTTATGAAAAAGTACAATGGGATTACCACAAAAATATATAAAGGGTTCTAACTTGATGGTAATACCATGGTATTCTTTGAAGCACCTACATTACAAAGTAAATAAGGTAGCCTAAAGTGTACAATTGTACTATGGTACTGCTGCAATATTTTTTTTCTTTGCATTCATAAATTAATCAATGCATAAATGTTTTTGCAAGTAGCCTAACTCAACATGGAGGAAAAGAGCAATTTTTAGTTTTTGTGAGGAACTTTTAGTTGTGAAAACCTCTCATTGTTTTAATGCCCAAGGATGTTTTGAAGCTTGGTAAGGAAACAAGGGCTCATGCTTGCATCCCTGAGGAGGATAAAGAGAAAAACAGCCAGGGGCGACTCCTGCATGAGGGCAGTGTTTTATGAGCGAGAGGATCTGTGCATTGTATGCTAATTGTTTGAAAGCACAATTTTTCCAGCAACGGACACTTGCTGATGCTGTAGGTTTCTTGAAGGGAATTAATGCACACAGGCGATATACTGCGAAAGATGTTCCACACAGCAGTGAAAGTGTGAAAACACACATGCACGCTGTCAGATTCATGTAGAGTTTGCCCTTTTAGAAAACTGATTTAACTTCCATTAGAAGGAACAAGAAAAGGGACATTTTTAATACCAGTATATGACAGAAAGCTTTTCTCACTGCAGCCAAAAATGAGTTAATTCGCATTGTGATGGCAAGGAAAAACTTGCCAAAAATCATTACGCAATTATGCAAGTGTCAGTCACAGTAGAAGTACAGCTATCTTTAGCGTATAATAAATAAATATACATGCAATGCAAATATTACATCAGGATTTCAAAATCCTTAATACTTTCTCATGCAATTTTTATTAAAAAATTTTTTATATTGCCTAAATTGCCATATTAGGCAATATAAAAGCAATTAGTGAAGCTGTCAAGGCAAATATTCAGAACAGCTGGGGCTGTTAACACCAGGGCTGATAACTAAAACTAAAACCATTAAAAAAAATTGTTACATGAAATGAAAGAAATATTAATTGAAAAAAAAAAAAAGTATTTTATTTTAGCTGTAGCTGCCAAGGCAACATTTCTCATATTTGATTAGCTAAAACTAATAGATAAACAATATATAGACATATAAAAAAAAATTAAATGACAAAAACACTACAAAATTACTAACACTTTAACTAAAATTAAAGTGAAAACAAAATATAAAAATAAAATCTAATTCAAAATTTGCCAAAGCAACAATTCTCACTTTTGTTTAGTTTAACTTGACTTACTAAAATAACTAACAACACTAAATATACTAAAACTAATAAATTAAAAACTAATAAAAAAAAATGATCTGTCGTGCACAACAAGACCACGAACATCAAGAAAGTAAACAGGGTCACTTTTGGGAATGTTCTGGAGAAATGTATGCCCTGATGTAACACAATTGATCGGCTTCTTCCTGAGCCACACACGGAATCCCTGAAGCTTTGACTTCAGCGAGTCAGATGGATTGAAGGAGAGGATGAAGAGGATGAGGAGAAGTGTTCTGTTACAGAAGCCTCTGTGTTTGATGATTTGGAGAAAGTCACTTAACCTGAGACGGAGGAGAGACGCCGCAGACGCACTGATGATGGCAGCAAAGACAACAAAGATCAATGGCACGGGCCTCTGCTGGGCCAAAATCAATCACAGCAACACCCAGAACTTCCAGCTCAGATTAAAACACCCTCCAACTGCTTTGCCAGCTAACAAAGAACGTTCTGTCAAGGTTATGAACAATAACAATCTTCCGGTAATGAGTTATCTGGTCTTTCATAATGCTCTCAAAACGCTAGAACAAGAATGTTGTTTATACATTGTTCATGGAACGTTTTATTTCTGAAAGTTTTAGTTGGACGTTCATCTAACATTTTTTTAAATGTTACTACTACATTCTGACAATATTTCAAGGTAATGTTCCAATATGAATGTTAGCAAAATTCTAAAATGGAACGTTACCTTAACATTCACATAACAACAACAAAAAAAGACATATTGAATCTTCAGAGAAATAAAAAAAAATTAAAAAATAATGTTTTCATAACTAAATGAGAATGTTAGCAGAACATTCTTAGAATATATTTTTGTTAGTGCTGTCAATAGATTACAGTTTTTAATCGGATTATTCACTCCCTTTTTGTGTGTTTAATCGCACACTTATGAAATTAAGCATGCACTGTTTATCTTGTGTAGGACATTCATTTTGTCATTATTTGCTATTTCCAGTGAAGTAAACCCAAAGATTGAAGGTTGATTCTCACAAAACTGTATTTTCTGCAAGTTTAATTCAAGATAAATTTAAATATCTTTCCAAAAAAAGGACACCAAATGACCAAATATAAGAGGTCCAACTGTTAAATTTATGCACACCAAAGCACACATAAAAAAAAAAAAATACTGAGAAAACCTTTCAGAATTCATAGTGTATAGTATATCACATGTGTACAGTAGACAAGTACAAGGACCACACCAAAAAAAAAAAACTAAACCAGCCGCCTATAGCTGACTGCATATTCCTACTACAGTAAACACATCCATTCAGAATAAATAAACACAGCAACATACACATGACAAATCAATATATTGTCCTGAATTTATGTGGAAACAACGTCAGTGTACTGAAATGAATGTACTGAAATGTGTCTGTGCATAAAATAAATGGAATGTATGATTTTTGGATTAATCACGTGTTAAAGGGATAGTTCACCCAAAAATAAAAATTACCCCATAATTAACTCACCCTCAAGCCATCACAAGTGTAAAAGACTTTCTTTCAGACGAATCCAGTCTGAGTTATGTTTAAAAACGTCCTGGCTCTTCCAAGCTTTATAATGGAAGTGAATAGCCAGATTTTGAAGTCCAATAAAGCGCATCCATCCATCATAAAAAGTGCCCCACATGGCTCTGGGGGGTGAATAAAGACCTCCTGTAGCGAATCAATGTGTTTGTGTAAGAAAAATATCTATATTTAAAACTTTATAAACCGTAATCTCTAACTTCCGCTAACTGTTGCATGCACATTCACAAGAGAACGCTGTTTCGGTGGATGACGTAGGACGTATGCGCAGCAAAAGGCATAGAGTAAAAAAGGCATAGCATAAAAAAATCATCCTCAGATTTGGACTTTGTAACCTTTAGTTGTGAGTTCATATCTCACAATTTTGAGAAAAGAAGCCAGATTTGTAAACATATATACTTGCAATTGTGAGAAAAAGTCTGAATTGTGAAATTAACACTCCCAATTGTGAGAAAAAAAGTCACAGTTGCCCATTTAAATGTTTTATTCAGTGGCAGAAACGGCTTCCATATAAGCTAACAAAACTGTTGTAAGAACATTTTAAGTTATGAAAGTTTCCTTTTAACGTTTGCTCTTAGTTATGTAAACGTTAGAAGAACATTGCAAACTTACAATTTGAAAACATTATGAGAACGTTCCATTAGTTCATCCTTCTAATGATTAAAGGACTTTCTGAGAATGATGGTCAAAAAAAAATTTTCTCTCAAGATTTAGTTCACCAGTTATGTATAATAGTCCAGGAATTTTCTATTTTCAATTACCACTGTAGAACTTTCATCAAAAACAAATAACATCATGTGGATGTTACATGAACAATATTGCCACAGTGTTTTCTGATAATATTACAGAAACATTCAGGAAATATTACAAACATCAAATGGACATTCTGGGAACATTGTTTTAAGAACTTTTCCTCAACATTATGAGAACATTCATCAAGTATAAATAACATTGTAAGGACGTTCTGAGAATATTGTTCTAAGAATATTTCCTCTCAACATTCAAATATTAATAATATTTAGAGAGTTTCATAAACATTATTTAAAGAGTCTTTTTTTCTAATGTTTACATAGCCTTTAAAAATGTTATGGTAATGTTCTCTTTGAAAGTAATGAGAATGTTGTCTCAGATGGAGAAAGAAAATGTGTGCATGATTCAACAGTTGTTTTCTTGATCATTTAATTAGAAATGTTTGAGTTAATATTCAGATCTTTTCTGACTTTTGATTGCAGACTTTGCTATCTTGGAAAAATCTGAGCAGATTGAGATGTCTTCTGAAACTCCAGATGAGACACACGTGAGATTATGTGGTCTTTTGCTCAGGAGAAACATCAGAGAAGCAGCAAACAATTGAGATATTATTTAAAGACTGCAGTTTTTCTTCATGACTGCATGAGCATGAGCTGGTGGGATGATGTTGTCTGACCTCGGTTTTTATGCCTCCCAAAAATCCCTTGGCAGGGAAATAGCAGTCTAAGAAAGAGAGCTGACAGCCTGTCAGCAGACGTCCAGACGCGTCAGATCCTCTCAGCGGGACCGAGCTCCATTTTCTGACACGCCAGTGAGTGTGATTCCATGTGAAGGATTAGGAATTAGGAGGGACCTTCAGAGGAGCCAACGTCCTTCATGATGTCATACGGTGTAACTTCAGTCAGCACAGCAGAGGAGAAGGTCAACAGGCTGGAAGGTATAATAAACACTATTTTCACATCTCAAGCATGCTATAAAAATATTCTCACATGTTTATACTATATTTGAGTGCGATAGAAGATAACAACAAAAAAATAGAGATAAAATAGAGAGAAGCATCAAGCAAAAGTTTGAGGTCAGCAAGATTTAATTTTAAAGAAATTACTACTTTTATTCAGCAAGGATGCATTAAATTGATCAAAAGTGACCGTACAGACATGTGTGATGTTACAAAAGATTTTTTGTTTCAAATGAATGCTGTTCTTTCTATTCTGATGCTGAACTTGAAGTTTTCAGAATCAGCATATTAGAATGATTTCTGAAAATTATGTGACACTGAAGACTGGAGTAATCACAGAAATAAATTACAGTTTAACAGATATTCGCATAGAATACAGTTATTTAAAATTGTAATAACATTTCAAAATTTTCCTGTTTTTTCTGTATTTTTGATCAAATAAATGCAGCTTTGGTGAGCAGAAGTGACGACTTTCAAAAACAAAAACTCTCCCCAAACTCAACCCTTACCTGTTGAAGAGTAGTATAAGTAAATGGAAAATAAATAAATGTCAGATACAAATATAGTATGACCTTAGGGAATAATAAACACACACACACACACACACACACACACACACACAAAATGCGGTAATATTAAAGATAAATCAAGAATAATTAAACTATTATATTATATTATATATTATATTATATTATATTATATTATTGAAATAACAAAAAATAATATTTTTTTATTCATATTTAAGACTATCCAAACTTTTTGCAGTTTAGGATTTACTTCTATACTTCCAAAACTTAATAACTGTGTGCAGGCACAGATTAATTGTACACTTTAGGATGACCTTGTTTTAAAGTGTCCTGCCTGATCCTGTCCATCTTTTATAACTGTGGGAAGCATTAAACACAACCTGACATGGTCAAAACACGATCAGTGTCACGTAACTAGCAGAAGTGCTGAGCAGGAGGGTGGCGTTCGTGCTGCTTGCTTGTGGCCTCATCCAGAATCGCTCTCTGAGAGCAACGCAATGTCATTCCTGTGCCGTTTGCTGCTACGATGAGACATTGTGGCTCCCTGCAGCAGAAGAGATGAGGCTGGCAGAACAGAAGTCCTGTTGATGACATCCTTGGCTCTGCAGTTGGACTGGTTGCTTTCAAAGAGGCTTGAGTCAATGCAACCCACTCACAAACTGCAGCACCGAGAGAAAGCAAATCATATATTCACAACCTAGAGTATAACACAAAACATACATTCATAGAGTATCAGAGATATGGATATTAAAGGAAGAGTTCACCCAAAAATGAAAAATTACTTAAAATGTACTCACCCTCGGGCCATCCAAGATGTAGATGAGTTTGTTTCTTCATCAGATTTGGAGAAATGTAGCATTGTATCACTTGCTCATCAGTGGATGCTCTGCAGTGAATGGGTGCCGTCAGAATGAGAGTCCAAACAGCTGATAAAAACATCACAATAATCCACAAGTTATCCACACCACTCCAGTCCATCAGCTAATGTCTTGAGAAGACAAAAGCTGCGTGATTGTAAGAAACAAATAAATCATTACGATATTTTAACTTTAAACTGTTGCTTTTGGCTAAAATACAAAAAGTCCATAATCCATAATAATGCTTCCTCCATTGAAAAGTAATCTGGTCTGAATCAGGAGAGAAATCTGCACAGATCAAGTTTACAATCCAAAACCGCTTTAAACTAATATGTGTGTGAATTTTGATGTGAGAAACAACAGGAGATGGACTTTTTCACTGGAGGAAGCGTTATTATGGATTCATATTTTAAAGTTTAAAAATAAAAACATCTTAATGATGGATTTGTTTCTTACAAACACGCAGCTTTTGGCTTCTCAAGACATTAACTGATGGACCGGAGTGGTGTGGATTACTTGTGGATTATGGTGATGTTTTTATCAGCTGTTTGGACTCTCTTTCTGACGGCACCCATCCACTGCAGAGGATCTATTGATGTCAGTGCTAACTCTATTACTGAGCAAGTGACGCAATGCTACATTTCTCCAAATCTGATGAACAAACAAACTATATTTTGAATGGCCTGAGGGTGAGCACATTCAGCAAATGTTCATTTTTTGCTGAACTATTCCTTTAATATATATATATATATATATATATATATATATTATTAATAGCTATCACAGATGGTCTGTTGTGAGTGTTTATTATGAATGAATGTTGGTTAACAGATAGATGATGTGACTAGAGAAGCAGACAGTCTGAAGCATGTGGCACGGATTCAAGTGGACATTCATGCTCGGAGATACTCAATGAGACAGCTTTATTTGGGTCAGCTTTATTTAGTGTTCGGATCTCTGTTTTAATAAACGTAAAAATAGGCATACATTATTATCCCGAACACCACAGTTTAATCAGAGCATGTTTAAAATGGGCTTCCTCTGAAAAACAATGACCAGAGTTAAAGAGTATGAGAGCTGATCTTAGAAGAAACTTTTAGTTCTTCACAGATTATTCAAGTACTTTGACTCAGATGTTTCTCCCAAAGTGAAATAATTAAAGAAAAGACAAATGAGTAAAGAGATATAAAATTAATGTAGACAACATTATGTCATGAAAAAGGTTTGAGAAATGTTTGAGTTAATATCGAGATCTGATAATAATGCATACATGCATACATATGTATGTATTTATTTATATAAATAAATTACAGTGCAAAAATAAATGCACATATAAATAAGTCATTAAATAAATGCATAAGTGCTAAAAGAAATGTATGAATCAATAAATGTATAAACAAATAAAAAAATGCACAAGTGCAAAAATAAATAAGTAAATACATAAATAAGTGCAAACTGCATAAATATATGAATAAATGCATAACTGCAAAAATAAATGCATAAATAGTTGCACACATAAATACAACTCATGAATGAAGCTTTATTTTAGAAGCTCCAATTTAGTTACACACAGTGTTTGGCTTCTGGATCTAGCAGGTTTAGGAGGAGATGAAATCAATGGCATCTGTTCTGATAGCTTCCTTATTGATTTCTGTGAAATGCTGGTGGCCTTTTGGAGAAAATGACGTCCTAATTTGCTCAGTGTGAGTCGAGGGAGATGGAGGTTGTGACTTCAGCTGTCGGCTGTGGGTCGGTCGTGCATCTGTGAGGTCCTTAGTGAATGTTTGATTTATTGTGGCACTTTACAAAACTGAGACTGTTACCCACATCCAAGATGAGAGTTAGACTTGATTAGGTCTCTGGTGCCTATAAAAAGATTTTAGGTCACGGATGAGAGATGACAGTAAAGGGTTCTCACAAACATGTCAGTTTTAACAATGAGATTTGACAAAGGTTTCCACTGTAGTGTGTGGAAATATTTCAATCAATCTGTTGTAATGGTACTGAAATAAAATAAAATAAAATAATGTCTAATTGAAAGAAATTTAGCTTGAAAGATGGAAGAGACAATTACTCTTATTCAGATATTCAATGAAAAATTCATTAAGCACATCCATTTCTGGAAAAAATTTAATTGCTTAGAAAATAAAAGCTAATGACAAATTGTGGAAAACTTTGAATCAGTTTTGTGTTGTAATGTTACTGAAATAAATAATAAATTAAATTGAAATAAAAATAAATTAAATAAGATAAAATGCCTAATAATAAAACAAATAATAATAATAATATATGCTACAAATAGTTAAAATATTGAAGCTTCAGGAAGTGTCACTGCTGAAAATGTAAAAACTGACATGAATTGAAAGAAAATGAGTTCAAAAGTTGGAAGAGACAAATTTTCTTGAAATATTTAAAGAAAAAATCATTATGCACATAATGCACATTAAGCATATGCAAATTTCTGGAAAAAAAGTTATTGCTTAGAAAAGGGAAAAAAAAATTGCAGATCGAGTAACACCCACCCATTTATAAAGGGTTTTGAAACCAAACCCACAGTCTAAGCAATAATGATGCTTTCCTTTTTGGACTGTATATGATAGCATTTTAAAAACATCCAGTGATGAATTAAAGTGATGCATGCGCCATAAATGCACATTACGGGACTGCTGATGGACCATCTCTAAATGTTAGAGCTGCTGCTGCCGGCGAACAGAACATTTGTTCCTCTCCACAGTCAGTATTATGCTGGCATCACACTTTTCACACAGTTTGGATCCACAAGAAAAGCACAGAGTAAGCAAAGCGCAGATGTCCCACTGTGCCACACTCAGTCTGTGAAGGTGCAGCGGCTCGTCTCAGCATGAGCTCTTCGTTTGCACGGCCGCTAATGAACTCTAATTGCAGGGGCCATTGGACTCGTGTCCCTGCCGGGCGGCTCTACGGGACGGCTTTAGCCCCACTGAGACTCACTAGTAGACCTGCAGCTCCCTGCGACACTTCAAATGAGCCGTTTATAGCCGTAATTAATTAGCAGACAGGTAGATAAATACATGAAGTGAAGGTGATGAACGGCTAATGCCTCCAGCGCTTCCTCAGAATCAAATGCTAACATACTGCAGACTAGCATATGTTCTCTAAACAGTATAAACATTTCAAACAGTGGTGGTTTTCACATGCATGTTAAAGTCAGCAAGTTGCATGCAGTTCATTCCTGAAAATCAGTTTTTTTTTCCCCAGGGTTATTTTTGTGTAATTTAAACTACACTCTCAGAAAAAAAGGTACGAAACTGTCACTGAGGAGGTATGCTTTCAAGAGGCGCTCATATGCACTTTTGAAGTAATAATATGTGCCTTAAAGGTACCAGTATGCACATGTTGAAGGGAAAATAAGTTACAAAGATCTGTCTTTTAGCTTTTGTACCTTAAAGAACTGCCTCAGCAACAGTTTTGTACCTTTTTTCTGAGAGGTAAGAAATATTTATTATTTTTTTTTATATATATATATATTTTATTTCTGCTAGTTGTCAAGGTAATATTTATCATTTGAAGTAATAAAATAACTAAATAAATGAAAAGAAAACTTTCTTCCCACTTTTCCCCCAATCTATCTCACACTTTTTTTTCCACTTCTTCCCCATTTCCCCACATTTACTTACCATT
This sequence comes from Cyprinus carpio, assembly GCF_018340385.1. Taxonomy (NCBI): domain Eukaryota; kingdom Metazoa; phylum Chordata; class Actinopteri; order Cypriniformes; family Cyprinidae; genus Cyprinus; species Cyprinus carpio. The sequence goes on from NC_056590.1 coordinate 7,061,575, forward strand.
TTTTTCCCTATTTATTTTTCTCCCACTTTCTTTTTTTTCCCCAATCATTTCCCTCCCTCTATTAAGAATCAACTTAATTTCCAATTATTTTTTCACATGTATTCTCATGACATCATAACCCTAAAATATATTTACTACCTAAGACTAGTTTATAGTCATATTTATCCTTCAATCCCAAATTTTTAAAAGTTAATGACAAAAACTGATTCTACTTGAATTTAAAGTGGTTTTCTATGTTTGGGAAAAAATTTTATAATTCTAAACCTTCTGTTTCAGAGTTGAAATGTACAATAACACAGTTAAGCGATGGGTTAACTGACCATAACCACATATTTTGGATACACACACATACAGAATGTGCACAGAGAAATCACACACACACACACACACACACACACACACACATATATATAAATAAACATATACATAAATGTAAATGTATTATATATACATATAAATGTATGATAAAACAAAAGTTAATATATTTTATATTAAAAAAAAAATAATAATGATTTTTTTTCTATCCCTCTCTCCATTTCAGGTGTCTAATTGTGAAGTTATGCAAACGCACGTCACAGTCATAAACTTCAGTCACTGACAGAAACACGCCGCACAGACATA